>NW_027187275.1:1073399-1095527 GCF_028583685.1 Petaurus breviceps papuanus
ACCACTCCCACCATCACTACCAGATTCTAGCTACTACCGCTGCCCCTACCACCACCCCACCACAGCTACCTCTACCACTACTACAAACACCACCACCACTACTATTACTATTTCTAGTTAACTTTCATATAATGCTTTAAAGTTTAGCAAAACATTTTATATATGTTATCTCATTTGATTCTCTTAGCAATCTTATGGAGTAGGTCCTATTATTCTCCCCATTTTGTAGGTGAGAAAACTAAGACACGTCACTTACCCAGAACTACATAGCTATCAAGTGTCTGAGGCAAGATTGAGATTCAGATCCTACTGGCTGCAAGTACAACACCCTGTGCAATTAGTTGCTTTTTTGGTATAGGGTGTATTTGAATGTGCCACCCTTTCCTTCCAGATCATCACCTTTTTGGTCCAGAGGAAAATAATAACTTTGTTATAAGAGGGCATGTGTGACATAGGAATACATTGATGTATGGTTGTTCATTGACTCTGAAAGAAAAACTTTGCATGACCCCAGATGGTCATTGAGATGTTCCTTTTTGCTTTCATACTTGCCAAAGCTTAGATCCTGGGTTTACTGTGCCTCTTGCTGGCCTAATGTCTCCCTTTTAACTGCCATATGCTCAAATTATTTTACACTTCTGCATAGATCGTTGGAGTATCTTCTTACTCCAAAATATCTTAGAGATCATTAGAGATGCATGTTACATTGAAAGACTTAATTCTGATCAAGTCAATGATCAACCATTATTCCAGTGGACTGATGGTGAATAATTCTAGCCACTTCCTGACGAGAAGTGATGGGCTAAAATATGCAGAATGAGATGTGGGAATTTGTTCTACTTGATTATGCATACTTGTTTAAAAATTCATGGCACAAGTTTAAGAATGCTGCATCCTATTTACTACTGTTATAAAATATATGTGTATCTATTTGGACGATTTAATATTATCTACTTCAAAAGACATTGTAGAACTCATTCCACTCAGGAAATAGTCTCGAGATTTTAAACGTCCAATCAGTTTTTGTACTCAGGGCCAAACTGGCTGAGAATTTTAGCTCACCAGATTTGTATCTTGCTGCTAATTCTGCTTTCAGGCTTAGATT
Organism: Petaurus breviceps papuanus; assembly: GCF_028583685.1. NCBI lineage: Eukaryota > Metazoa > Chordata > Mammalia > Diprotodontia > Petauridae > Petaurus > Petaurus breviceps. The sequence continues at coordinate 1,074,505 of NW_027187275.1, forward strand.
TGGGGCAGCGACAAAAGAGGTGACAAAGGAGCAAAGGATACAGGGGATATCAGTGGTTATGAATGAAACTTGTGAGTATAGATAGGGCTGCCCCTCATTTTTAGCCAGAAATTTAGGGTCATTGCTTCAGTGAAAAACAGCCCCCCAAACTAGAAGACTGGTACTTTAGTGACCAAGAGAAATGTTTGGAAACTTCTGACCAATTTTATGCAGAGTTTTAAGTTTGTTATACCTCGGGCATTAAGTTGTTTTAAGCTTTATAGACATTTTGGAAATCGTGTATTTTAACGAATTAGGTACATTTTTAGTTAAATGCCCTTTAGTTTAAGACCTTTGATAGGAAGCAGTTAAATGAGGAATGTCATTGTGTCTGATGTGCTGATCTCATTTCTAGGGTTATCTGTTTTTCATATCCTTCCAGCTTCACTGAGGACAGTGACCTTAAGATTATACAAACAAATTTTAATTGACCTCTAAATTTCAGTTTCCTAAACTTCAGGAGTTCCAGACTTTACATAAAAAAGTGTTGCAAATCCTAAAATAATTTAGAGACAAATATCTTTTCTACACTTTCATAGCATTCCCATTGAGATGGGAGTAACTAGTTAAAAAAAAAAAGATTTGGGATTTAGTACACCTTTTTTCTCCTAAGGAACAACTGTTTCCTGTGTCACAAAATTAAAAATCTTGGGTCTCCTACCATTTGCTCAAACTCAACTTATTCCAAACATAACGTAACATATTTTTCTACAAACCTTCTTTTTTGTTATTTAATTATTTCTATTAGCAGCATCACCATCCAGCTGGTCTCCCTTTCTTGAAATCTTGGCTGACTTTTTTACTCTTATAACCAAGGTTCCTAGACTAGACCCAAGCTTGGCCAGAGACCTGGGTTACATTTCTCCTATTCAGTCTGTTAGTGAGCTGTAAGATTTTACCACTACTTATGCCTCCCATTTTTCCTCTTTCCTCCCACTGTCACTATTATAAGTCATCATTACTACCTGCCCTGGACTATTGGAGTACTAGGTCTTTCTAGGTCTTTCTGATTTTATTTTCTCCTCTCTAATCCATCCTTCCTTCATACTGCTGTAAGATCAGTCTTCCTTATCATCCCATCATGTCCTCCCTCAGTCAAACTATCAATCAGCAATCAGTTATTAAGCATTTACAATATATCATCCACTGTGCTAAGTGCCAAAGATACAAAAACAGAAAAACTTGTCTCTTCCTTTCTCTTTGCCCATTGAATATCTGTACATCTGTCAAAACCCACGGCTCAAATGCCACCACCTCCATGAAGTCTTCCTTTACCTTTTTAGTAAATCATAGCCTCTACCCATTATTCCTTGTTAGTAGCATATAATACTTTGTGCCTCTCTAATATTCTCATTGTTTTGTATTAGTCACTTTTGTATGTGGCCTATGCCTCAACTACCCTATAAATTTCTTGTGTCCAGGGATCCTCTTTAATCTTAGCACAGTTCTTGCACGTAATAGACATATTGAAAAAATATTTTTATTGAATTGAAACAAATATCTACATTTTATCAGCACAGATTTGATAGATTAAGTTAATTTGGTAAATATGTTTGGTCTATAGAATTTGATTTTGCTTAATCTCCAGGTTTCTTTTAGATTTTTTTATATTGGTAGCTAATATATTACTGATTTAAGATTTTTCTTTTTTTAAATTCTGAACTTAAGAAATAAAACAAGTATCTCATAACAAAGTAGAGTAGAAAAAAGAGGATTGCACATGAAGCTGTTATATACAGCTTGCTTTTCCTTTTAAATAAATAATAAAGTTATCACATAACATTCTTTTTCCTTTCCCCTGTCCTACAGATGACTACCATTAGACACAAATATACATATATATAATGTGTGTGTGTGTATATGTATGGATGTGTGTGAATCCATATTATGCATACTTCTATTTATCAGTTCTTTATCTGGATGCAGATAGCATCTTCCTTCATAGTTAATTTGGATGTTTATAGTTAATTTGGATATTTATAATAGTTAAAATGACTTACTCAAAGTTATTATTTAAACAATATTGTAACTATATACGAGATTCTCTTGGTTGTGCTCATTTTGTTCCTTATTATTTTGTGCGTCTTTTCATCTTTTTTCTAAAATCATTGAAATCATCATTTTCTTGTAGCACACTAGAATTCCATCACAATCATATACCACAACTTTTTCAGCCATTCCTCAATTGATGGGCACCCCTGCAATTTCCAGTTCTTTGCCACCACAAGAGAGCTGCTATAAACATTTTAGAACATAAAAGTTCTTTTCCTTTTTTTCCTAATCATCTTGGGAAATAGACCTAATAGTGGTATTGGTAGGTCAAAGGGTATAGGCAGTTTTATAACTCTTTGGGCATAATTCCAGATTGCTCTCCAAAATGGTTGGACCAATTCACAGTTCTACCAACAGTGAATTAGTGTCTCAGTTTTTCCATATCCCCTCTAACATTTGTCCCCTTCTATCATTTAAACTAATCTGATAGGTGTAAATGATATCTCAGTTCTCTAATCAATAATGATTTAGTGCATTTTTTATATGACTATAAATTTCTTTGATTTCTTCATTGGAAAACTGCCTATTCATATCCTTTCACCATTTATCAATTGGGGAATGATTCATATTCTTTTAGATTTGACAGAATTCTTTATATGTTTGAGATGAGACCCTCACCTGAGAAACTGTCTATAAATTCTCCCCCAATTTTCTACTTTCCTTCTGATTTTGGCTACATTGGATTTTGTTAATATTTAATAATCATAAAATTCAGATTAAGTAATTGGTTTAAACATACCAACCTTTAAACTCTATAGTCATTTAAGAATGCAGTTCTTGATCATTGCTATTTTTAGAATCTATTTACGTTGGGGGCCCTATTTGAAATTTTTTACTCAGAAACAAAAATCATACTGTATGTAATGATTTGGCTTTTTTCCACTCTTAAAAACAACAAAACCTCTAATTCTTAACATTCTTCTATAGAATTGATAACATTTTGATGGTAAAAGAGAAGAAAATATTCATCTTTGACTATTTTAATATTAAAATTCTGTTATGAAGAAAAGCTTTGACAGTGAAAATGTGTTTAATTTGTATGTTTTCTTAAATAACTGGAAATTTTGGTAAAAAAGTTGATATGCCTAACTTTTTGTTTTTAATGTTTATATTCTAGACGAGAGGGTTGCTGGCATATTTTGGTAACTTTCGTCTCCTTGCAGAGTTTTCGAATCCTTTTGTGAATCAACGGTAGGTTATTGATATTGTTAATGATTTTTAAAGTTGGCCATGTTAAACCATTTATTTTTAGTAGAAAATGATGTTCTATTGCCCTGGTACCTCAGTCTCTAAAATTATTATTCTAATCCTACCTGGAGGTAACTTATAATGCAGAATGAAATTAAACATTATATATCATGAGTTCTGTCTTGGAGGCTTCTAACTGATATAGTTACTTTAAATAACAATCATTTCACAAATATTAGAAGCTTTTTCATTTATTACCTAGCATGGTACCTTGCTCACTGAGTAGAATCAATAAGTATATATTGAATAAATTATCTCATTTGGTAGGGCAATACATTGTATTCTTTGGGCACAAGACACTGAGTGTCATAATTTGGGGGGAAGATGAAATTTGCCAAATCCAAGAAGATTCCACAGAAAGTATGACCATACATTTTATAAGATACTATATGTTTTAACACATGATATACCCATAATTGAGGCAGCTAGGTGGCATAGTAAATAGAGTGCTGAACTTGGAGTCAGGAAGACTTATCTTCTGTCCTGAGATGCTTACTAGCTATGTGACCCTGGCCCAGTCACTTAATCCCATTTGCCTCAGTTTCCTCATCTGTAAAATGAGGTGGAGAAGGAAATGGTAAATTACTCCAGCATCTTTGCTGAGAAAACCCGAAATGGAGTCACAAAGAGTTAGATATGACTGAACAACAAAATGGGGAAACTGAGATATAGAGAGGACATGTGACTTATCCATTGCCACACTACTAGTTAGTGTTAGGGGTAGGATTGTAGTCCAGATCTTCTGACCACAAATACCACTACATGACTCTGCTCTACCATTCCAAGGAGACCTGGCCCTTCGTGGAGACCTGAACAAATCATTTAGTAGCTGTTGGACCATGGCAAATCACTTAAGCTCGATCCTCAGTTTTATCATCTACCAAATAAAGTAGAAAATCCCTCTCCTTTCTTCACAAGCCTTTATTTACAAAGCTGATACTATAGAAAGGAATATTTTATTAAAACCTTCTTTGTCTATTTACCTTCTAAGTCAAGTCACCAACCATTTATTCAGCACCTACTGTGTGCTGGGCTCTGCAAAGAAAGGCAAAAAAAAACAGTCCCTGCTTCTAAGGAGCTAACAGTTTTTGTTTGGGTTGTTTTTTTTTTTTTTTTGGAGGGCAGTTAGGTTAAGTAACTTGCCCAAGGTCACATGGCCAGGCTTTTGTTTGTGTGTGTGTTAAGTGTCTGAGGTCGGATCCGAACTCAGGTCCTCCTGACTCCAGGGCCGGTGCTCTACTCACTGTGCCACCTAGTGGCCCCTAGGAGCTAACAGTTTCAAGGGTGATTTAATATGCTGATAACTGTGTACAAAAAGACACAGGGGAAAATTGGAGATAATCCCAATGGGACATGTGAGATTAAGAAAGGCTTCTTGCAAAAGGTGATATTTTAGCCAAGATTTGAATGAAGTCAGGAGGCAGAGATAGGGATAGAGAGAATTCCAAACGTAGGGGACAGCTGCTGAAAAATGCCTTGGGGAGGTAGTGTTCTGTTCGAGTAACAGTAAAGCAGCCAATGTCAGAGTATGTTATGTGGAGCGAGAGTGAAGTGTAAAAGAGACTGGAAAGGTAGAAGGGGTCAGGTTGTGAAGGGCTTTAAAAACTAAAGAGAATTTTATATTTGATCCTGGAGGTAATTAGGAGTTTATTAAATATTTAAATAGTTGTCTTTTATCACATATTTTTTTCTTTTCATTATTTTTAGACCCTGACTCTGAACTTTCCAGTTTAGTGTAGATGCTAGTAATGTGTCCATTATATTTAGTATCAATATCATATATACAAATTTTTTCTTAAAACAATGATATAAAGTTGGCAGAATTAGTATGGGCACATATTTGTCCTGTGGAATGGAACAAAACCCATATTGCATTCTAAAAGCAAAAATTAAAAATGTTCACCTTTACTGCATATCACCCATGATTTAGTTTAATATTTTTATTTATTTTTTCAGGTGGTTCCTTGAAGTGCTAGGATATCCCAAGTCTTCAAAAGCTAACATCATCAATGGCATACTGATGACAGTAGTATTCTTCATCGTGAGGATTGCAGTCATATTTCCTTTCTATAGTCAAGTTTATGCTGTATTTGGAACAGAAGGTTTCAACAGACTAGGATTTGCAGCCCAAAGTGCCTGGATCGGTTGCAGTGGTGTTTTAGATGTAATGAATGTGATGTGGATGATCAAAATTTCAAAGGGATGCCTCAGAGTCATCTCTCTCATAAGAAAGGAGAAAACCAACAAGAGTCATCAAAATGGAAAACTTGACTAAAAATGGCATATTGAAAAACAAACTACTTCGTTACAACCTAACATTTGTGCTGATATGACATTTCTTGGCATGGTCTGTGCTCCTTTATTAATATTTGCTATTCAAGATACCCATGACAACATCTGTTTTTAACTTTAGGAAAGAAAAACTAAGAGTAGCTTTTATTCCAAGACACCTTTTCAGCTTTCCAGCTGCCTTATAAGCATGAATACAACTTTAGGAGTTTAAAGAACAATTTACAAATACAGTGGAGATTCTTCAGAAATGTATTACTTGCACTAGTATTTTTTCACCATGAAAAGATGGCTGTGTTCATGTGTGTGGTGCACTTTGTTTTATCTGGTTAATTCTGTCAACAGACTTTAAATGACCTTTAACTCTCTTTTCTATCTGTTTTCTTGGCAACCACTTGTATGGGGCTTGGCTTCTAGATAGTCAATATTAACCAACGGACTTTAGGACATGAAATGGTGACTCTGGCACAGCTTATTCATTTAAATATTAGGATGAAGTACTTTTGCTTCACTGTATGTATCTAATTAGCTCAGTCATGGAAATTATTTCCTGCATTGTGAGATTTTTTTTAGGTGTATGAGGATTTTGTATATATACTCTTCTTACATTTTTCCCTTGTTTATCATGTCTAATCACATAACATATTGGTTACTTGATAACCAAATTTTGGGGTTGACCAAAATAAAAAACCAACCTCAATTTCAGAGATATTTTAACAGTTTAGGATTTCTTAATTCCCAGTTTAAAGCCTGGGTTCAAATTCTGTCCTTCCTTGTAGGAGAAATCCATGTAATTAGAAAACTTATTTCCCCCTTTTTTTTCTTAATAATTGACTTTAAGAGAACTGTTTTACACAGTTTTCTTTAGAACTGAGCACATCCTTCCTTGATATGTGTTGATGAAAGAAGAGATTTGAGAAAGAAAATAAACAGACCAACCAACCAGTATTTAATATTAGTAGGCATGTCAGAGGGACATTTCAAATGTGCCTATTCTAGTATCTTAGCTCTATCTTATTTTGTTAATCCCTCCAAAACTCCCAAATATTTGTTAGCATCTTTATGACAAGATATACTAATGTTTATCTGTGTTCTTATTTGGTGTCTGAAATAATCAGTTTTTTACTATCAGAAAATAAAGTCACTACATGTGGTCATTTACTAAGGAAAGCTATTAAACAGGGTTTTTAAAAAATTTCTTTCATTAGCATTTTATCGAGTTATTACTGTGGTCTATTTTTATATTACAGTAAGAACTGACATAAACCTAATTAAAAACTTCCATAAGAGAGGAATGATTTCTCTAAAAATGTCAGTAGGCGAATTATGTGGTTAGAATAAAAGGATGAATTGTGAAGGAAAATGCTATGATTTTGCTGCATTGTCTCCCTCTCCACCTACCTTGCAGAAGATAAATGATTCTCTTGTGGTTTGCAAAATCTTTGCTGCATTTAGAGCCCAATAATCATCAGTACCAGAGGTTGTCTTGTGCATTATGATATCTAATGCTTGAGGTAGGCCATTTATCTTACTTTTTAAAAATACCCCCAAAATATTTCAGGGTTTTTTGTTTTCTCTTTTTATAGAATGGAGACCCAGTCATGTGTAGGCAGTGCTTTTCAAGTTTTGTTTTTGTTTTATTTGGTCTAAATGACAAAGAATAATAATGTAATTATATACATGTATTGATTATCAATGTTATCACTTTATCACATGTATGTAAAAGAGAATAGTTTATTTGCTGAAAGCCTGGTGACTGAACTCTGTTGTTTTTGTTCTACCTTTGAAAGGAAAATGCTGTTTTTATCCAACCAGGGATGTATATCAGGGACTAAGTGAATCTTAATTTAAAAAAAGATTTGTTTTAGGAGGTTTTTAATTTTGCACCAAATTATTTTCACTGGAATAGAACTTTCACTGTTCATAGTATGATGAAAGTTCCGCTTTGGGTTGTAAATGGCTTGATATAGTCAGTAATGAGTTATTAAATCAAACCAGAGTTGTTGTTTTTTTCTCCTATTTGATTCAGTTATCCAGTCTGTAAGTCATAAAACCATTTGAAGAAAAAAACTTAAACCACTTAGTTAAACTATTGGCATTTATTTTTAAAATCATTAACACTTATTTTATCCTTAAAATTAATAGCACACTACCAGGATCTTGCACATAAATAGTCGATAAAAATTTATTTTCATTATATAGAAGGAAAAATAGGACAAATATTTGTCTCATCTCTGCCTTTCTGACAAACATGCATACATACATGCTGCTTTGGAAATAAATTCCTTTGGAATTAAATAAAATTTGAAATAAAGACCTTAGCTCTTAAGATATCTTTTTAGTTCCGAATACAGAAATTAAAAAGCTGCTTAAGATAAAAACAGTGTAAATTTAATATTCTGAGATTCAGTGCAGTATTTCCAGCTAAAATCATTCACATTTTAACTGTCATTTTAGATTAAGCTATTTTTGCTTATGTTAATCAATTATTTATTATTTGTCTATGTATTTACTACATATCATTTATCATAAATTCCTTAATTTTAAAATCTAAGCTCAGTGCAGTTTCATTGCTGATATAAAATACATGAAATGAAAGATAAGCTAATTTAATAGCTTGAAATTCACAGTTCACTGAAAATATATTTCCTCAAACTTTGTTGTACTGTGATTATAACATCCTGGTGGTTTAATGGCTGAGGATATCTCTGGTTAAGAGATGAGATATCTTAGCTACTAAATATTCTGACTAGATGGATCTTAGATGAATCTTTTAGGGGCTCTAATATTGGATATGTAATTCATATAGTTTTCAGAATACAGCAAATTGATGTAAAGAAATTTTCTAACAACTTTTTTGTAGGAAATTAATTGCATTATTGATAACTTGATATTACCAAAACTAAAACTTTCAAACGGCAACTTTAAAAATCAGCAGATTTTGTTACATAAGTTCAGTTAATTACTTATGTGATTGTCCATACAAGATCAAAGTATTAGCTGTGTGAGTAAATAGCACAATTAAGTATTTTCTTTGGGCAAATGAAAGAATTAGGAGTTCGAGTTTGCTTTCTTATGTGTAAAATCTTCTTAGTGAAGAATGTCTGCAATTGTTTAAAATTCAGAGGTTACAGGATGTTTATGTAAGATAGGGAAAGTTCTTTATTATAAGTTTGTTTTCAGTAAGCTGCTAAAAATATGTAACAATTATGGAAAAGTCCTGCATTGAAAGAGATATAATAGTTACATGCCTTGATCAACTTTAAATAACTTTAAGTGACTTAAATGTACTGTGCAGAATTCAGTATAGTCTTAAAGGTCTAGTTAAAATTTACATAGTTTACAACAAACATTTAAATAAAACTTTTCTAAAATTAAAAAAAATTTGACTCGAATTACATTTTTACTAATGTAGGTTTTAAAAAAATATATTTAGGCTTAAAATTTGTATAACCTCTTTGAAGTACATGTGGAGTTTTGGTGGTATAGTCACCAAAAGATTGACCTTCATTTTTGAGAAAAGCTGACTTCAATGTCAATTGCAAGCTTAGTTTATAGTGCATATAGCACAAAAGTTGCCCAATAAAGATATGTAGGGGTAAGTATTGCTGTGGTTTCGAAATGTGTTCTTCTAGTTCCTGGAAGAAATTTTGCAGTGTCCAAAAGGTAGTTGTATTACTGGGGATGTTTAAAATAAGTCACTTTAAATGTTTTTTTTTAGTTTGCTTTTTTAAAAATGTTTTTTAAAATTTGCAATTGCCCCAAACCAAAAATTTGGCAGAAGTGGTTCTAAGTTGACTAACCTGAAAATTTGTTTGTAATTGGTAATATCAGTTGTTAACAGTGATTCATCACAGAACATGAAGTTGTAGACATAAGGTTCTATTAACAAGCAAATGAAAAACATGGCATCAGAAGAGTAGTCATGTTGCCTAACTGGTTCAACCAGACACCTGTGCACAGGTGGGTATGTGCCTATGTGAGTGCACGCACTCTGAACTAAGCTAGAATGGCTAATACCTCACTAGATCTGAACAAAGAATCATAGGCCCAGTGGGGCCCGGAGATGGGGTAAGGTCATCAGAGAGGAGCTCTTTTACTTATAGGTGAAGAGTGTTCTAGGCACAGAGACCCCCTCCATCCCTTTCTAACCCAGACCAGTTCACAATGTTTGTCACTAGTGATAAAGAGAAGCATCATATTGGTTCCTCTGAGCCTGCCTACCACTATCATTCTCCCACAGCACTTGACTAGTATATCCTCTCTTTATGTCTCCCTTCCACTAGACCCTCAGTCGTCAGGTGTGTTGGGCAAATTAAGAAATTTATAAATTCATTGTGGCATATACGCACACACAAGATTTAGAAGGATTATATGAAGATATGAATGAAGACCAGTCAAACCATGTTTTATTACACAGCTATCGGAAGTTGTTCAGTCCAAATAGAAATGGTTCTCTAGTATTTAAAAATATTTAAGAATCTTAGCACCTGTTTATTGTGTGAGGGAAAGCTAAAAATGACGTGTTTTCACTGGAAAATGTCTGCAACTTCTGATGAATGATTGGATGATAAATACTTTATAAGCTACTTAGGGACCTTAATACTTGGTCTTGGTATTACCTGTTCATCATTTCCACCAGTAATTAAATAAGTTGTTTAAGATATTTTGCAAAAGTATCACACCGATAATCTTTCCTTTTCCAAATTTGAGTCCCAAGTAGCCTGTAGTTTCTTTGATAATGACAACAGTATGTGAATATTGGAGATGAGAGAAGAATCAAAGGCAGCTATAATAAAAGAATGATTTGCAATGAAAATGTTTACATTGATTCACTTTGAGCAGAGGACATGTCTTGATGTGAGGTTCTATGCTTGGGACCAAGGGCAATGGAAAAGACTATTTCCATATTGAAAAATAAGTTTCTTTGCATAAAGGAATACCTCTGGCTGAAAACTTGTTAAGTATTGTCTATATAATTTTTCCTTTATACCTCTGTGTAATCTTGATGTAATTGAATGATATGAGGGTTATTTGCTACTTCCTAGTAAATGAAACCTAAAACACAAAAGCAAATAAACATTGTGTATTTTTTCTTCCTTTCTTGCCTGATTGTTGAAATATTGTATAATTATGTCTATATTTTAAGGGCTTTTATGTAAGCATAGAAGACTCTAGATTTTTAGTACTTGCTACCAAGAAATGTATGAGAATGTTCTAAAATTTTTTTATCAAAATTTTTAATATAAAAGTAATTTAAAGTTATGGATTTTATTTGAAGAATATATGCATACTGAAAAATTCAAATATTTAGATATTTTAGAAGGAAATGAACTACATATGTAATGCTTGCACACAAATTCTATGTAAAAGAATAAACAGCATATACTATTTAAAACCTCATGGTTCTATGCATAACTTTATTCCTTATTATTTATTCACTCTTAAACTATTTGCTTTAAATGTAGCTAATAACATAATTTAAAATAAGCACCATAGAGTGCCTAGATTATTAGTATGCAATCTGTGTAAAGCTAGTTTTTTAAAAGCAAAATACTCTGTCTTCCTTGACCAATTGGACAATAAAACAAAATCTCACTCATACTTAATGGAATTAAATAATTAATCTGACCTTTCTAGTGGTGATAAATTTGGTTTTCTTATTTGGGTCTTTGGACATTCTCTGAAGAGAGCATATAATATGATTTAGAATTTTTTCACTAAAACTATAAATATTTGAATATGATATTTATAAATATATGTAATTTTAAGATGTGCAATGATATCTAAGCAATAATCCTTATGTTGTCTGTATGATTAAGTTTCTAATAAAGAGAATGCAATTTTATCCTGTAAAATTACATTTACTTAAGGGAATAAGTAAATTGAAAAAAAATCTTGTATTCTTTTTTTTTCAAGACTTTTGATATACTAAAATAAAAAGCTTTGTATTCTGTGAAAGAGAAATATAAAGAAAAAAAATGCAGTCATAGTTTAATTCAGATAGAAAGTTTCACCTTAAAGGCCTTATATTTCAAATCCTAATTAATAAGCTGACATAGTTATCTTCCTTCAAATCTAAATGCCTTCTACCCCACCAGTTTCCTTAAAAGAGGGAAATATTCAGGAATCATTATATTATTGCTGAGTTTTCTTTCCTCTCAAGTTCTGGCTTTCTAGCAAGCATAAATAGGGTTAAGATAGATAAGATAGATATTAGGGTTGGCAGCAGAAGGAACTGTGCTTGGCACTAAGTTACCCAGTTAACAAGCTTTTTTAGGTTGGATTAAGAAAAAAAATGCCATCTGTAATTTACCTTTCCTTTCTTCTGTGCTGCTATCCCTCCATACTCTCATTTACTCTCAAATTTTGGGCCAGCTGTCTAGGCTGTGATTCCTGCCTTCTACTGTTATCACTTCATGATTTCAGTTCAGCGATAGGATAGACCAGGAAGCAGGGCCCTAACTAGATGCAATGCAGAAGAGGGCTAGCTATTGGAGAATATAATGAGTCATGCTTCTAAACATGACTATCATGTTGGGAAAGTCTGTCAAAGGAACAGCTGAATTTCAAGATTAAAATAGTTGCAGCTGTCACTTGAGAGATAAAACATGGATAAAATTACAAATAGGTCAGAATAAATTTGGTCCTATCATTTATGTGATTAACAGTTAAGTACTGTGTAAATGGAACTTCCTGTATTTCACATAACACGTTCTCCATTCTGGATTGCAATTATTTATCTTTTTTGCTCAGATCTACTTCTATCATTCCTCTGACCTTGCTCTTGATTTCTAGCATGTGTAAGGAAGGTTATGGGCAAAGATAGAGGCTTCTAAAATTTTATTTAATTGATAAAAAGGCCCTACCTCCATCCTACTAACAGATATAAAACTGGTGGCCTTGAATGTTATTTTTAAAAGTAAATTGTATCTCCCTAATGTCCATATTTGAACCTTTTGATTTGCTGAATAGCTATCAGCTCATTTTATGAACTATAGTAGTGCTACCCGGGCTTTTACTACTCTGCGAATAGCCTTTCCTTTCCCTTATTCTGTAAAGATGTTGCAGGTGTAGATAGATGAACTTTTGGGGAAGCAACCAGTCTAGGATCAGTAAAAATAGATGACTTTCACAAATGTGATCCAATCTGATCTTATCTTCTCATTTAATTGTAAGTGAAGCTTGTTGTCCCATCTACAGAGTAGTCTGAAATATATGCATTAATAATCTTCCAATTTTGTAAACTAGAATAGAATACTTTGATGAAATCCAGATATTCTGATGACCACTGAACGAAATTATCAGCATAACAACATCTTCCAGTCTTACATACTTTAATATATTCTTGGAATGTTGAATGTCAGTATTAACATGGTGTTTCCTACCTCCATGCATTTCTGAAAGCTGCTCTCTATCTGCTTGGAATGCATTGTATGAATCACTCCTTTGCCCCATCATACTCTAACATTTATTATCCTTCTCCTTGTTGATGTATTAGATTTCTTCTTCATTCTGTTTCACACCTCTGCCCCAGGTAGAATTTAAGTTTTATAAAAGGAGGGAGTGTATTACTTATATAGTAAGCGCTAATAAATGTTTAACGAATTTGAATTTGAAACAGAATGCTTGTATTTCAGCAAGTTATTTGAGAAGGTTCTATACTTGTGGACAAAATGTAAAGAGGTAGGCTGAAGCAAATCAAATGTGCAATAATATAGTTAATTGGATTCAGGACTGGTTAAATGACTAGATTCAAAGTGTATATATCAGTGGTTTGATGCCATTCTGGAGGAAGATTCCCTAGCATGTGTCAAGAAATCTGGGCTCTTGTCCTGTGCTGGTAAACATTTCTGTCCATGGCTTAGATGAAGATATAGACAATGTACTTATAAAATTTGTAGGTGATGGGAAACTGAGATAAAAATAGGACACTGAATGACACATTCAGGATAAAAAAAATCTCAGTGGAATGGGATTTTCAAATTCCATTTACCATTACACTATCTTACAAGATAAAATTTAACAATTTCAGGTTCTTTATTTGGCTTCAAGTAATCAACTATACAAAGTCAAAATGGATAGAGATATGATTAGAGACCAGGTAAAGACCTGTGACTAGGTATCATACTAAAGCTATAACTAAAAAAAGCTAACAGAATCCTTGACCATATTGAGAAGCATAATGAATAAAATCAGGAAAAGTAATAGTCTCACTTTATTCTGCCTTGGTTAGGTAGTTTGGGGTATCACATTTTAGAAAATATTTCAGCAAAGTATGCTATGTTCAGAGGAGATAAATTATGATGGTGAGGAGTGTGAACACCATTTTATAAAAGCGTCTTTTGAAGGAATTAGGAATATTTAACCTGGAAAACAGAAGCCTTGTTAGGGATAGGGTATGTATCAATAATGCAATATTCACAATGCCTACAGCAACTATAAATATGCTGATATGGTTATTAATCACAAAATATACCAGGCTCTCTACATGAGGAATAAAGCTAGAACATTTATTCAAATACCAGAAAACTGAGTCCCAAAACCAGAAAGTCAAAGCCATCACAGTAGTTATGAAGTTGGCACATGTAGTTAATGTAGTAAACACCCACATTCTCAAGCCTTCAAAACGGAACAGGCAAAGATCCTCCTCTCCCCACTCATGACAACTGCTCAGCATCCAAGCGTGCTCCCAGCAGCTCACCCCCCCCCCCCCCCCCCGCTGGCAGTTTCCGTCCCTGGCAGTCCTCAGCAGGAGTCCTTAGAAATTCTGGCTGGCTCAAAAACAAGAGTTTGAGGCAACACCGCTGCTGCCACACTTCCAGCCACCATATGTACTCTAGCTTGGCTTGCACTTCCTCTTGCCCCACACCTTTCTGCTACCTCAGCAAATTCAAGGGGCATGGAAGATCTTTAAGTCCCATAACCCTTACATTTGGCCCCAAGAGCTTTCATGTCCCTTACTTGGCAAAAATACATTAACAATACATTTCATTACATGGGTTAATATGAGTTTTAGGAGTAACTGGTGTCAGCAGAATTTTACAATAATATAACAAGGATAGCATACAATAAACATAGAAAACTATTTTAGAGTGGGGCTTGAGCACAAGCTCCCCATCATTCCCCACTGAACAAATGGGGCCCCAAAATCTTGGGGGTAAGGGGTGAAGGTCTCTTCTTCCATGGATACTTGCTGCTGAAATTGGATGTAGAGCTGTCCCTGTCCCAAGAGGTTCCATTTGAGAGGTCAGTTCTTAATGTGCTTGATGCCAGGTCCAGGGGTGACACATCACAGTTGCGGATAGGGGGTGACATCCAGCTTAAGCTATCAGGCATCTACAGGTGGAGGGTATGAAGCCTGCAGAAACAAATCTAGCAAACAAGGTTAACAGACAAAAAGCCAAGAAGAAGCAAAGAGACAATAACCAGAAACAAGGTAGATATAGGATCAGCCATGCTACTGGAGTCCCTGAGCCCACTATTGTAGCCTCACTCATGGTAGAATATATGAGTTAAGGGTACAGTTTTGTAATCATCTTCTCCAGAATAAACAGTGGTTACAGTGTTATCACTCCCATGTCAGATAATCTCTGCAGCCTTTGGAACATCATCTGGCTTCCATTTTACCCATACTTTAGCTCCCAATTTTATTCTATCAGAATATTCTATCATCAGTTGTTGTCAAAGTAGGAACAATATGTTCAGTAGCAATCTTTGCCAGTAGATCAGCATGAGCATTGTACTCACATTCTGGCGTGGTGAGGGCCACATGAGCATTTACATGAAAAACTGACAAGTCAGTGACCAAAGACATGTTCCAGATATCTCCCCATAATTCTTTGCCCCAGACTTGTTTGCCATGAATTTCCCAATTTTGATTTTTCCACATGGGCATCCATGTAGCTAACCCATTAGCTACTGCCCATGAATCAGTGAATATATGACACTGCCCTCCTTGTTCTATTTTGATGGCTTGATGTACTGCCATAAGTTCAGCATATTGGCTACTTCCACCTATCCCAGTACTTTCCAAAGTCCTTCTAGTACATGGGTTATAGGCTATTGCTTTCCAATGTCTTTTTTGGCCCAAATATTTTGCTGTCCCATCAATAAACCATACATGTCTCTTTTCTTCTTCAGTTAATGCATCATATCCCTCATTCCATTTTACAGAGGACTGTATCAACTGTTGCTTTGGCTCAGGGGGTGTGTTATTCCCCTCATTTTCTATGTTTGCTACAGATTCATGTAGAGCATGAAATCCACTTTTGCCTGTTTTTGCTCTATTTTGAATATACCACTTCCACTTCATTATACTAGCCTCTTGGGCATGTCCAATTCTGTGAGAAGCTGGGGTGATCATTACCCACATCATAATTGGGATTCCAGGTCTTAATATCACTTCATGGCCCAGAGTCAGTTGTTCAGTCTCCACCAAAGCCCAATATGCAGCTAACAACTGCTTTTCAAAAGGTGTATACTGGACTCCAGATGAAGGGAGTTTCCTACACCAAAATCCCAAGGGTACATTTCAGCTTTGTTGTTTTTTCCATAAGCTCCAGTTTGCATAATAATCTTGTACAGTCACTTGTAATTCCACTGGACCATTTTGCATGGGCCACAAATCTAGGGCCAATTGCATAGCAGCCTTGGCTTCTTCAAAAGCTTTTACTCTGATCAAGTCCCTAGTGGAATTCATATTTCTTCCAAGTGACTCTATATAAAGGTTTCAAAATCTGTCCCAAATGTGGAATGTGGTACCTCCAGTATCCAAACAATCCTATGAAGTTTTGGGCCTCCTTCTTATTGGTAGGGGTGGGAAAATCCTGAATCTCTCATAGTCCCTTGTTCCATTGTATACCCCCAAATTTTACATTTTGAGCTGCTTTCGTTTAGAAAAACAGATCTAAGAACCTGTGTTGGCAGCCGCCCTGGGGATGCTGGGGTGCTTGCTGCTACAAATGGCGTCATGAACAGGATCTGCAGACTAAAAGGAAAGTATGGGGGCTGGGATAATTGTTTGTTTCCCAGTTGTGGAGCCATGGAACAAGAAAGAAGAATGGCCTGCATGCTGACTTCACTGAGCTGAGAGCAGGAATGTTAAGCTGTCCACATTGAGACTGGGGCAGAAGCCAGGAGCGGCTGCTTCCTAAAGGAGGAGAAGGAACCCAGGATTTCAGAATTGAGCCACAGGACAAGATAAAAACTGTTTGGGGAAAGCAGGATCACTGAATGTGTTTTCTTGCTGCATTCCACAGTTTGGGACCCAGGGGGAGAATGGATTTGTATCTATGGTGGGGGGGAGGGGTGAAGTGCCATGGACGCCCAAGGACCCCACCCCTGTTGCTAAGCCTGCAAGGGCAGTGTGAGGGGAAGGACACCCTCTTCTCCCCAAGAGAACTGGACACTTATTTTGAATTGAGGGGATTATCATGCAATGTACTTTGTGTTTGTTTAAGGCCCTGTGGCCACTTTGGTAACTTCAGTTACCCTTATCTGTCAAATGTGACCTAAAAGATGTTAATGCTAGTTCAAATGTAAATTGCCTATGCTATGGGAATGAAAGATCTTGGGGCCAAATGTTATGGGAATGAAAAGTTGAAAGATCTTCCCTGCCACTAGGCCCTTTGATAGGCTTAAGTGCACCTGGAGCCTGTGGTGGGAGGCTTGGTTTTCAAGAGATACTTTGTGATTGGGCAGTGGGTATTTATTTAGATTATATGGAAAGAAAAAATGAAACAAACCATTCTCTCCAAAAACTTAGGTCATACTTTCTCACAAATACATTCAAGTCCATAGAAAGAGTGTGGTCAAGCTTGGGAGTACATTGGTAGTGAGGCACACAAAAAGTATACACATATAACAAAGGGGTAAATCATACTCTTGGCACTTTCTGGCCTAGGTTCTTAGCCAATATCCATAGCTGGCATTTTTCTCTGATACTAAGGATCATGGTCCTTCAAACTTCTTTCTTCTTTAGGTGATTGTGTTTTCACATCCATTTGCCCTTTATATTGTGTGAAATATAGTCTTCTGGTCTGGTCTCTTTAACAGCATGATCAATGCAATGTGGGTGGGGATAGAGTGGGGAGGAGGAGAGGAGGAAGGAAAAGAGGGATAGAGAAAAAAGATGACAAAAGGAATTGTTTCAGAGAAAGCTGAAACAATCTATGATATAGAGTAATGTGAGTAAATCAGGAGAACAAGTTATACAATAACAACACTGAAGAAAACCTGATAGACTAGAGCCCTCAATACTATGACAAGCCATAATTCCCAAGGACCAAAGATAAAGCAAGCTATTCAGTCCCAGATGAGAGACATGGTAGACTTAAAATACAAAATAAGACATATATTTTGGACATGAACAATGAGGGAATTTGCTTTGCTTGACTATGGATATTTGTTACGAGGGTCACATTTTTCTTTTTTGTTTGTTTAATGAGGATGGGAAAGGAAGTGGAAGGGAGAAAGAATAAATACTTGTTAATTAATAGAGAAAAAAATAGTTATTAAAAAAGACCACATACTGGCTAGTATGCTTAGGCTGACAGAAAAATTAGCAAATTCATTCACCATTCTTGTGTTCATTCTATTATTCTAAAGGTTAATTGTTGATTTAATTAAGGCCTCCTGCCATCCTCAGTACACTTATATGGGCTCCCAACTGTTAAAGGCAAAACCTATGAAATTCAAATTCACTTTCATTTTCTAAGAGCTAAAAAAAAACAAGCATAAACTTTGCCATAAAAAAAATAGGCTAGAAGAATTGAAAAATAGTCAAAGTTCAAGAATTTGCAAATTTTGTTGCTTAATATGCATTTTGGTTTAGCCATAGCATATCAGTCAAAGTCAATAAGCATATGTTATGTGCTTACTATGTTCCAAGTACTGTGGTATACGCTGAGAACACAAATGACACAAAAAACATGGTCCTTGTCCTCTGACAACATGCAAATAACTTTGTACATAAAAGATGCATATACAGAGCAATTTCTCAGGGAAGGCACTTCAGGGGCTTTAGAGGTGGGTAGACGGGGGAGTTATGATTCAGTAACACTAGGAAAGGCTTCCTAACACTAGAAGGTGGGATTTGACTTGAGTCTTGAAGGAAGATATGGAAGCAAAGATAAGTAAGGAGAACATTCAGGCATGAGGGCGAGCCAGACAAAAGTCAAGAGTCAGTTGACAGAGTGTTTAATTTAAAGAACACGTTGTGTGGGGTGAAAAAACCCATTCAAAATTTAATTAAGAACATGGAAGTTTCTCAGTATAAAAACAGGAAATTTTTATTCTCTTCCCCCACAGGAAGAGGGTGGCCCTCTCCATGATGGATCAGGGAGAAGAGGCATGTTACAGAAGACAGAAAAAGAATTTATACCCTAAGGCAGTCAAGCCCCCTCCCACTGATGTTCCTTCTCCCATTGGCTGGGAGGCAGGCTTACAATCTGAGCTCGAACTCTCCTCCAATGATAAGGAACAAAGAAGCCTGCCACTATCTCTCAGTGGATGGGAGGCAGGCTTACAAATGTAAGAGCAAGGAAATAGGGGATAGTCAATCCAGATGTACCTATTCTTATTTGGCAACTGCCAAAGTGAAGAAGGGGAAGGGCTCTTAAGAGATTCCTAAAATTCCTGAAGGACTTAAGACTGATTGACAGCAAGGGAAGGGGGAAAGGGTCCTAGGTTGTGTAATTTCTTAGGAAACCCAGGACTCAGTTCTGTCTAGTCTTACAAAAGTCTGTCTCTGGTTTTGAGATAGTCTCTCTCTCTTTTCCTCATTTTGAGGAGTCTTCACAGAGGGTGCAGAGAGAGAGTGTACCCCACTCAAAGGTTAGTATTGTTGAAGAGTCCAGGATAATGCCGAGTTTGAAAGCCTGATGATTGGAAGAATAGAGGGGCCAGCCCTTGACAATAATAAGAAAGTTGAGAAGAAGGGATACAAAAGTAATGAATTTTGTTTTGGACATGGGAATGTAAGAAGACTATGGAACATACAACTGGTGCTAGGGTCTGTAGTGATCAGGGCTGGGACTACAGTGACTATGGATCTGGGATGCATTTGCATAGACCTGATAATTGAACCCATGGGGGCTGATGAAATCACCAAATGGGATAGTATAGAAGGAGAAGATAAATAAGCCCAGGGGAGAGCTTTGGAGGATATACATGGTTTATTGTTCAGTCATTTTAGTTGTTTCTAACTCTTCATGTCCCCATTTGGGGTTTTCTTGGCAAAGATACTGGAGTGGTTTGTCATTTCCTTCTCCAGCTCATTTTACAGATGAGGAAATTGAGGCAAATAAGCTTAAGTGACTTGCCCAGGATCACACAGCTTGTAAGTGTCTGAGACCAAATTTGAACTCAGCAAGATGAGTCTTCCTGATTCCAGGTCTAGTGCCCTATGCACTGTGCCACCCAGTGGCCCTTTATATACATGGTTAGTGGGCAGAGGGGAAAAAGCCATAGCAAGAAAACCTTGAGAGAAGATAGCAGGCAGGTGGTTGATCAGTGGTGTTGCACAAACATTAAGTATGGTGATTGAGAAAAGGCCATTAGATCTAGCAATAAAGAGCAGATTAGTAAACCAGGAGAAATCAGTTTCCATTGAATGGTGAGGTCACAAGACAGATTGCAGAGAGTGTCTCCCCAGTCCCTTTAATTCGTCCTTGGCTCCCAGTGTAAAGAGACACTGCTACCAGTCAATGTTGTTCCAAGAATACTTCTAGGATACCCATGAAAAAACCTAAACCTCTGACCCTCCAAAGTGCACAAGATTAGGGGGGGTAGATCAGGAGACTGGCTCCTCTCCTCTCTCTCCCCACCTCAGATTCCTTCCCAAGGACTTGACTGAAAATGCTGTTTCACTTCCACCTTTGCAGAGGGGGTAGGTACATGAGTGTGGAACATCATGTGTGTTTTCAGATCTTTTCAGATGCCCTGATCAGTTTTGTTTATTTTTTCCCTCCCTTTTCTTTCTTATAGGAAGGTTCTGTGAGAGAAGAAGACAGGGGGAAAATTCAGGTGATGCCTTTCAGGACTTGCTGCATCCGGCCTAAGGGGAACTTCATGGGGCACCCATGAAGGAGAGAAAAGTTCTTCCATAAAAAAAGATTTTGAGGAACTGTGAAAACCTTTGTCACACATACTCTCTAAGCTTTTGTTCACTTTCTCTTGGACTCTCTCTATGACTATTGAAGAGTGGGTCCCCAGTTTGGTGTAATTGTGGGATTAACTATTTTTACTATGCCACCTTAAAATACTTTGCTAAAAGGTAATTAGGTGTGTCAGATTAATCAATATTAGTTGATAATCAGTGGGGGAAGCACATCCATGGGATATCATGAGCTATAGCACTAGAAAACCTCCACATGACACCCTCTCCCCCTGCT
>NW_027187275.1:1100527-1192468 GCF_028583685.1 Petaurus breviceps papuanus
TGCTCAAAGACTTCTAGTGATAAGGAGCCACCACCACCCAAAGCATTAATTACATTTTACATCATTTCAATTGTCAGTAAACTTTTTTCTAACACTAAGCCTAAACCTGACTCTTTGCAACTTGTACCCATTTCTCATATTTTTGCCCTTTGTAGCCAAGTAGGACAAATCTATTCCATGTGCTATATAAGAAGATGGGAACAGTTTCTGTTTTGTGACCAGATACAGTTGGGATTGTTCTCAAAATTAACTAGTATTTGAATCTTTGTAGTTTGCAATTCCTTTATCTCACCATAAAGTCCTTGAAGCTTTGAAAGGGATACTTGCTATCCTTGGGATGGAAAAGAAAAGTTGGAATGTCACCATTTTCATTATCAGCAAACAGACATCTTGTACTGGCTGCTGCTGATTCTACATTGATCAACCATATAGTCTTATCTCTTTTTGTCTCATCTGTAATTCAGGGTATTGGCAGGAGAAGTGGAGGTGCTGAGCTCCCATTAGAGGTGGCATTGAATCATTGTGTGATGATCAACTATGATAGACTTAGCTCCTTTCCAGCAATACAATGATCTAAGACAACTCCAGAAGACTCATGATGGAAAATACTATCCATATCCAGAGAAAGAACTGTGGAATCTGAGTGCAGATTGAAGCATACTATTTTCACTTTTAATTTTTGTTTTTTCTGTCTTTTGTTTTTTCCCTTTTGTTCTGATTCTTCTTTCACAACATGACTGATGTGGAAATATGTTTAACATGATTGTACATGTATAACCTATATCAAATTGCTTGTTATCTTAGGTAAGGGGTAGGGGAGAGAAAAAAAAATTTGAAACTCCAAATCTTATAAAAATAATATTAAAATCTATCTTTACATATAATTAGAAAAAATAAAAAACTATTAAGTGGGAAAAATAAAATGAAACAGTGATAGTTGTAAATGGAAAAAAAAAAGAATTCATTTACTTGGTATTTACTGAAATGAAGTGGAAATAAAATTACTGAATTAACATCTGAAGAAGCCAGAAAAAAAAAAGAGGGTGTGCTGAGCACCAGTTATCTCTGAGATGAAGCTGTTGGATGTCACCATGGTCATCATGGTGGAAGCTTATTTGGGTGCTGAGGTAGTGACTGGGATTATCATCAGCTCCTGGGGTCCACATTCCATTTCGATTGTGATCTCTTCTTGTAGTTGTCTTGAGCTTGAAAGGCTCCTTACAACCTCTCCTCAGCATAACATTTTAGCAGTGTTCAGTTCCTCCATTCACCCTTAGGGAGGTCTCCAGGCTCAAGCAGATGAACCTCAGTGAAATTCCATGACATAAACAATTATTCTGATTACAAAGCATTCACTAAAGTTGCAAATCAAAAACATGTTCTTCTAACAAAAAAAAGGGAGGGGGGAAGCGCAAACAAGCCAGAAGATAAGATCTTGTGATGCAAGATCAAGACACTCTGTAACACTGCTTCAAGGACTTTATGGTGAGATAAAGGAATTGCAAACTACAAAGATTCAAATACTAGTTAATTTTGAGAACAATCCCAACTGTATCTGGTCACAAAACAGGAACTGTTCATATCTTCTGATATAGCACATGGAATAGATTTGTTCTATTTGGCTACAAAGGGCAAAAATTGGAGAAATGGGTACAAGTTGTGAAGAGCCAGGTTTAGGCCTAGTGTTAGAAAAAATTTCCTGACAAATGAAATGATGTAAAATTTAATTGATGCTTTGGGAGGTGGTGGTTCTCTTATCACTAGAGGTCTTTGAGCAAAAGTTAAATGGTCGCTTTTCAGGTAGGATTTTTTTGCTCTGTGATTCACAGTCGCGCATAACCTAGCTCCCTTTTACCTTTCCCATCTCCTTATCCACTTACTCTGTCTTTGATCCAGTGATATTGGCTTCCTGGCTGTTCCATGAACAAGACATTCCACCTTGGTTGTGGCCATATTCTTTTACTGTCTCTGAGGCCTGGAATGCTCTCCCTCCTCAACTCTTGCCACTGATTTTCCCCGACTTCCTTTAAGTTCCAACTTGCATCCTGTCATTTATAGGAAGCCTTTCCCAAACTCTCTTAATTCCAGTGCCTTCTCTTTATTAATTATTTCCTATTTATCCTATATATAGCTTGCGTTGTATATATTTCTTTGCATTTTGTCTCTCCTATTAGGTTGTAAGTTCTGTGAGGGCAGGGACTGGTTGTTTGTTTTTTTTTTTTTTTGTCTCTATGTCCCCAGAGCTTAGCACAGTGCCTGACACATGGTGGGCACACTTAATAAATGTTTATCGATTGGTTGAAGGTATATGTGTGTGTATATGTGTGTGTACGAAGCAGCTAAGTGGTGCAGTAAGTGCACTGAGTATAGTGCTTGGTCTGGAGTCAGGAAGATTCATCTTTCTGAGTTCAAATCTGGCCTCAGATACTTACTAGCTGTGTGACCCTGGGTATGTCACTTAACCCTGGGTGCCTCAGTTTCCATGAACTGGAGAAGGAAATGGCAAACCATTTCAGTATCTTTGCCAAGAAAATCCCAAATGGGGTCATGAAGACACAAATGAAATGACTCAACAACAACAAAATATATACATATATATGTGAGTGAATGTGTGTATAAGTCTAGATATTCTCTGAAGTCAAGTTGAGAAGCATTTATTAAGCTGTAAGTACTGGAAATGCAAAGAAAGGCAAAAACAAAAACAAAAAAAAACAGCTTATATTTTTAAGTAACAAGTTCATTTTTTAAATTATTCTGTCTCTCCTACTACAGCTTCCCCCATTGAGGGTTTTTTTGAAGTCCCCCCAAACATTAATATATATTTATATGATCCAGTGAAATAAATTCCCACATTGGCCATGTCCAAAAAAAAGCAATTTTCTGCATTTTAAGTTCAGCACCTCTATGTCAGGAGTTAAGTATATGTTTCTTCTTCATTCTTTTGAACTTGTGGTGTATTATTCTTTTGATTCTCTGCACTATTTTATTCAAATTTTTACATAGGTTAAAAATTCCTTAGTAGAAAAAAAAAACAACAGGTCATCATTTCCCCAATACTCATTAGCTGGATAATAATGCTTTGTTTATCTGATGTCAGCAAATAGCAGAAGTTCCAATCTAGCATGTAGTGATCAAATATGCTAACACTTCAAATACTTCAAGATTCCGGTATTTTGTTGTATAAGTATTCCACCCACAGAAGTACATAGAAATTCCTTTATCTTCAGTAGATGCTATTTTTGAATTTTGGTGACTGAAATAAATCCATTACCTAATGGCCAACTTTCAAGTGTTGAGTTTATCCAGACATGGCTCAGACTGATTTTCAGGCAACCTTCATTAAGAGCCACACGCTAAGCTTTTCCTGAACAGTGTAACTTTCTAGATCTTGTAGTCTATGGGCATAACCTTCAAGAATCTAGGCTCATCTGCACTATGATAAGCCATCAGAGTAGGATTTTGGAAGAAATTATAGGACATACTTTCAATTTTATTTATTTATTTTCTTTCTCAGCACCTGATTTCTTTAAGAATTGGTCAAATTTCTATAAAGACTATATCAGAGTCCATCAAAATTTGCTTGCTCAACTTAGTATAATTGCCTTCTAATTAATGTGGACATATTCTAACCTAGCTTAAGGTTGGCAATTATCAACTTGATTTAGGGTAAGCTATTTTGTACTTGTTTTATGGCATTTAAAACCCTTTACAACCTGACTTCTGGGCACTTTATCAGGTTCATTGAACATTGTTCCCCTTCCTACACTCTACAGATTTTTTAAAGCAATAATGATAAAGGAGAAACTGAAAACTTTGATAATGAAAATAACTATCCAAATCTGGGTTCTATAAATTAGGTCACTGGACATTCTGGGTACATTATAAAGTCTCCTAGGAGGATTGAATAAATTTATTGCAGTTTATTGGGATCCTTCTGTGGATATGTCTTTGACATATTAACAATCCAACCAAACTGACTTTTTTGCTTTTTTCATGCCTGTCCTGTTGCTTTTTCCCCATTCCTAAAGTGGACTCTGCTCACCATCACTTCTTAGAATTCTTGGCATTTTTCAAGTTCCACTCCAGAGGAATACCGTGTCCTAGATGAGGTCTTTTCTGATTCCCTCCTCCACTAAATGCTTTACCCTTTTAATTTCACTGCATTTACTTTGCATATCTCTTGCATACACTAATATGTGTACATGTTGTTTCCCCTCAACATAGTATAAACTCTTTATGGGCAAGTGTTGTTTCATGAATGAATGAAAAAGCATTTATTAAACTTGTACCATGTGTTAGGGAGCTAGGTGTTGGTAATACAAATAGGAAAGTAAAGCAGTTCTTTCCTAAAGGAGTTTACATTCCAGTGAGGGAATTAACACATAGAGGAGAGTGGTGTTCAAGAAAGGATGTTTGGGTGTTGAGCTTTAGGGGTGATGGGATCCTGAAATAGTAATATACAGGTCCTGCCAGAATGAATTCTACCCAAGCCTTCTTTCAGTCAAAGAAAAACAAAATTTATTAAAGATTCGCTATATTGGGGTAGACTCTTAAGGAATCTGAGCCTTTGTAATGCTAATGTAAACAGGTCAGATAGAATCTGAGCCTCTGTGATGCTTGTATTGATAAGCAGGCCAGAATGAATCTGAGCACTTTCATGGAAACAAGATGGATCTTTTATATGGAAAGACTGAGGTAGGGATCTAGGGGTGGTCAAGTAGTCTGGGGTGTCTGGGGGAGGAGGGTCTTGATGGGAAAGACCAGTAGTCTGTGGTGACTAGAAGTCAAATCTAGAGAAGATCTTGATGGGAATGGTCAGTACCCTGGGGTGACTGGAGGTCGAATCTAGGGAGGATCTTGATCTGATGGCCAGTAACCTGGAGAATGGGATTAAGGGTGGGAAGTAACTGAACAGAGATTTAGCATAGAGATAATGAAAGGCTGATGGCCTCAAGGGAATGCCCGATCAAGTGGGAAGATTCAAGGAGAATTCAAGGGGGTTCCTGGAGCCTGTACCACAGCATGGGGAGTCACACTGATGGTAAATTCATCTATGCCCTCTCCTGAAGCAATAACAGTGTTTATTTTATTATGGTGTCTAGAGTGGAAAAGGGTCGGGTATGACCATGTGGCATCAGGCAAGATGGCCCAAGTGAACAAGTTGGATAGGATGAGAAATATTGTCTGGTCTGAAATGGATTAGTTATAGTGAGTTAGGTGAACTTCAATGTTTATAATGCTTAGTCCATAGTCTTACTTAATAAAGTAACTGGTTGATCATCAGTTTCAGTTATTCAGACTAATGTTTTTTGACTAGTAACCAAACCACGTTATCAGAAGAAAAGTAATTATGTCTTTGGAAATAATTTCATGGAGTCAGCAAGCACACAAATGAATACAACTTCCTGCTATATGTAAGGACCTATTATTCCACACCTCCCTCCTCTTGCTTAATTCAGTTATCCAGAAGGGTTCCATTTAAACAAATGTTAGTCATTCCAACTTCAGATACCTGTATTGGTCATTAAGACTACTACAAATTTAAAGATTTTATATTATCCAGGGAGAAGTGATTTACAAAATCAGTAATTATATCCTAAAAAAGTTAACGACAGGTACTTTCTTGCCTGTAGCAATGTCACCCCTCAGGGAATTTTCTGAAGAATTTTAGTTAGAGTATAGGGAGAAAGAAACATTCTCATTTTTGGAGCTAACACAGGAAAAAGAAAAGATAACAAATAAAACTCTTGGAACAAGTATCCTGAGAAGCTATTGAAATGCAGAGTTAATAAATGACTTTCTAACACTCCCTTTTAAAACAGCATTAAGTTGACCAACCTGTGATTTCATACCTTGTTTAGTAAAATTAAAACTTCAGGAACTTCAAGATAAATTTCAGCCAGATGGTTGAAAGCTAACTTCATTTTTTATGGTGTAGCTTAACAAATGGTGACAGTAGGTTTTGAAAATTGATGGTGTTCAAGAAAAACAGTTTCACAAAATTATAGCCTTCTAAAAGTCCTATTAACATGTTGTCTATGGTATTTAAACTGAGAAAATGGATATTTTATGGAAACTCCTTGCAAAAGTATGATTTAACACAGAAAGTGCAGCTGAGGTAATGCTTAAGCATTTGGATTTGTCACTTTGCTTTTGGTGACTTCTCTGCCAGATCAGTAGTTCAATTTTAGAATTCTGAAGCTAGAATTCACTTAGAGATGACCCACTAGCCTCTTATAGCATGCAATCTTTTATTTGTGGAATTATGCTTCCTTGCTATTAAATATGTCATTTTCCCCACAATTGCCAAAAATGACACCACAGATTTGAGTTATTTTTTAGCAGTGGTGAAAAGGTATATTGGGGCTATAGATTGTCTCAGTGCAAACCTCTGAGGTCATTTAGTACAAGTCATACATGAGTAAGAGTCACCGTTACATGCAAAAAGAAAGTCCCCATAGTTACTGCCCTCAATGAACTTGCATTCTAATGGGGAAGACAACACATAAAAGCTAATGCAAGTAAGATCACCCCCATTTTACAGCAGAGAGAACCGAGGCTCAGAGAGTGATTTGTTCAGGATCACACAGCTAATTAGTGTTGAAGTTACGATTCATCAATTCCTTTGGATTTGCTTCTTTATAACATCCAGCTGTGGTTTCTTTGATAATGCACAAGTGGGATCTTGTGATACTCTGATTCTTTGGTTAGAGGTCTACAATGGGGAAAAGCCCCATATGGCAAAGCATTGGCCTTTGGAATCAGGTGAGAAGGCTCCAGTGCTAGCTGTGCCATACTTTTATGGCACAATTTAAGATTTCTATTGTGCTTACCTAATGTCCTCCTCATAAGCCAGGTAGTGCAGATAATAATCCTTATTTGATAGATGAGAAAACACTTTCCGAGAAGCTAGATGACTTCCTATATAGCCACAGAGCTAGTAAATACTGGAACTGGAAATTAAACCCAAACCTTCCAAGTCTAGTGGTCTCTGTAATACACCCCACTTAATACAGGAAAACTCACTAGTCGATGCTATGTTGCCTAACATATATGTGTAAATAAGAGTTTTCTCCCTAACTTATTTTTGTAGTGCATATTTTGGCTTCAGAGGAAGATATATGATCTATCTTTTAACTACAAATTGTACAAAGCTAAATGGAGACACATATTTTGCTGGGCAATATGAAAAATGGGGTAATAAAATACTAATGGATAGAATTAAAAAGGAAACTGGTTTGAAGATTTTACTCCAGGTATGGCGCCAAAAGACTTTTGGCTTGGGAATGACAAAGACATTAAGCTTAGGAAATGTACTTTGAATTTCTATTTTAATCTCAGAATAATGGCATTTATTTTTTGCACCTGAAATAAATCTCTAGAGTCACATAATATGAGGGGAACTAAAAATGCTTTTGTCTTCCCTTTTGAAATCAATAGATTTCAGTTTTTAGTATCCAAGTATGACATATTGTTGCTTTATTCTTCCAGGATGAGAAGAAAAAATAAAAACCACATTAGTAAGTGATGAGTAACTGCAAGGAGGACATTTTTTGTGTTCCCCAAACTCAATACGTGGATTTTTTTTTTACAAATCAGGAATTAAAATCTTTTAAAAAATGTTGATGTGTGGGAAAAATACAAATGATAAGGGCAGAATTATAATATAAATAAATATAAGGTTTATAAGATAAAAATTATAAGGTATGAATTTTACATATACTCCCCCCACAAAATTAAGAAAAATATATAAATATGTAAAACCAACAGTCCCGTCTCACTTATAGGTTCACAGAATCCAACCACAATCTCATAGTTTGTGAGCCAGAATATTCTCCAAATCATAGCTCATGGATCCCCATTAATGTGTTTAATTTTACTAATGGGCAGGAGAAGACAGTTTGGAGCAAAGGCATTTAATAAAATAGTATGGTAATATGATAACAATAAAACATTCTTCCCATGATTCTGGAGCTCATTTCCCCACAAATGTATCTACTCCCTCAGTGGGAATACTGGGCATGTAGAGGCTCATTTATGCACACATGGGGAAGATGTGATAGTTAAGGCACTCCCATGGAAGGACACATAAGCAAGGTGAATACACTTGGCCAAGGCCCTTGTGTTGAAAGGTAACTCATACTTACGGTTTCAGAGCCATTTTATCTGTATTTACAAAATCCATATGGGCAAATGCAGCTATTACAGGGATACATCAAAAGATCAGTGATTTCACTGATTACTTCCACCTGTTAATTTATCCAATCATTTGCATCTCCTATTGAACCAGTAATCCAGAGGGAGCTTTGAGGCCCATGATTCTGATACACTGCTCTAGACAATCTGAACTTGCTTGCTGGGAGTAGGGAGTGGATCTTGGATGAGGCATTAGGAGCAGGTCACAGACTGCCCTGTGTCCTGTCTCTTCTCACACCACTCTCCTTGTTAGGCTGGGCCTGAATGTTTTAAGCACTGTAACCACTCTCTCCAAATATGTCTGCCACTTCCACCCTCATCTTATAGCAGGAGTTTAGTGCTCCACCTGAAGGCCTTTAGGGGAGAGGAATCGGAGGGAGTTGGGGAGGACTTAAGTACCCAAAATTGAGTTAAACAGCATGATGAGGAGATTTAATGTGGTCAGTTTATTTTGAAAAGAAACATTTATAATTTTTTGTCAACATCTTTGGCCACTCTTATAAGCATAAGTTGGAATATCAAAATTCCAATGTTAGTTGCTTTTTTAATAGTAATTTTTGTTCAGTCATTTCAGTCATGTCCAACCCTTCTCAACCCTATTTGGGGTTTTCTTGGCAAAGATACTGTAGTGGTTTGTTATTTTCTTCTCCAGCTCATTTTACAGATGAGGAAACTCAGGCAAGAAGGGTTAAGTAAGTGACTTTCGGGGAGGGGGCGGGGGAAGGGTGTCAAACAGCTAGTGTCTGAGGCCAGAGTTGAACTCAGCTCTTTTTGGCTCCAGGCCCTGCCCTCAATCCATTGCAGCAGATTCTGTTCCTTAAATGCCCTATCTATGGGCACAACCAAAAACATAGGGAACTCTAGGTTAAGTACCAAGTTTCCTCTGATTCTCAGAGCCGGCTGCTTTTCTC
Organism: Petaurus breviceps papuanus; assembly: GCF_028583685.1. Classification (NCBI taxonomy): domain Eukaryota; kingdom Metazoa; phylum Chordata; class Mammalia; order Diprotodontia; family Petauridae; genus Petaurus; species Petaurus breviceps. The sequence goes on from NW_027187275.1 coordinate 1,109,635, forward strand.
CCCTCAACTATGCCATCTCATGGGTGGTACACTGCTTCTCCCCTCAAAGTTGAATAAAGTACAAAGTTCTTATCTAAATTAAAGTTGAGAACATTTCCTATGTCTTTTCATATACATAAAAGAATATTAATCCTGAGATCCTGTGAGAGCTTTTCTATTTTAAGACACAGTCAACATGTTGAAGCACTAGAGAAAAATTCCATGCCTTAAATTCATGTTTTAAGTTTTAAAATAAAAACCAGCAACTTTTTATATAGAGAGCCATTTTAGTTAATAATACAAAATTGTTACATATCTCTACAACTGACTTATAGTTTAAAAAATAATTATTAATAAGATTGCACAGTAAACAGAAAACTCTAGTTACAATTCCAGGATGGAGTGTGGTATATTTATTTACAGCCAAAATAGATTAGGTAACACACAGTTTCTTCTTTCAACTTGGGACATAAATACTTTTCGGCTGCTACTTGTATTCTGGCTTCATCTCAGCAATGTGAAAACTTCATCCATTGCTGTTCACACTCAGAGATAAGGATTACTTTAAAATTCATTCTAACTTTTACATTATGCAGTTAATGAAGAGTGACAGTTCTGAGTTGGTTGGTGTATTTATTCAGATACAAAGCCAGTATTAAAAATGATAGTGCTAGCTTTTCTACGTTTATCTGAATCTGGGGTGTCTTATTGGAGATGGTACATTGTTTGCACTGCTCATTCATATCTCCTTCCTTACAAAGAATGAGTTCTAACTAAGGACATTGAAAAGTCTTGATACTACATGCTACAACTGAGTAGTATGAATTATCTTACAAAAGAAGGGGTCAAGACTAGAAATGAACAGAAAGGGAGAGAGTGAAAGGGAGAAAGTATCTCAGCCCTGTCACATCGTATTTAGTGACATAATTTTTTCCCAATTTCCTTCCTTCTCCTACCACTTACTCCAAAAGAACAGAGGGTGAGGTCATGAGGACAGACACACAGTGGTGGTGCTGGTGTAGAGGTGTGAATCCTTACAGCCTTAGCATTGAAAATGTAATTGGTGTTCTGGCAGGCTTAGAATAATCCATTAGTTAATAAGAATGCTAAAGGGCAATAGGCAAGTCTGGGCATCTAAGCAAACGCTAGCCCTGGAGTCAAGAAGACTCATCTTTCTGAGTCAAATTTGACCTCAGAAACTTACCAGCTGTGTGACCCTGGGCAAATCACTTAATGTCTGTTTCCTCATCTATAAAATGAGTTAGAGGGGTGGCCAGGTGGCTCAGCGAGTAAGAGCACCGGCTCCAGTGTTGGGATGACCTGGAGATCGAATCCTGGGCTCAGACACTCAGCACCACACCCAGAAATAACTGGCCATGTAACCTTGAGCAAGTTACTTAACCCCGATTGCTTAAAAAAAAAAAATAAAAACAAAATGAGCTAGAAGGGAAATGGCAAACCATTCCAGTATCTTTGCCAAAAAAAAACCCCAACAACTCCTTGCGGAGTCATGGGAACTCAGATGCAACTGAAATGACTGACCAGAAACATGAGGGGCAGCTGCAGATAGGTTCCATATACTTTGCTGAAATCCCCCTGTGTATGACATGAACCCACGGAAGTTAGATATAGTAGGAAGAGTACCATCTCTAGAGTCAGAGGACTTGGTTTCAAATCTTAGCTTGTCAATTTTACTATCTGTATGACCTTGGGCATTCATTCCATGTCTCTGGGCCTCAGTTTCCTAATCTGTAAAATGAAGAGAGTGGACTAAACATCTAAGATATCTTTTAGTTCTAAATTTTATAATTTGAAGTAATGATAAATTAGATATAAGAATCATGCCAGAAACATAGTAGTGCCAGGTACACACACATCTATCTTTTTATCATGTACCTATCTGTCTATTTCTCTATAATGTCCTTAAGGTACTTTCCTCACCGTGGGAAGAAGCACAGTATAGTGGACGGAGCACTGGATTTGCAATCAGGACCTTGCCTTAGACACTCACTAGCTCTGTGATCCTGGGAAAATTACTTAATGTCTCTGAGCCTCAGTTTCCTTGTCTGCAAAATGAAGATAGTATCATTTGGGGGAAAGAGAATAGGCATTTGTATAGCATTTCCTATGTGCCAGGGTCTGTGCTAAGTGCTCTACAAATATCATCCTCACATGGTGTGGTCCTCACAACACCCCTGAGAAATAGGTGCTATTATTATTATTATTCCTTTTTTACAGTTGAGGAAACTGAGGAACTTGCCATGGGCACAAAGCTAGTAGGTATCTGAGGAGAAATCTGAGCTCAGGTATTCTTGATTCCAAACCTAGAATTCTATTTACTGTACCATCTAGTTGCCACACAAAGTTGTTGGGAAGATCAAGTATAATAAGGACTTTGCAAATCTAACAGTGCTGCGTAAAAGTGAGCTATTATTATTAGGTGGGTGCTGCAAGTACTATTATCCTTCTCATTTTACAGAGAAGGAAAGTTTCATGGAACTTGACATTGGTCACATAGCTAGTAAGTGTCAGAGCAGGAATATATAGTATAGATGATGTATTCTAGTCTAGACTGGTTAAATAGGGTTTTTAGATTTATTTTCAGTCTCTCCAAAAGGATAAACAGCAAATTCTTCTGGGTAGTAAAACAAAAACAAAATCCTACAAACATAATTTGGAGTAATGATATAATCCTGAGATACTGTGAGAACTCTCCCTGTCTTATCGCTCCAATTTCTCCTCCTTATTTTATTCCTCCTCTTCCTCTATCTTTGCCAAGAAAACCCCAAATGGGGTCATGAAAAATCAAAACTAAACGACAAGAACAAATATTATTATCATTGTTATTAGATGTGGCTGGACTCTCTTAGCACAAAGCAGCTGCTTGAAACCCAAGGAAAGAAGATGAAGATCCACAGGTGGCAGTAGGAAAGAAAATATCCTGTATTGGTCAGAAGATGATGTGAACAATAGGGACTTAGGTGAACTGGAACATGTACCCAAGGCAGTCTGGAAACCTGTCAGACCTGGTGTCTCTAGTTCATTTTTGATTATTCACTGGGCTCAGAATTATGAAATTCTGGGTCCTTCAGATAATCCATGACCTCATCAGTGTGACTACGTCCTCCAATGATGCAGACTTTTTCAGCTTGGGTAATTTTTGTCTATGTCCTTCCACAAATTCTCCATGAAAGATTTTAGTTAATGTGCCAGCAACTTTCTTTTAAGTTTTTTTTTTTTTTAGCATGGAATCATGGATTCCAGTGCTGTTCTTTATCCTTTATTTATTTTTTGGGGGGGCTTTTTGGAGGGGGGAGGTAGGGCAATTGGCATTAAGTGACTTGCCCAAGGTCACATGGCTAGTTTTTTGTGTTAAGAGTCTGAGGCCAGATTTGAACTCAAGTCGTTCTGACTCCAGGGCAGGTGCTATATTCACTGTGCCACCTAGCCACCCTATCCTTTACTCTTAAAGAAAGGAAGGACTTTTCGAGATGATTGGCTATTTCAATAGCTTACTAATTAGTCTCCTGGGCTTTGTTCAGACTGTACTACATACCATCACTAGATAATCTTTCTAAAAACCTGTTATTGATTTTAAAAATAATTTCCTATGGCAATTTTTCCATTCCACTGCCTTAAATAGCTTCCTATTGCCTACAGAAGAGGCCAAATATCTTGGTTTGGTATTCAAGTCTTGACATAAACTGATCTTACACTTTTCCTATTCCCTATCTACACCAACTTCCCATGAACTTGGATGGGGAAAAATACATCTTTATTTAAACATAATGGGTATCCTTTATAATTCTACTATTTTATTCAATGCATTTAAAAACATCCTGAGAAAGGGTCCCTAGGGCTTCATCAGACTGCCAAATACTGATACAACACAAAAGAGGTTAAGTCTAGCTTTCACGTCTAGCTGAAGTGCCAGCTGCACCGGAAAGTTTTCTCTGAGAACAGCTTCTCTCCTGCTAAATGAAAGGGACTTCTCCCTCAAGTTTTTCAGATTGCTTAGCCAGGACAATTCCCTTGTATTTACCCCCACTATCTTGTGCTTATCTCACTTTTGATTTGAAGGGCACTGAAAACCTCACTTGCCCTCAAGCATGTCCTGTGCTGCCAATAAAGGTCAGCAACCACTCTAGAACTAATGATCTTAGAAATTTGCTTGGGGCACTGAAGGGTCGATAAATAATTTGCCCATGGTTACTTAGCTAGCATGTCAGAAGCAAGACTTGAAAGGAGGTCTTTCTGACTCTGGCAGGTCTTCTCTTCAGTACCCTAAGCTGCATTTCAAATGCAAATATGATGATAATAGCTTTAATTTTATTTAAAAAAAGATTATAATGGGTTACAATTTTCATAACCTTTCAGGTAACAAACACTATTAGATATGCTTGAAGAATATTTTCCCAATCAACTATATGCATGTGAATATTTCTTTTCTGTTTTAGAGAAGCAAGACGGTATCATGGAAAGACTAAAAAGACCCTGGGCTAGAAGTCAGAAAAGTTGGTCTTTCTTGAACCATTGTCTTGGGTCATGTTGGATCTTAATTTTCTCATCTGTAAAGTGAAGAGATTGGAATAGATGGAATTCTAAAATTCTGTGTTTCACCTTCTATAAGCCATCCAATATTAAATGTAAATGCTGATACAGATATTAAGATGTATTAACATAGGGGCAGCTAGTGGCACAGTGAATAGAGCATGGGCCCTGGAGTCAGGAGGACCTAAGTTCAAATCTGGACCCAGGCACTTAACACTTACTAACTATGTGACTTTGGGCAAGTCACAACTCCAATTGCCCTCCAAAAAAAAAAAGGCAAAAAAAAAAGTATTAACATATAGAAAGAAATAGAATAATATGTGACCCCTTTAACTTCTGTCTTTCTAGAGGTTAGGAGACATGTAAATAAGAGGAGAAATTTGGGTAGACTAAACATTAGGAACCAGAACTGGAAGAAAGACATGGGAAATATAAGGGAGACCGGGTGTCTATGAACATGTGAAGAAACAAGTGTATTGTTGGAAATCATTTCTAGCCAGTCGTAGTGGTTTTTTTGTTTTGTTTTGTTTTTGTTTTTTAATGTCGGTGGAAGGTAGAAGGGAAGACAGACTCTTTGAAAAGCATTTTTTAAGGTTTGTTGAATCAGGTTGTAAAAATGTAGATTTTGGGGGTGGCTAGGTAGCTCAGTGAATAGAGCACTGGCCCTGGAGGTCCTAGGAGGACCCAAGGTCAAATCCAGCCTCAGATACCGGTACTTTACACAAAAACTAGCCGTGTGACCTTGGACAAGCCACTTAGCCCCAACTGCCCTATCTTCCACCCTGCTAAAAAAAAGATGTAGATTTTAATGCAGAGACAGAACTTTGCTGTTTAGTGGAAGTGCTAACTTCAGGAGGAACCCCAGTATGAAAAAGAGTCCTCGAGGACTAATAATTTTCCCATTATGTCATTCTCTGTTTATCCAGCTCTTAGGAGCTAAGGGCTTAGCACTCAGGAGAGCAGATACAGAGTAAGGGAATAACTTTACCAATAGGGAACTGATTAAAAGGTGAATAAAAAGCTATGAGAGTTTTTGATGCAGTCATTCTGAAGACTTGCGTCAAAGCAAATTGAAGTGGTTGGAACAAGAATATAACATTTAAATTTCTGGGATGAGATCTGGGTAAAAGGTGGATACTTTTGTGTAGCTAGAAGTGAAAAAAAAAAGTTATTTGAGTTGCCTAATCTCACCTGTTGAGCTGGTGTTGAAGATGGGACTGAAAGCCAAGTCTCCTGACTCTTAACTGTGCTTTTTTTCATGACCTTGTGTTGACATTTTCCCCTCATTGGGCAATGTGACTAATAGGAGACTGGACGACAAGCCTGTCCTTATGAGTATGTGCAGAGTGCTTCTGATGCAATCCCTATGTGGACTTTGGAGCAGATACAGACATTTTGTAAGCAGGTCCACTTAATCTAGTGAGAAAAGAGAAACAATGCTGTTGTGGAAGGTTGACATTTGGTCTTACTTCTTTGCCTCAGCTGTGTTTTTGATTTTAGATGAAGGAGATTGGAGGCCTTGTGAGTTTCAAAAGATCAGGAAAGCCAGCTATTCAGAGGTCTGGGAACGAAGTCCATGCCAGAGTTTTTTAGAGAGCTGGTTCAGCTTTGAAGCCCTGAGAAGCAACTTTCCTGTTGGACATTAGGCCAGTGGTAGCTGAGTTAAAGGCTCATTCAGTAGCAATGCAGCATTTGGATGTGAACTTGGCAAGACAAATGCTATGTAGAATCTGCTCTAGGATTGAATTCACTCTCTTTAGAGACAGAAGTATTAAGAGGAAAATGTGTCCCTGAAGTGTTAGGAGGAAGGAGGAGATTTATAATCTTGTTTTAATATTTTTTTAAAATGGGTATCTTTTATTTAAAAGCTAAAATGGTATAAAAGCTAATTAATATTAATTGGTAAAATGAAACCGAAGCATTATTAATAAATGGCAGCTAACAGTGGGAAGACCACACACTACAACATGGGCACAAGTTGGTAGCATTAGAGAAAGACATACTCAATTTTCCAGAGACACCCTTAAAACTAACTCTGATTTGGAAATGTAGCCGGGACATTTGTAACAGTGACGCCAGAGTATTGGCTACAATTGTTCTATTTTTTTAATCACTACAAACTTCCTTCTGAAACAAAGGCCCATCTTTTCAGGCCCAATACTCTTCAGATTACATTGTACAGTTGAGCGTCATGGAACATTGCAGTCTCCAGAATGAACAATGGAAAGGGACACAGTGGATTGAAAAGCTTGCAACAAATTACAAAAAAGGCATCATACTAGGAGAAGCTATTATCACTGTGGATACCCTTTGACACCATTGTATTAAAAATGATATCACTGTGCTAAAGTATTATCACTGAATTTACCTTTGACCCAGCTATTGGAAAGGATGTTATCACTGGGCATAATCTTTGATCCACTGTTCCAAAGTGGTGTGTAGGAATGACCTTTTCACTCTTGACTGTTGTTGAATTTCCCTTAAATTTTTTTTAACTAGAACACTTTCTTTTATTGTTATGATTATGTTTCTATAACAGTGCAAGTACTATATATATATGCAATTATAATTTCCAAATCCTCCAAAGTGTATGTGCCTTTTCTACTATATATTTTATGAGAAACTATCTATGGATAATTCACCTGGTTGGGTAATCCTTGTACCATTATTTGAACGACCCCAAACTTCTCTTTGAAACTAAGAACCATTAGTTTTGTTTTTGTTTTTTAACCCCAATACTCTTCAGATGGCCTTGTATGGCTGAGAGTTATGGAACACTGCAGTCTCCAAAGAATTGAAGTTATAGATAACACAAAGGCAATGGGAAGTCATACAAGTAGTCTGAAAGGACTGCAGGAAATTACAAATGAGGATGGTATCATTGTGTATACCCTTTGATTCAGCCATACGACTGCTGGGCCTCTACTCCAAAGAGATCAAAGAAAGAAGAAAAAGACCTATATGTACAAAATATATTTATATCAGTTCCTTTTGTAGCAGCAAGGAGCTAGAAATTAGGGGAGTGTTCATCTACTAGGAGATAACCAAACTGTGGAATACAAATATAGTGGAATATTATCGTGCTGTAAGAAATGATGGGAAAAGCCATATGAATGATAACAGAGTACAGTGAGAAGAACCAGGGAAAAATTTATATAATGAAAACATTATAAAGAAAAAAATGTTTTTTCAAAATGAAAATTTTTCACTACATATTTTGAATCCTCTCATGTTCTGCTGTGCACATGACATGCTTTTTTATTTTCTTTGTATTTAAGTTTCAATATTTAAGTTTATGATATGTTTCCTTTTCTTTTCTCTATTCTGGATTTGAGTTATGGTATTTGAGTCTAAAATTTTTTTTAAAAATTAAGGAAAAACAAATTTTGAAAGATCTCTGATTAATGCAATGACCAACCACAATTCCAGAAAACTGATAATGAAGCTTGCTACCCACCTCTTGACAAAGCTGTATTAGACTCACTAAGAAGAATAAAATATATATCTTTTGGCATAGCCACTGTAAGAATTTGTTTTGCATGATTATATATATATATATATATTTGCTACAAGAGATTTATTTTATTTTTCTTTTCTAATGCAGGGTAGTGCTGGTGGGGGAGATTGGATGGGTGGAAGGGAAGGAGGGGAAAAGGATAGGATAGCACCAACAAAAAAAAGAGAGGAAGAAAAAAAGATCATTAAATGTTCTTCCACCTCTTTTTTTTTTTTTTAATGAAGAGAATAAAGCAAAAAGAAGTCCAGAATGAAGACAAACAAGCAGGACAGCTTTGAAAGTTATAGGTTGCTAAGACCTGGAAACTAAGGGGGTGGGCAGGGTAAGGGGGGAATGTTTGTCCATTATTTGTGGAATTGCTGAAGAGATTATGGCATATAAATGTAATGGATTACTATTTTCCTATAAGAAATGATGAAGAATATGATTTCAGAGAAACCTGGGAAGACCAATGAAGCAGTACATTATGCAGTGAGCAGAACAAAGAGAAAAATTTATACAACAAAACTGTAAAGACAAATAACTTCAAAACTCTGATCAAGATAATGTCCAACCAGAATTCTAAAGGACCCATGATGAAGCATGCTGTTCAGGTGAGGGACTCAGACTGAGACATATAGTTTTTGGACATGGCCAATGTGGGAATTTGTTTTGCTTGATTCTGAATATTTATTATAAGGGGGTTAGTTTTTCTTTTTTCATTGAAGAAGAGGTGTAAAGGAGTGAACATCAATTTTTGTTAAATTAAAAAAATAAAACTCCAGGTTGATCTTGTTATAAACTTTTTTTTTTTTTTAAAAAGGCAAGCTATTACATAATAGAGACCAGCCTTTTCATGTATAATACTTCCCGTTCTGTTCTACTATGTATATGCAAATGTCCATTATATCTGGTGTTTGGAATTAAAATAAAATTTAATAAAAAGTCAAGGATGTTATTAGAGAAGTCTTATGACTGAAAAAAAAAAGGTGAGTTAGTCAGGTAGTAAAAGTGAGGGACTATTAATGAATAGCCCACTTGCTCCAGTGGTATTCATGCAATATCAAGAGAATGGCCTCCAGTATGTTGATTGGATACTCTGTGATGAGTTGAGTGGTTTTATGGGTGAAAGACACATAGGGTGGGGTGGGTATGGATTAGTTTTGTTCTATTTGTTGGAGGAAGATCCCAGCTCTGTAAAAGCACTGACCGATGCTATTTGGTAGAAAATGAAAGGTTTTTTTTTTTCTCTCCCTCTTCTCTTGAGACTATGTAAATAATCAAGCATTTATAGAAATATAAGTGTGGACAATGGTGTCACCTGAAGAGTTAAAAGCCATGTCAGAGATGAGAAATCTGCAATACTTTTCTTCTTCTTGAGCTCTGGAGAAACATGTTTGGAGAAACAATGTATAGCTAGTGTTGTTCTATCAAATCCTATATTGTCTAAAGAATATTAAGAGAGAATGAAAAAAAGGAGGAAAAGGATCTTGATTTCCAATTTAATAATAATAGATATGAAGGCTATGTTGTAACTGAAGAAATTCATTCCATATTTAAATATTTAGCATTTTCAGTAGTCTGTGAATACAAGAAAATTTATTGCATTAAGGTTGAATTTAGATCTTTGACATGTGGCTGATATTTTTATAGTATGAGAAATATCAAGCTGACATTATACTGTCTCTGTGATGATTACTTCCAAATGTCAGAGTGCAGTAACTTATTCATAGGGACTTCAATGTCTTGTGATAGTGTCAATTTAAAAGACATTTACATCTACTTCTTTTTTAAAATTTAAACATGTAAAATGGAATATGCAAAACAGGTTAGAAAATCCAGGGAGAAAGGAAGAGTGAAGGAGAAACCTATTGACAAGAAAATTTTTAATAATAGATTGAAGCACTCTTAAGACTAATTTCCCTGGCTACCTTGCTGACAGCAAACTTCAGGAACTGCCTCATAACATTTTTGACAGCTGTAGTCCTGCTGTTTTTCCTATAATTTCACTCATTCATGGCTGAGGCCCCTAACATATCATTTTAACAGAAAGAAGCCGAGCGATTTTCAAAAGGGTGAGTATCATTTGATTGGTTTTTGGAGAGTTAATAAATGATGACCATTCCAGAATTCACCTCTTCTTGAGGAAGTCAACAGTAGCATGGGGCTTCAATTGAGAAATCCAGTGGCTAATATTTTAAACAGAGAAGAAATCTGTAGCTAGATTATAAATAGAAAAGACATTTCTTGCTCGTTTTCCTCAAACTATTTAACAGCTAATTGTGAGCTTTTTGAACCATGACTCCTCAGGAAATAATTCAAAGAAGATACTTCACAAATTGGCAAAGCCATAGATAGTTATTACTTTAAATAAACCATTGTCTTTTCAATTACACACAGAGTAGGCTTCCTAATTGCTTGGGGTCACTGAAATCCCATGGCATTCTCTGAAAAAAGCATTTCCTCTCCAGTACATTTTAGTGAATTTCCTTTCTGGTCTTTGAAGTTGATAATCTCTTTCTCCTTTTCTCTCTTCAAATCGCTTCTTAGTAGTGATAACAGTAAGAAAATTGGGACTAGTAATGGTTATGTACAAGTAAGAAATAATAGAACTGCTGACTTATTTTAGAGCTGCTAAATTCGGTGGAGGAAAGTTCTGGTCTCTGGAGGTCACCGAGACAAAACAACAACACATTCTGTAAATTCTCCACATTAACATCAAGAAATATTAACTTTCTAAAACCAACCAGCAAGCATTTATTAAATGCTTACTATGTGCTGGGCTCTGTGCTAGGTCCTGGAGCTACAAATAATAGCTAGCATTTATACTACTTTAAGTTTTGCGAAGCTATTTACAAATCTTTTGATGTCTTTAAATAGTTACAAAAACCCCCAGGTCCTGCCTTCAAGAAGCTTATAGCCTAAAAGGTGAGATAATGGTGCATAAGTAGGTTATGTATAAAATACAAAGAGTAGATAGACAACCTTAGAGGGGAAAACACTAGTAGCTGGGAAACACCTCCATATGAACCAAATTATGTGACAACTCTGAGCACATAAATAACAAACTCCATTTCTGGGGGGAATTGGTTGGTTTTTTTAAATCTGTGTTTACAAAAACAAAATGATCTCAGAGTTATTACAATACAAACTTAAGTTTTTGTTTTAATAATTTTTATTGATATCTTTTGTTTTTATAACATTCATTTCCTCATCTTTGCCCGCTTTGTTTTTCTGCTGTGGACTGCTATGCAGATCTCTTTCGAGTGATTGTGGATCCCATTGAGGAAATCACGATATTCCAGGTCTTGAGGCAGTTAGCGCAGTGACATCGACAAGGGGCACATCTGGAGAATGTCTCCAGTGGAATAGATACTCTTTTCCCTTTGTGTAGGACCTTCTTCATGAAATTGGGGAGCCACCGTAAAGAGAATATGCCTTGCTTTTTTTTTTGTAACCTCATTTACTGTTGATTATCAGTGCATCGTTGAACAAATAATCTCCATGGTTACCACATCAATCTTGGAATCTTGTCTGATATTAAAATATATGTGGGAGACATTCTGTTTAAGCAGAGACCTTAAGACTATATTTTGTTCTGTGAACTGAATACTTTTTTTTTGTGATTAAGAATGAGTAGATACAGAGAGAATCTATATTTTCCATGCTTCTTAGTTGACTCACTGCAAAGATGTGGTCTGTAAAATCCTACCTGTTCCCTTCTATTTTCTTCAGTGATACCCTCTACATATGCATAGATCATTCTCATAAAGGTTTTATAGAGATGAGAGAAAGTATGCACATGGCTTGGTAATTAGTGGTGTTTTCTCATTCATTTTTTGTTTGTTTAAAGTATAATCTATGCTCTTCTCTCCTTCTCTTGAAAAAAACATGACATGACACAGGGGAAAGAGCACAGTAGTAGACTCAGAGGACTCTGAGTTCAAATCTAGCCTCCGTCACATTACCTATATTACTTATTATTATTTTAATAATAATGTAATTCTTTTATATTGTTATGTAAATATATCGTTACATAATACATAATATAATAAATCATATTATAATATGTATATTACAACAACAATAATAAATAAAGCCTTTCTGGCTCTAAATGGAAGTTTTAAGCATTAGAAAAAATCTCCAATACAGCTCATTTCATTTCCCTTTAAGATGCTTATCTCTTCCATCTGGTGTGCTCTAAAAGAAAAATGTGCACCCATTATAGTTCAGGTATATTTACTGCAAGATATAGAAAGATAATAAACACAGTATTGATACTCTCTCAAGTTGCTGCTTGCTGCTTAGGTAATAAGGCCAGCCAGAAGACATCTTGACAACAGTTTTGCTGCAGTCCTAACTTTGAGGTAGTGTCGTCTAAGCTTAATTCTACCACGTCTTCAGAATCTAGAGACACTCAATGCAGTGAAAGGATCAGGAAGGAAGAGAGAATGGTCTCACTGAAATCCCCTTCAGTTTTCATTTCTCCTGGGCCTGCCATGATCTGTTGTGGACAAAGAGGCAGTGGGGCATAGTGGTACAGTGTATAGAGGTCTGGCACTTAAGTTAGGACGATCTGAGTTTAAATTCTGCATCAGACTAGGTGACTTGGGTGAGTCACTAAACCTTGGTCTGCCTCAATTTCCTTCTCAGTTGTTCATTCTTTGTTTTAGAAGAAGAAGACATCACTGGGTGATGACTTGAGAGCAAATTTAAGTGAGTGAAAGTTCAGCAGAGTTATCAGCCTCATTCTTCCTGAGTCATCAGAGACTGGTGGCAGGACAAAAGTCAAAACTACTGGCTGTGACCCAGGTTACATCACCAATAGGCCTTGAACCTGTTGGTGAGTTAGGAGGGTGTCTATCCCAAGCATGTGAAGACTTTCCCCTGTGGAATGGGTAGATGAGAATAATTTTGTTCCCACATCTATAAAGGTGGCTGAAGCAGGCACTGTGGAAACTTAGAGCTTCATCATTAGTAAAATACAGATGATAGCACCTATCTGCCATGGTTTTTGTGAGGTATAACAAGATAATATTTGTAAAGCATTTTACCCACCTTAAAGCACTATAACAGTGCTATATATATTTCTATATCTATATCTCAATAGCTATTACTATTATTTTCCTTCTCTGGCTGGACAAAGACTGTTGGTATAGTATGTTGTAGCAGCAAGCACCCCAAGCACGTCCTCAGGGTTTGCTGCCCATACAGGTTCTTGGATCTGCTTTGATAAAGGAAACCAACTCAAAATGGGTTAACAGGCTTACTTTAATCAGTCAGACATATATCGTTTACCTTGTTCAGGGGAAAAGGTCAGCACCCCGAACTTCAAAGTATACAGGCAGAATTATCAAGACAGAAACAGATCAAGTAGACAGATTTCCAAACTGTCCAACCATTACATCCATACCCAGTCAACATCTGGGTTTCCACATTCTGGGTTTTTCAAAGCCGGGGGACTCTCAACAACGGCTTCCCAGAATTCAGATCAAATCACAGAACACTTCTCAAAGTGAGTCCCAAAACAAAGCTACATATCAGGGCTTATATATAGCCTTCTCCTGGCTCAGAGAATGTAACAACCTTATTGACTCACTGGCCAATCAAGAAGTATCTACTGAAAAACAAGCCTCCCTCCCCAGGCTCCAGGGCACTTTAGCCTAGGGGCAGGGAAGATCTTTAAATCTGCATTCCCATTGCACAAGCTTAAGAGAAATCTGCTAGAATCTGCTATCAGAGACTCCTCTGGTTATCTTCCAAGTCCACTGTAACTGTCTCCTGCTGAAGATTCCTCTTCTCCATAGACTTAGAACTGCTCTGGTGATCCTGGGAGAGCAGATTGGTCTGCCCTTTTCAGGCTCCATCCTCGATTTGGCAATTCACAACAATACATTAATAATTAGAGAGAGCTTAGTGGCTTACTGGACCTGGAATAAGGAGGACCTAAATTCAAATCCAACCTCAGACACTTAATAGCTGTGTAATGTTGGGCAAGTCCTTTAATCTGTCTACCTCAATTTCCTCAAATGTAAAACAGGGATAATAACAGCACCTACCTTGCAGGGCTGTTGTGAGGATCAAATGAGTTAATATTCGTGAAGCACTTAATGCTATGCTTGGCATACAATAAGTGCCATATAAATGCTTTTTCCCTACCCTTCCTTCCTCAATAATGATTTATGTACATATAATATTTAAATATATACATAATTTGTAAATACATGTTATATATAAATACATATCTATTTGCTAAATGCTTCACACATATTGACTATTTCATTTGATTCTCACAACAACCCTATGAAGCAGTATCCCACTGAGGATACTGAAGTTGGGGAAGCTGAGGGTGATAGAGGATAAGTGACTTATCCAGGATCACACAGCTAGTAAATGTTTAGAGACATATTTGACCTGACTCTTAAGTTCAACATTCTACCCTGTATCCACTCTCCCACCTAACATCCTCTACATTTTAAGTTCTGGGCATTTCCTTCCAGATCCCCGATTTACAACTTGAGTTCTCAGTTCCAAAAAGAAACCAGAGAATGTGAAGGAAAGTTTCACCCATTTGGATGTTACATATAGAAAGGTAAGTGGCATATTGGCAAGTACACTGGTCTTGGAGTCAGGAAGACCTTTGATCAAATTATGACTCTGATACTTGCTCTTGGGAAGCTTGTTAACTTTCGTGAGCCTCAGTTACGTTATTTATAAAATGAGATAATAATAGTGATGTGGTCTGAGCACCCCATCAATACTGCCCACCTCAAGGGTTTATTGTATGAGAAAATGAACTTTAAAGTACATCAAGACTTGCTATTGTTATTACACCTCTCCTCTTAAGCTCCATGGTTATTTCCTCCCACTTATACTGAGTAATAAGGTCATGGAGTCCAAATTTTAGAAAATTCCCTTTTGCTGCTGCTGAGAAGCTGCCTATTGTACACCTTACATTAAAGGTTATTAGCTGGTTTTAGACCCTAGAGTCTGAAGGATTGGAGGCATTTTCAGCCCTTTCTTCTCCTTAAAGTCTTGGTGCACAGCTGTGTCCTTAAATAAGCAAGTCTAGGATATATCTGGACCCCAATTTCCCTATCTTCAAAGCGAGGGAGTTGGATTAGACAACTAAAAAGTTTCTAGCTCTAAAATCCTATGATCTACCCCACGATTTCTAATTTATATAACCAGGCCAGCCCAAGTGTGATGCTCAAGAAGCCAAAGTCTAGAGAATTAAGAATCTTAAATCTGGAGTCTTCCAATAAACATTTATGAAACCCTACTGTGTGCTTAACAAGCGTTGGGGATACGAAGAACGACAAAAGACAGCCCCTGCTCTTAGGGAGTTTGCAGTCCAGTGGGGGAGATGGTAGTCAAACAACTATGTACAAACAAGATGATCTACAGGGCAAATTGGAAATAATCAAGGCATTGATTTCCAGGCTCTGACATTTACCACTTGCACCCTCCTGAACTGTTTCTGACTCTGTGAAGCAGGGGAATCTCTGAGGCTTTATTAGTTTCCTTCTAGTCTGGACCTATAATTTAATCTGTGTGTAGGTAGCCTGCAGATCAGCAATTCAGGGTTTTATTTCTTAAGAGATAAGACTGATACACTTGGCAAACTGCCACTTACCCAGAGTTCCACAGCCAGTATGTGTCAGAACCTTGAACCTGGGTCATCCAGACACCAAGGAACCTCGATCCAGTGCCTCTAAATGACATTGGAGGTTTGATAGGAGGCCTGGGCACCCATGAAAATAGCTAGTTGTTATGTCTGTCTTTCATTTTCGAAGAGGACCATGGCATTGGGGAGATGATGGCATGACTTGCAGTTGACTTTGATTTGAGTGAGGGAGGGCTGTGCAAGGTCAGTATAAAATAGGATGCCCACTGTCACCAACAGCTAGTGGTGAAGTAGACAGAGGTCAGGAAGACTCATCTTCCTGCATTCAAATCCAGTCTCACATACTTACTAGCTGTGTGACCCTGGGCAAGTCACTTCATCCTGTTTACCTCAGTTTCTTCATCTGTAAAATGAGCTGGAGAAGGAAATGTCAAAACCATTCCAGTGTCTTTGCCAAGAAAACCCCAAAGGGGGTAACAGACAATCAGGTAGGACTGAACGACAAAAGTATTTATATAGCACCTGCTATACTCCAGGTGCTGTGCTAAGCTCTTTATAAATATCTTATTTAATCCTCACAATAACCCTTCAAGGCAGGTGCTATTATTATCCCCATGTTATAGATGAGTAAACTGAGGCAAACAGAAGTCAGGTGACTTAACCAGGGTCACACAGCTAGTAAGTGTCTGGGTTGAATTTGAACTCCGGTCTTCCTGACTCCAGGCCTAGGGATCAATGGCGCCACCTAGCGGCGCAGGACCCAGAAGTAAGTGCTCTGGCAGGCTGGGGAGTTCCAGGCTCTGCAGGGCTAAGAAGCCCCAGAAATGGCCTTTTCCTCTCCGAGTTCACTCTGCGCATTGGGACACGTGAGCCTCAGGATCCAGGAGCAGAGGGAGGGGCTGGTGCGCCCTCTGGCGGCCGCGTAGGCGCCGTGCGGGTGCGTGCGTACATGGCGAGAGGGCGGAAGAGGCGGTGCTTCCCGCAGAAGCTGCATCCGCCCGGCCTCTGGCGTCATGGGCGAGCTGGTGCGGGAGGAGCTCTCGGCTCTGGCGGCTATTTTCTGTGGGCCGGACGAGTGGGAGGTGGTGAGCTGCTCAGGTGACCGACACCCCCCCCACTCCCCTCGGCGGCCCCCCAGGCCTGTGGGAGCCTGGCCCCGCGCGCTCGTGCTTCCTCGCGACCTCAGAACGAGCCCCGCGGCGCCGCCTAGGCCCCAGGGCCGCGAGGGACCCCAGAAACCCTCTTTTCCCGCGGACGGAGCTGAGGCCCGAGGTGTCAGCCCCAGCTCCAGTTCCGGTTCCCCGAGCCTCGGTTACAGTTCCAATGCGGCTGCGGGAGACTCCCCGTGTGTCCGTGGAGCGAGTGAAAGGCCCGAGGGTCGGGGTGGTGGAAAGCACTCGGGGCTCTGAGCGGGGTTACTTTCCTCGCGTGTATCTGAGAATCATTCTGTGAACTCGGATGGGGAAAGAACACCTTCTTCCTCTCACTAACCTTTGGCTTCATTTGTAATTATAACCACACCAGCATTTTGCTTTGTGCATTTAAAGGAGCCGCCTTTGGTGGCTGGCTTGCCAAAGGCGTCCGTGCCCCTGGGTGCCCTTGACCTTCCTCGCTGCCCACATCTGAAAAATGGGGATGGCAGCATGTGCAGAGCCCAGAGCTCCGTAAAGGCTTGGACCCAGCAGCCGCAGGGACTCGGGACCAGGCACTTTGGCATCCCCGCGCCCCGCAGCGCAGCCTGTGGGAGCTCCTGCAGTGGCAGGGCGCTACCGTGGGGGTCACAAGTTACAGGTTCACACCCCTCCCCTCAAACTCACAGGGGTGCCAGGAAAGTGAAGTGAGACACGGCAAAGTGCTCCGTAAATCAAAGGGATGAATCAATATTTGGAGGAGGAACTAAAGGGTCTGTGAGTTAGGGCCTTTGTCTATTGGCCTATATGTACGGGATGGCTGTATTTGTCTGGGCTTTTTTATATACTCTAAAAGGAAACATTCCAAATAGCGGTTACTTCACCGTTCTGCCACCCTGTTACTATATATCCTGTTCACTTGCCTTTTATTTCCAATACCTTTTCTAGTTCTTCCTTTGTACGCTAGCTGTTTATTATGCACAAATACTCATTTGAGCATAAGCATAAGACTACCTGGAAGATAGTAGCGATTTATTTGTCATCATCTACTGGGGAGGATTAAAAAGTAGGGAGATTGTAAATCTTCAAAAAAAAAAAAAGTAAAGGAAAAGAACCTCCAAGTCAGCATATGCTATGGTTCTTGGTGATTTCAGTGCGATTATGGGCACAGGGAAGAATGTTGAAAAACATGTTGGAAAATATGGCCCAAAGGTGCCACAGTTCGGGGTCTCTCAGAAACTTCATGCTTATATATTATGAATATTTTCTTCCAGAAACTCATTGGAAAGACATTAGACATGGTGAGCACTGAATAACATCATAAAAAATGAAATTGACTATATCTAAACAGACAGGAAATGGCTAGTTACTGATGTGAAATTCTGAAAAGAAACAGCTGTCTGTGTATAATCATACCATTGACTAGTTAGAGTAAGGGTTACAATTGGCATAAAATTAGAAGAAAAGCTACAGATGAGAAGACACCATGCGTGGGTGCGATATCTTCAATCTGACCTATTCATATGAAATGAGCTGAAAATTGGGAAATGGAAAATGATAAAGATACTGACTTTTATTATAACCATTTCTTGAAAAAGTATAACTTACGTAAAAGCAGTGGCTACAGTGAGGAGAAATAAAGGCTCAGACTGCATCACTCAACAAACATTTAAAGTTCCTACTAAATTTGAAGTGATTGGAAAAACCAAAATGAAAGTCTTTACCCACAAGTGCTTATGTTTTATTGAGGGAGATGTGTATAAATGTCTAAAATATATAATAAACTAATGGGGAGGGAGATGCTTGGGGATTTTGAGGAGTATTTTGGAAGAAAAGAGGTATTCTTAAAGGTGAGGTGGATGTGCATTCCAGGAATGGGTTACAGTAGGGAAAGCCAGTTTGGACTATAGAGTTCTAGAAGGAAGTAATTGATAAGGAGGTTGGGAAATTAAGTTGGGTCCAGGTTTTAAAAGGGTTTTGAAAGCTAAATAAAGACATTTATATTTGATCCTAATGACTTTTAGAAACTGAGGTATGGCAGAGGGATGGGGATGGGGGTGGGGAGGGAAGGAGTGATGGTGGTATTGGGAAATGAAACCCAAGACTGGACTATTCTCTGAATGGATATACCTTATTCAAAAGAAGCAAGATAGATGAAAGGGGATAGGGTGGGAAGCAGTGTACAATTAGTAAGCACACTTATTTGAGGAAATCCAGGGACTATAGAAAGTAAGCATTATGTAGAGTATTTGGTGAAAGTCAGTGCAAAAGCAGAAATTGCCACTGGATAATTTTACAGACCACCAGGACAGAAAGAAGAAAGATAGATGAGTTTGGGAAACAGCACAAACAGAGAGGCATGATATACTAGAGTTGGAGGACTTAATTTTTTAAAACATGTTAGAGCTCTTTCAGTCAAAAGAAGAACATCTAATTGACTGCAGTGCCTTAGTGATACTTTGATTTTCAAAAGATAGAAAAGGACCAGCAAGGGGAAATTCTATTCTAGATTTGATTGTCACAAGCAAAGAGGAGCTAATTGCTGAGGTGGAAATAATGGGAACCTGAGGAGAGGGGACCACTCCTTTTTACAGTTCATTATGGAAGAGAGAAAACCTGGGAGTAGTTTAACATTGTATTTTAATAATTTAGTCCTACATTTTGAGAAAGCAAATTTTCAAAGAGTTCAGAGGAAAGATAGGTAGGCTCTCCTAGAGTAAAATACTTCATGGGAAGTCACCCCAGGAATGATTGGAGAGCTTCAAGAATGAAATTCTGAAGACACAAAGGGAAACAGTTGTGATGAGAAAAAGAAATGGGATATGTCTGATGAGACCTATGTATGTGCACAGAGACCAACCAACTCAGATTTTAAAAAAAATGAACAGAAGATGGAAGTGAGGCTGGGTAATGGAAGGTGAATTTATGAGTGTGACATGGTCAGGAATGTTAAATTTATGTCAGGAATCCTAAAGCTCAAACTGAACACAGGGTAATGATAGAAGCTAAGGACAACAAAATGATTTTTTAAAGAAATTTATATTGGGAGAAAAAGGTGAATTAAAGAAGAAATAGGATCTTGACTTGGGATAGATATGTGGGATGATAATTGGATAGAAATAGCTACTCATTTGAAATGACAAAAAGGACCAACGTGGAATACCGAAGACAAGTAAGGAGATAATAGTATTGTCATACTGTTTTTGTGGAGAAGATGGAGAGATATGGTCTAGATCGTAATACAGTTAGATGGATTCAGACTGGATGACCAAACTCAAAGAGTAAATCATTCAGTGTTAATGTAGTGGGAGGTTTCTACGGGAGGACCCCAGAGATTTGTGCTTGGCCTTGTGATGCTTTTTATCAGTGACTTGGATAAAGGTATAGATGGCATGCTCATCAATTTTGCAGATGACACAAAGCTAAGAGGGTGAGGTAATCCCGTGGATGAGTCAGGGTCCAAAAGGATCATAAGAGGCTAGAGCAGGAGTTCCTAACCTGAGCTCTATGAATTCTTTTAAAAATATTTTGATAACTTTGAATGTAATTGGTTTCTTTTGTAATCCTATTAAAAATGTATTTAAAAGCATTTTGAGAAGGGCCCATAGGTTTCACTGGATTTCCCTATATTAGAAATACATATGTGTGTATATGTATATGTATGCACATGTATATATGTATATACTTATGTGTATGTCATGTGTGTGGTGATGATTAAACCCATGGACTTAGTGATTATATAGGGAGAGAAGAGAAGAGAGCCCAGGACAGAGACTTCATAACTAGGGACTGTGATATGTTTTATAGAGTCAGTAAAGAAGAATAAGATAGAGTAATCAGACAAGTATGAGGAAAACCAAGTCAGCGGATACTTGATCTCCTTTTCCAGGGGAGAAAGATTGCAGCCTAGGGCAACACTGCTTTAGAATATAAATTCACTTGTAAAATATGGAGGAAAATAGCAGAATGTTGTAAGTAGCATTGCCTCTTAAAACAGTGAAAAATCAGTGGATATGAAAGTCTACAGAAAGTTTGGCCAAAATAATTTCCTAGTCATGTATTATTTAAATAATCCGTTGATAACCCAGATGTACCAAGACAACTTCCCTGCTCACCCCAAACTGTAAGGAAATCAACTTGCTGTCTTTCCAGCTTTATGTTATTTCCATTTTGATTGGTATTTTACTTAAAGCAGGCAAATGGCGTGGGTACCACAGGAACCCCCCCACATATCTCTTGACATCCCTCTGAACCAAATACTGGCTGTTCATTGGTGCTGACTTCATGTTGGGTCTTTTTTGCTTCCTCATTGGCTCCTGAAATGTTAGTGCTAGTTCCACAGCCATTGATGATTAGCATAAATTTATGGAGAGACACTTGCATTTCACATTTATTTGTTTTCTTCCAGCTTCATCTATATATACACTTAGGATTATCTGGTTAAGTTGACTTTCATGCCTAGCTTTTCTGTATGCTCATCTTCCCCTCGAGCTGTTGCTCAGTAGTTTTATATGGAGATGCTGCTTGTAATCATTTGTTATCCTCTTTCATAATATATTTCAGATGAGTTTCTGTGCTAAACCAGTGTTGCCCTTGTGAGTTATATCTCTTTGTTGGAGTTGTGTCTGGGCTATTTTGCCCTCCTTGTTGTGGTAACTTTTACATTGGGGAAAAGGGAAGGATATAGCACCTACTATGTTCCAGGCACTTTGCTAAGGGCTTACAAATATTATTTCATTTGATCTGCACAACAACCATGGGAGGTAAATGCTATTACTCCCATTTTACAGATAAGGAAACTGAGTCAAACAGATGGTAAGTGACTTGCCCAGGGTCACACAGTTAGTATCTAAAGGTCAATTTGAACTCAGGTCTTCCCGACTATATAGGTCCAACACTCTATTCAACTGTACCACCTTGCTGCCTAAGAAATTGTGATAAAATGAATATTAAAGAGACAAATTAGCAGTGAAATGCTTCGTAATACTTGGGAAAAGCACTAATGTTAGGTGAAATGGTTAGTACAGATAACAATTATCTAGGTTAGTCATTTGTAAAATATGCATACTGGGATAGTTATCCACATGATTGGAGAGAGCAGTATTAGGATTGGGTTCAGAGAGTTATAGAAGCTCCTTTCCCTTTATAGCTGGAAAGTCAGAAAATTGAATTTTTTATATATTTTTTTTTTGGGAGGGAAGCTATTATAGGGGGGTTGGTTCTTTGTGCATCTGAGTGATTAATGGACTACTGAAATGCATCACTAGGGAAGGGTGATTTTCCAACAAGGAAGAGACACCTTTTATAGAACCATTTTCCATGGCTTGTTAGATTTAAAATTATGTTGACTCACTTATATAAAAGGAAGAAAAGGGATTTTTTTCCCCTCTTAAAAAAAAACCATTTACCCCCTTCATTTAGCATGTATGATATGCAATTATGGCTCTATCATAATAAGGGTGTGTGTGTGTGTGGGGGGATGTTGTTAACAAAGAGCTATGAAGGTCAGACCCTCAAGGAGCTTATAGTTTTAATACAATGTTTTTTCATACCTCTCTTAAACTTTCTCTTTTGATTTAGCTTGATTTCCTTATTTAATACATCCTTATTTTTTTCCCTGAACATTTATTGTTTATTTTTTACTGTCTGCATTTTTAAACTCTGATACCTTTTGTAGACTACTTAAAGACATAAAGATATTTTCATATTCACCTTTTTATGCCTCTTAGTTATGTGTTTATGGGAAAATGGGTGCAGGTTCCCAGAATAATGACCTCTCATTTGTCATGAGAAGGAAGGGTGTGGTTTCTTAGGTTATAAGTACAAGCCTAAGAAAGTGAAAAATGTTGCTTGGGTCAGAGAGAAACAAAGAAAATCTTTGACTTGCAATACAAGTGTGGAAAACAAGAGAACGGTGCCTTAATAATGAGGACACTGTGGACTTTTTCTCAGCTGTTAAATTGAGCATGACTTTAAAGCCATGCCTCCTAATTAATTTAATTCAGTATTCTGGCATCAATAAGTAATTGAATTATAAAAGAACTTAGTATAACATCATAGCACTCTTTGTTACAGAAAAGTTCCTTGGGAAGTGGGACATTTCACGGAATGTAATAGTGGTGTTTTTTTAATATGCTGTGTAGAGAGCAAGGTGGCCTTATAGCTTCTATTGTTAGTGCCCAAATTACACATAAAGGTGGTGTAGGAAGCAGAAACTTGGCAGCTGTAATCTCCCTCTTTGATATTCCCTGTGCTGGCTGAACTTTGCAATGCACATTTCTTCCTCTTGCCACTGAGATACAGTGACTATGAGAGGATTGTAGCTTAGGCACAGAAATAGTGAGCTATTTTGCCATAATGAAATAGGGCCTAATTTTGGTTTGTGTGATAATCAGCATGCCACAAAATAGATTCTGTATTGCAAAGACTAGTGTGAAATAGTGAAAAAAAATTGCTGGATAGGGGAAACCTAGTAGGTTATTATTTGTGTGACCATAAGCAAAATCACACAACCTCTTAGATGCTCATTTTCCTCATCTGTAAAGTAGAAATTATAATATAGCACGTAAGGTACCTACCTCAGGCTATTTTGAGACTTACATGAAATACTATATGTAAACCTTATTAAATAAAGCACTGTAAACCTTCAAGTACTACATAAATATTTTTTATAAGAATGCAATGATACAGAATCCTGAGTTTGAATCTAATCATTCCATGTTGGTTCAGTTATCTAGTGTGAACTGAGGTTTAATTTTTTTCTTTTTACAAAATAGGTGTGTTTAAATAGGTACTAGGTTTATTTATTACTTACATTTTCCTGTTATTAAAGAGGAAATTACAGAACTTTGCTCTTTCTTTAGAATTTATTCTGCCTCCTAACATAGAGTAAAATTTATATTTTCCTTTTTTTTATGACTCCTGGCTTATAAAGAAAAACAAACCTAACCTGTAATTTCATTGCTTTAAGTCAGGAACTTCCCTACCAATTCTGACTTGTACCTTCTCTGTAATTTATAGTTTTAAATTCATTCACTCAACAAGTATTTATTACATACCTACTACATACCAAGCATTGTGCTAGGTTCTAGAGATGCAGAGACAAAAATAGAAGCGCTGCACTTAAGGAACTATTGGGGGAAGCAGTAAGTATGTGGTGGGAGGGAGGGCACTAGCAACTTATAGGCATCAGGATGGGCTCCTGTAGGATGTACTTGAGTTGAACTTTAAAAGAAACTAGGGATTCTAAGAGGTACATGTAAAGAAGAGTATCTATACTAGCCATAGGGCACAGGTTATGCAGAAGCATGAGTGGGAGATGGAATGATGTTTTCAGGGAATGGCTAGGCCAGTTTACCTAGAATGGAAGGCTACCACTATAATATAGGCCCTTGTCACCTTTCCCCTAGAGCAGAAATTCCCAAACTTATTTGGCCTCCTGTTCCCTTAAAAAAAAAATTACTCAGCTACCCCCTGGAAATCTATTTTCTTTAACCCTTTAACCTTTTTTTTTTGAAATTTACATCATTTCAAAAAATTATAAAGTATATATATATATTTTTTTAAAATGATGCATCTTAAATTTAATAATTTATTGTAAATTTGTGGGTTTTTTACCTGCATTGAAATCTTGATGATGCAATATTATGTTGTGAAACCATATAGTATCATATTGTAAGCAAGTCACCATACTCACATCTTCCTGCCAATGCATGCTGAACTTCCTGACAGTGTGTGACAGGGTCATCTGCCAACACTTGCTTGGTTAAGACCTGTTGATGGACTTGACCACTGTTGGGTTATAACTTGCATTTTGTGTATTTATTTGGAAAATAATGTAATCACTATGTTTTTAACTCAGTTGTACAAGAGATGCAACATGTAAGAACAGTTTTTCAAAGTGCCCTTCCCTTCTTTTCTTGTTTTTCCGCTGCCCCATTATTTTTATTCAGTGCCCCCCAATTACACCCAAGGCTATTACCACCCCCCTAGACCATTCCAGCACTCTCCAGGGGGTGGTATCACCCACTTTGGGAACCTATAATTGTAATAGCTTCCTAATTGGTCTCCCTGCCCCTAATCTTTCTCCTTTCCAAACCCTTCTTCACGTAGTCATAGTGTGAATGGAGAAAAGGGTATGGATATGAGATATAATGTAGAGGTGGAATTGATAAGACTTTGCAATTGATTTTATGTGAGGTGTGAGGGAGAATGCAAAGTAGAAATTTGACTTTTGAGATGATGAATCTGAGTGACCAGAAGGATGGAGGTGCTTTGAGTACAAAGAGGAAATTTAGGAAGGAAAAAGGTTTTTTTTTTGTTTTTTGGGGAAAAAAAAATAGTTCTGTTTTGAGTATGAGATGCCTATTTGGAGTTGACCAGTTGGTAATTGGTGATAGGGAGAAACTTGGGTCAAATAGTGTAGATCTGGTAGACATTTGCATGAGTTGAAAAAGAGAGAGAGAGAATAAAAATCACTACTTCCATATGTGTAAAGATGTTTCTTTCCTTCCCAGTTTATTTTTGTTAAAATCTTCACACTTATTTGAGTGATAGCTTACATGAATTTTTATGAAAATTACTTTCTAAGAATATTTTGAAATGACTATAAATGAAAACAATCTGTGTTTTTTGCCCAATCAGAAACGTTGTCTTTTGCATCAATATGTAGGATATATTATATTGATAGTTTCTTTTGGCTTTAAGTGATGTGGTCAGTCCTGTGCCTTACTCAAAAACTCATTTTATAGGAAGCATTTTTTTTTCTAAAGCTGTCAGTTGGGCTAAACTATCAAAATTTAGAACAGCTGATGAACTCAACTATTTGGGAGAAAACTATATTCCTATAATGCATTTGATAGAATTTAAATGCCTTGAGAGAAAGGGTGGTTCATTTTTTGTATCTGTCTCTAGTGCCTAGGTCAGGGCATGGCATACAGTAGTTAATAAATGCTTGTTGATTGATTAAATGCCAAATAATTAATTGAATGTAGAATATAGTAGGGAAAATGAGTATCAGTATATCTCCTCACCAGGACGTGGTGTGGTACAATTAGATTACTGGTTCTGGAGTCAAAGGATCTAGCTTCAAATTCTGCCTTTGACACTTATTAATTGTGTGATATTGGGCAAGTCACTTAATCTTCCTATACTTCATTTTCTTCATTTGTAAAATGAGGGGATTGGACTAGATGACCCCTTAGGTCTTTTCCAGCTTTAGAATTGTGACCTTATGATTCAGATTCTTGTTTTAGAGGTTCTTCTTGACGTTTTTTTCTTAGATTTTCTTTACCTTTTAATTTTTGACAACAGATGTTGATATATAATAAGATAGAGTACTTGATGGGAGTCATAAGGAATGGAGTTCAAACTCTGCCTCAGATTGTGTAGGTAACTCTTGTGTGAGCAAGTAATTTAATTTAATCTCTGAACTGAGTTTCCTTATTTGTAAAATATGGACAATAATAGCTCCTACTTCAAAGGGTTATTGTAAAGTTTAAAGGGAGATAATTTATATAAATCACTTTTAAAGCCTTAACCTATAAAATATCAGCTCTTATTATCATAATGATGTTTTTTAAAATTTATATGCATCAGAAAGATTAGAGGGAAAGATGAATAGTGGTCTTTCCTTTTACTGTTGAGTCACTAATTAAACCAACTCTGCTAATTCCTTTATTTGCCTCTTCAGGAAGAACCTATGAGCCATCCTTCCAATTGCAATTTCCTTATGTCTTCTGGTTTCACTTGTAGTGAGAGTGTCAATAGTGACATGATTTAGTTTTTTCAGTAATCTATCCAGTTGTAGAGGCCACCTTAGCATAATTACTTTCTTATTTTGAAAATTGTCTTCCATTAGGTTTAAAATCAAGTTAGAGTAATTTCTCTCTCTTACCTCTTTAATCCCAGGTTGTTCCACTTTTTCATAATCATCCCATGTTTTTGTGCCCCAGAAGACACACTATAGAAGCTAACTTAACACATGGGAATATCATATTGCTGCCCAGCTTTTTTTCCCTTGCTGCAGCAACTTTACTACATCCCAGTTTTGGTGCTTAAGAAAGTCTGGCCCCCAGTAGACATTCTCATACCAACTGTCCCCTATATGTGAAGTTTCTGTTTGCTTTTTAGTTGATGTTAAAAATATCTAGAACATTGAGACTTTGGAGCTAGTTTTTCAGACTGTCTCCCAACTGGCAAGCTGTCTAATGAAAACTTTGAGCAGTCTGAACTGCCAGCCAGAGAGTGATCTTTATTCCATAACACAGTTCCACAAGTTAATTTATTGTTTTCAAATGGTCTAAAAACTGTCATTCTTGGAACTTTCTGTCTCTTCTTTGTTACCTTCTGTAGTGGTGGAAGGTGACTTCATAGAACTGAGGGCTATTTTATCTTTTTCTTTTTTTCCTGAATTGCCATGGCCAAACAATTTATCAGTTGATCTAACCTGCTGGTGCTTACTTTACTAAGCTGGTGCTCAGCTAGCAAACCTATTGCATCCTGAAATCAGATTAAGAAAATGTATATATTCAGAATCTTCTTTGGGTCCATGGTAATTACTTTGCTTACTATAGGAGCATCAGGCTTTAAAATGTACTTTAGAAATTGTGATTCTTAAAAAAAAATTTGTGCCAAATAGGTATATTTCCAAAATGAGAAGAGAAATAACTCCTTTATATAATGTAATAGTACAAAAGTTCCTTGGTGAGAAAGAGACATGGAATTAGGTAAGAATGAAAGTAAGATTAAAAAGTAAACTTCTTTCACTAGTGTTTTTATGACACTTGATGACTTTTTTAGGCATCCTGTTCATCCATTTTAAAAGTTTCTAGGATTCTATTTGTAATCCTTGCCCCAATAATTATAGCCTGTACCTTATCATAGTCTTAGTTCTTGACTGAAATACTGTATTTCAAGCCCCCAGATTTGACTCTTCAGCCTTCACTCAATTTGGTGTGTGAGGTCTAGGAAAAGAGTCTGAAGTCTCTGGAATTGAAAGGCCAAAAGGATAGGGAAAGGAGAAGTGCTAATATACTTGGTTGTAGATGACCAGGTGGGCACTTGAACCTTGGAAGTACATGAATTTATCATTCCTGGTTCTTAGATTACTGAATCTTACTGAATGACAATCGAAAGCTTTTTTAATATGTGTAAAATATCTTAGTAACAAATTGCATTATATAACAATTTTTACATAAATTTCACCTAATCTAATTTTTTCCTCATTATAACTGTTTGGGGTTGGAAAGAACAGTTATTTCTGTTTGACAGATGATGAAATTATGGCACAAGTTGAATGACTAGCTCAGGTCATGTAGCTGATACATGTAGCCTGGGACTAGAACCTAGATTAGATTCCTTACCCAAGGCTCTTCCTTTAAATCTCAACATAAAGTAGAATTGGAATTAGTGGGCAGGGAATAGAAGCTTTACCAAGGAGAAGATGGAAAAATATTTTTTAAAAACACAGTTATGTTTATAATTGAAAACTTTGGTTCACCTTACTATTATTTGATACCATTCTAGAAATGCTGGCTATAGCAAAGATGAGGAAAAAAATTAAGGCTTGTAAACATTATCAAAGAAGTAATGCTGATTTGCAGATAACTTATGCTTATTTACAGATAACATGATAGTTGTCACTTAGAAAACCCTATAGAATTAGCAAAGACTGATTTAAGATTATTACTAGTTTATAACAGAATTAGGATATAAAATGAATCCATAAAAATAATCAGTATTTCTGTACAGTACTAAGAAAACTAATAGGAATTGATAGGAAGAATTCCATTCAAAATGAATAGAAAAAGCATAAACTAGGTAGATGTTAATTACTTAGGACTCATACACATACACCTGCAAAATACTCTTTACAAAAATGAAAGAATACATAATTGGAGATTCATTATTCATGATTTAAAAATGGAGACACACTATCTAAATTAGAGCGCTTTACAGAGTTAGTGCTCTACAAGTTAATGTACCAAGGGTACATATAATTAGACAAAAATAATAACAATTCATTTGGAGGAGCAAAAGGTATAGAATCTCAAGGGAAATTAAAAACCAAGGGAATTAAGGAGGCATAGCATCATCATATCTCAACTGGAATATAAAGTAGTCATCATTGAAACTACCTTAGTTCTATTTTAAAATAGAAAGTAGATTAATATAACAGACTAGATAAGCAAGATTCAGAAGCAATTGAATAGGACAGTTTCAATATTTGATAAATCCAAAAACAAAAATTACTGGTAGAAAGGCTCCTTGTTTAACAGAAACTATTGATCAAATAGGAAAGCATTTTGGCAGAAGTTAAGTTTAGGTCAGCCGCTTATACCATATTCTTGCCTCTGTGATTTCACTGACTTGAATTCCTTACAATGATGTAGATTGCAACTCATCCTTGCCTGCCCATCTTGTGTGATTATTATGTCATGTCATAAATTCATCACAGAAGGTCTACCCAATGTGCTGGAGGCCTTTTTCACATTATCTTGAAATCATGAGAGTGGAACACTGTCTATCTGTTCATCCATCTGCCATCCCTTGACATGACTAATCTATCTTTCTTTTTTCTTCATCTTCATAATTCCTTGATGACATCTCGTTCTCTTATTATTTATTGAAGAATAAAAAGCATCATAAGAGGATGTTTACTCTCACATATACCTTCTATTTTCCTCATTTGGGATTTATTTTTAATTCTTTTGAGGGAAGGGAAAAAGGGAAGGAACAAGTATTTACTAAGTTCCTACTAAGTGCAAGACACTGGACTAAGTGCTTCACAAATATTATCTCATTTGAGACTAACAACCCTGGGAGGTAGATATTATTATACCCATTTTACCATTGAAGAAACAGGCAGAGAGAGGTTAAATGACTTGTACCAGGGTTACACAGCTTGTGTCAGCCAAGGCCTCTGAGGGACACTGGTCAGAGGCAGGATTTGAACTCAGATTTTCCTAATAACAAGTACTATACACTGTGCCACCTAGCTGCTAGTGGCTAGAGGCTAGCTGACAGCTGTTGCATTCCTTGTTTTGCTGCCATACAGCAACATTGGTAGAATGTTGACATTAGAAAGGTTGATCTTTCCTTTTATGGGAAGTTTAGGGGGTCATTAAAAGAGCTTTTCATTTTCTTGAAGGCAATCCAGTCCTCTCCTCTTCTTGTTCAACTCTGGACCCACCTGTCCATATGTATTGTGTGGCATATCTTATTCTTCAGTAAACTTCAGATGGGTATGTATGTGACCTAAATATAAAAGGTCACACTATAATTATGGGATGAGTGAAAGGAAAGCAGTAATAATGAGATTACAAAACAACAACAGTAATAGATTTTCTATAGTACTTTAGGATTTGCCAAGCACTTTGCATATGTTATCTTATTTGATCCTCATAACAACTCTGGGAGGTAGGTAAGTGCTATTATTATCTCCATTTTAAAAATGAGGAAATCGAGACTAAGAGAGGTTAAGTGACTTGTTCAGGGTTTCATAGCTAGTAAGTGTTTGAGGTGGGATTTGAACTCAGGTCTACCTGACTCCAAGTCCAGCATTATTACCCATAAGATAAGAAAGTGGTTCATGAAAAAAAGGTGGCTGTTTCTGTTATCTTCATATATCATTATTCTCTCAACTCCAGCACAATCATATTCTCCTCTCTTTTTTGCCTTTCTAAATCCTGCTTCTTTTTCAAGGTCCAGTTCAATTCCCATGTCTTCTATAAAGGCATTTGTGACAACTTCTCCAAACTTTAGATCACTTATGGTTTATGCCATTCTGTTTTAGTTCAAACCTGTGTTTTCATTGAACAACTGGTGTAAGAAATTCTTTTGATTCAGGTAGCAGTTTATAAATGTCTTATAATTTTAGAGTTACATGGGTCATCAAGAGGTACTTAAATACTGGTCTTCATGTCTCCAAGGCTAGTTCTTTATCTGCTGTACCATGCTGCATTTCATAAAATCACAGAATTTGAGAGTGAGAAGAAAACTTAGTGGCTGGTCAGACCCATATAGTAAACGAATCTTCACTGTTAAATACTTGAAAAGTGGGTGTCCAGCCTGTTTAAGGAGCTCTGAGGACAGGTCATCACCCCCCCCCCTCTTCCCACATTGCTTGAGGCAGCCCCTATCACTTGTGGGCAGCTTTAATTATTAGCAAGTTTTTCCTAACATCAAACCTAAATTGGCCTTTGCAACTTCCACCCATTGCTCCTGGTTCTGCCCTCAGGGGCCAAACAGAACAACAAATGTAATCTTTCCTCCTAGGGACAGCCCTTTAGTTACTTGATTAAAGCTTTCTTTTCCTCCTTCCATCTTATTTGGCTGGGCATGCCAAATTTTTTCAAGTGATCCTCATATGTCTCAATCCTGTTTGCTTTCTGGACATTCTAGCATATCAGTGCCTCTTGGTGTCAATAACAACAGTAACAACTAGCATTTGCATAGTGCCTTAATGTTTATCCTCACAATAAACTGGGAGATAGGTGCTATTATTAGCTCTATTTTATAGTTGATGAAACTGAGGCATAGAGAGTTCAAATGACTTACCCATGGTCATACAGCCAATAAATGTCTATGAGGCCACATGAGAGTTCAAATGACTTACCCATGGTCATACAGCCAATAAATGTCTATGAGGCCACATTCAAACTTTGGTCTTCCATCTTCCTCTGTAAATCTAGTGCTCTGTCGACTTTATCACTTAGAACTGAGCACAGTACTCCAGAAGAGTTTTGATTAGGGCACTTAATAGGACTATCATTTCACGTCAAGTGCTTAGTAAGCACCTAACTATGTGCCAGGCACTAGGAATACATATATGAGAGCAAAAACAATCCCTGCCCTCCTGGAGTTTATATCTTGGAAGACAGCTTGTAAAAGGAACCTGCAAAGAAGTGAGTGGGTGCGTGCAGTAGGAGAAAGGTGAGAGAGAAGGTACCTGAGTGAGGGCCTGGTAGAGAAAATTTTGAGAGTCAGAAGTAGGCCTCCAAAAGGAAGGAAGACATGGTTGGTCTGAGTACTTTTTTAAAAATGGAGGTTCTAGTATGAGCCAGCTACTTAGGAAAGGGTTGCAGGAGTGCTATGAACTTCCATAGTGAGAAGGCTGCTGTGGTCTGGAAGTCATGCCTCTTTTTTTTTTTATTGCAACCCAAGATTTCATTAGCTTTTTTGGCTGCCACATCACACAGTGATTTATTTTGAAACTCCAGATTATTTTCAGAACAACCCCGTCTTATATCTTATATTTATGAAGTTTGATTTTTTTTGTACCCAAGAGTAACACTTTTCATTTATCCCTACTGAATTTCATCTTGTTAGATTTAGTCCAATGCTCTAGTTCTGTAATTCTTTCTTTTATGTGTCATAGATCTGTTGGCAATCTGGTGAAGCCTATGGGCCTTTTCTCACAATATAACATTTTAAAATGCATAACTTTTAAAAAATAGGGTTTCAAAGGAAACCAATTATTAAATAATCAACATATTTTAAAAAATAATTCATGTTAAGAACCTGAATTGGATCTCAGTTTAAGAACCCCTGTTCTAGCCTATCATGGTCCTTTTGGACCCCGACTCATCTACTGGATTATCTTTCCCTCTTAGCTTTGTGTCATCTGCAAAAATTGATGAGCATGCCATCTATGCCTTTATCCATGATGTTGATAAAGATGTCAAACATCAAAAGACCAAGCACAAATCCCTGGGGTAGTGCTATAGAGACTTTCCACCACATTGATATTGAATCGTTTACTTTTTGAATCTGGTCATCCAGCTAGTTCTGAATCCATTTGACTGTATTATGGTCCTTATAGTATGAGATACTTTATCAAAATCTTTGCTAAAATTGAGGAAATCTATACCTACTTCATTTCTCTCCTCTACTAATTTAAAATCTTATTTAAAAAGGCAACAAGGATCACCTAGTATGACAGGTTCTTGACAAAGCCATGCTAGATTTTTGTATTCATTGCTTCTCTTTCTAGGTGTTTGCAAGCTATCCTTAATGAACCATTCTAGAATTTACCTAGCAATGAAAATAAAGTTCTCTACTGGCCTATAGTTTTCATATACTATTCCTTTTTAAAAATTGGGAAAAGTCTTTCTCCAATTTTGTGGTACCTCCCTGTTTCCCTTGTTCTTTCAAATATCACTGACAATGACTTCAGCAATTATATCTGCCAGGTCTTCCAGGACTCAAGGATATAGTAAATCTGGGCAAGGTGACTTGAATTCAAGGGCAACTTAGGTACCCTTCTTACTATGTCTTTACTTATCTTAGGTACCAACTCCCTGTTAGTCATTTTTGCTCTGTCATTTCTAGTTTAAAGGTTATGTCAGAGAGAGAAGGAAAAAAATTGTAATTGACAATTCTCCCTTTCTCTTTGTTGTCAGTTATCATTCTCTAGTATGCCCTAAGGAAAGATCCTCTCCCTTCTTTGATCTTCCTTTTTCTCAGGGGTCAGGGGTTGGGAGTTGGGAAGGAGGGGAAAAAAAAGAACACAACAAAGTCCTTTTTTGCCATCCTTAACATCTCTCCCTAACCTCAACTCATTCTGAGCTTTATTATTCCTGACAATTACTATTTTTACAGAACTGTTCCCTGATCTTGCTTCCATCTTTTGTAATTTGTTATAGTATCTATCATCTTTTTAAATAAAAACTCTAAACATTTCAGTATTTTTTTCTAAGCAAAAATTGGGAATTTTAATTTTAAAACTAGAAAGTGACTGCAGTAAAATGAAAATAGTAAAAGTTTTAGATGGTTACTTCCATCTTGTTTCAAGATGGCATCCCAAAATATGGCTGCTATGCTGCCTTCCAGAAAAAAATTAACCATATTAAAGAGATATAGGTAGGCAGCTACTTTGGGTATTCATTCTTTGAATCTATTAGAGGCCCCTTTCTTGGGTCACTTCTTAAAGACCTTACCAACCCTGAATTTCTAGAGTTTTCTTCAGTTGTTTTGAATACAGGAAAATCACATAGAATCAGTCCATCAAATGATTATAGATTTAGACCCAGAAGAGATTTTAGAGATAATATTATTCCACTTATTAATATTGCAAATGAGGACACTGAAGCCAGGAGAGGTTAAATAACTTGTTGGAGTTCACACAAATGACTAGAAGTGCCAAGATCCAGATTTAAATCCTCTGAATCCAAATCCAGTGCTCTTTTCTCTACCCCATGCCAGTCCTGCCCCTCTAACTATTTTGAGCTCTTTTATAAGAATTCTAGTTTGTTACAATTCTCATTTTAAAATTACCCTAGTTTATACTTTTTTTAAAGAAGCATTTATTGAGATGGCACAGTTGAGTGGACAGGACAGCAGATGGGGTGTTAAGGAGACTGAGTTTTTTTTTTTTAAAGCAATCAGGGTTAAGTAACTTGCTCAAGATTACACGGCCAGGTGTTTCTGGGTGTGGTGCTAAGTATCTGAGCCCAGATTCCATCCCCAGGTCATCCCGACACTGGAGCTGGTGCTCTTACTCGCTGTGCTACCTGGCCACCCCCTAGTTTATACTTTTTTAGTATTTAAAAATGTTATTATATTTTATAGATTTTTCAGTGCTAAAATTTATTGCCTCTTAACATTAAGATTTTTTTTGCTTTTTGGAGGGGGAAAAGTAGGGCAGTTGGGGTTAAGTGACTTGCCCAAGGTCACACGACTAGTTTTGTATTAAGTGTCTGAGGCTGGATTTGAACTCAGGTCCTCCTGACTCCAGGGCCATTCACTGTGCCACCTAGCTACCCCAACATTAAGATTTTCTGTGTGCACTTGGTTTATTCTCATTCACATGATAAGAAGTCAAATTCTGTGATGATGGACTTCTCCAGCTATTAAGAACCACATACAGTGCTTTTAAATTAGTAAATAAAAATGTAAGTGAAAACAACTAAGATTTCATCTCACATCTAGTAAAAAAGAAAACAACAAAAGATGGGGATAGTCACTTTTGGAAGGGTCAAGAAAAGACACACTAATGTACAATTGGTCAAGTTGTGATCTGGTCCAGACGTTCTAGAATGTAATTTAGAATCATCCTGAGAAAGTGACTAAAATGTCCATACTGTTTAATTGAGATCCCTTTGCTAAGTATAAAGGTCCAAGAAGGTCGTTGATAAAAATGTATTATATGTAGCAATATATCAAATGTATCATGTTTGTGACAGCATTTTTTGTAGTAAAAAAAGAATAAAAATAATGTAGATAGATGACCATAGGGGAATGCTAAACATTTGTGGTATGTGAGTATAATGGAGTATTATTATTACACTATAAGCAATGATGAATATACTATATCTAGAAAAGCATGAGAAAACATAAACTAAAAATGAAGTAAACAGACAGGAAAACTATAAACAATGACTGCCACAGCACAAATGAAAAGAACAATGAAACAGTCAGAACTGAATGTTGTAAAATTAGAATGATTAAGTTTGGGACCCCAAAAGAGATGTGAAAATATATCTTCTTTTCACCTTT
Source organism: Petaurus breviceps papuanus (assembly GCF_028583685.1). Classification (NCBI taxonomy): domain Eukaryota; kingdom Metazoa; phylum Chordata; class Mammalia; order Diprotodontia; family Petauridae; genus Petaurus; species Petaurus breviceps. The sequence continues at coordinate 1,144,916 of NW_027187275.1, forward strand.
GAAGAAGTAACTTAGCTGATTGATATGTTATTTTTGCTGAACTCTTTAAAAAGAATTTTTTTTTTTGTTTTAAGAGTTTAATTTCCGGGACTGGAAGAGAGGAGAATATATCGGGAAGTGAAGGTGATAGCAACAACAATAGCCCTTTACAGAATTTATATAGCCCTTTAAGGTTTGCAGAATTCTTTAAATATATTGTCTCATTTTATCTTTGCAATATTGCTGGGAAGTAGGTACTGTTATCCTCATTTTATAGACAAGGAGACTGAGACAGACAGGTTGAATGACTTAGTCATTTACACAGCTCCAAGTGTTTGAGATTGGATTTGAACTCAGGTCTGTTGCCTCCAGATAGCTTTATCAACCTGGATGCCTAGAGCCTTGAGAGGTTAAGTGACCTACCTTGAGTCACACAGCCAGTATGTGTCAGAAGTAGGAGTTGAACTTCATTTTTCATGTTAAAATGATACACGTTAAAATAGTGTTCTACCAGAAACTGAAGGCAGCCAGGCAAGCCAGCAACCTTGAGTCACACAGCCAGTATGTGTCAGAAGTAGGAGTTGAACTTCATTTTTCATGTTAAAATGATACACGTTAAAATAGTGTTCTACCAGAAACTGAAGGCAGCCAGGTGGTGCAGTGGATAGAGTGCCCTGGTCTAGAGTCAGGAGGACCTGAGTTCAAACGCAGCCTCTGACACTTACTACCTGTGTGACCCTAGATAAGTAATTTAATTATGTTTACCTCAGTTTCTTCATTTGTAAAATGAGCTAGAGAAGGAAATAACAAACCATTCCAGTATCTTTACTAAAACCTCTAAATGGGGTCCTGAAGAGTTGGACATGACTGAAATGACTTAACAACAACTGGTGACTGCACCCCCAAAGACTATCTGGGGTAATTTCTTTTCACTTGGCTTCAAACTTCTCATAATCATTCCTTCCATAAATAATGACAATTCTTATACTTTCTAAAAACCTTTATAATCAAAATAGGTTCCTTATGGTATCAAGTACTACAGATGGTTACTTGAAATGGAAGCTTAAAAAGTATTGTATACAGCATAAAATCATTGGAATGAAAGAGACCAGGAAGCATTTAATCTATTCCTTATCTCTGAGGCAAATGATTTTTAAAACTATTTTTTGAAGGAGATTTGTAATCTCCTTCCAATGCTTAAAACCATTGTCTATAATTACATGTTGGAGATATTAATACTACCTTGGACTTTAATAACATTTTTACTCCAAAAAAGTACTTGCACATAAGAGCCAGTAGTATGCTTAATATTGTGCAGATGTGCCTTTTTTTTTACTTTTAAATTAAATCTATTTTATTAACATTTTCTCCATCACTTTTTTCCATTTTCAAATACTTTATTAACTTCTAATTTATATCATTCATTTCTGCCAGATTTTGAGTTACAAATTTTCTCCCCATTTCTCCCCCACCCACCGCCCCAAAATAGCAGTCCCACAGGATATCCCCTTCTCCAATCTGCTCTCTCCCACATTTTCCCCCATACCCCTTTCCACTTTTCCAGTGGATCTCTATGCCTCAGTCCCTGCACATCCCATTTCCCAATTACATGTAAGATGGTATTAATAATAGTATATATTTATACACACATATACATACATATATATATATATATATACACATTTGAATATTTGATTTCAAAACTTTCAATTCAAGATTCATTCCCCTCCTTCCTCATCACCCACCCCTACTGGAAAGATACTGCAGTTCAGTATAGGTTGCACATGTGTTGCTAATGCAAAACAATAACATAGTAGATACATTGTAAAAGACTGACTACACTTCCCTCCCTCCCATCCCACCTCCCACCGGCTCTACTCTCCACTTTGATCCCGTCTATTTTCAAAAGTGAGCGCTTCCAACCTCCCTCCCCCCCCAGCCTACCCTCCCTTCTATCATCCCCCCTCTCATCCCCTTCCCCCCCTGTTCTCCTGGAGGGTGAGATACCCTATTTAGTGTGTATTTCACTCCCTCCTCAAGCCAAATTCAATGGGAATAAGGTTGACCCATTCCCTTTTGCCTTCTTATTCTTCCCCTCCATTGTAACCATTTTCCCTTGCCTCTTCTGGTAGTTTACCCCAATCTGTCTCTCCCCATCTCCTCTCATTATATTCCTCTCACCTCTTAATTTCACCTTTTAAGTATCATTCCTTCCTGTTAAATTGGTCCTGTGCCCTCTATGTATACCTGTAAACATGTATACACACATTCACATTTGTATTCATATGCCCATATACCCTCATATATAGATAAATATATATTTCTAATCCCTTCAACTACTGAGAAAAGTTTCATAAGTTACAATTATTGTTTTTTCCATGTAGGAATGTTAATAGTTCAACTTTGATAAGCTCCTTATGATTCCTTTTCTCTGTTTACCTTCTCATGCTTCTCTTGCTTCTTGTATCTGAATGTCAAATTTTCTATTCAACTCTGGTTTTTTCAGCAAGCATGCTTGAAAGTCCTCTATTCCACTAAATGACCATATTTTCCCCCTGAAACATGATACTCAGTTTTGCTGGGTAGGTGACTCTTGGTTTTAATCCCAGCTCCTTTGCCCTCCGGAATATCATATTCCAAGCCCTTCGATCCCTCAGTGTAGAAGCTGCCAGATCCTGGGTTATCCTGGTTGTGTTTCCACAATATTCAAATTGTTTCTTCCTGGCTGCTTGTAATATTCTCTCCTTAATCTGGGAATTCCGGAACCTGGCTATAATATTCCTAGGAGTTTTCTTTGTGCGATCTTTTTCAGGAGGTGATTGGTGGATTCTTTCAACCTCTATTTTGCCCTCTGGTACTAAAACATCAGGGCAGTTTTCTTTGAGAACTTCCTGGAGGATGATTTCTAGGTTCTTACTTTGGTCATGGCTTTCAGGCAGTCCAATAATTTTTAAATTATTTCTCCTGGATCTATTTTCCAGATCAGTGGTTTTCCCATGAGATATTTCACATTGCCTTCTATTCTTTCATTTGTTTGGATCTGTTTAACAGCCTCTTGATTTCTCATAAAGTCATTAGCTTCCATTTGTTCCAATCTAATTCTGAAGCAATGATTCTCCTCATTGAGTTTTTGAGATTCTTTTTCCATCAGGCAAATTTGGCTTTTTAAGGCATTCTTCTCCTCATTGCCTTTTTGGGCCTCCTTTGCCATTTGAGTCAGTCTGTTTTTTAAGATATTATTTTCCTCAGTCAGGCTGTTGACTCTCATTTCATAATTTTCTTGCATTGTTCTCATTTATCTTCCCAATTTTTCTTCCACTTCTCTTATTTGGTTTTCAAAATCTTTCTTAAGGTCCTCTATGGCCTGTAACCAGCTTGTATTTTCCTTTGAAGCTTTTGGTGCAGGAGTTCTGACTTTACTGTTTTCCTCCTGTTCCATGCTTTGCTCCTTTTTGTCCCCAAAATAGGAATGTAATGTTGAAATCTTCTGTCTGCTTTGTTTCCTTTGCCTGCTCATTTTGCCACTCAATTATTTGACTTTTGGGCTTTTTGCCACAGTAGGACTCTGCCACCAGACAGGGGAGCTTTCGTCCCAAACACTGGGGTTTTCTCAGCTGTGGGAGGTATTAGATGGGTGCCCTGTCTGAGGTTTCCACATACTCTGGCAAGCTGGACACACACCCCAGGACCTCCACCCTAGACTGCAATCCAGATCCAAGAAGGTTAAAGCAAGAGCGATTACCCCTCAGACCGGTGCTTGGTCCCCCTACACTCTGCAGGCCAAGAGCTGAAGCCACCACATGGCGCTGGCTGGCTGTGCAGGCGTCTCAGCGTGAAAGCCACGCACTCCCACTTACTGGTCCCAAAGTCCAGACCACACTGACCTCTCATTTTGTCATTTGTGTCTATGTGTTGATGAATCAGGAAACGGCCACAGCTGCTGCTGATCTGGAGTCCCTCTGGCCAGCCGCTGGTCAGGCCCGCCCTGGGGCTAAAGCCTCGGGGTGGGGCTGGGCTCGGCTCCCAGAGCGCTGTGCTGGATTCCTGCTGGCCTGCTAGGCTGTCCACAGCGGGAGGTTAGCTTCTCTGTGTCATTTTGTGGGTTCTGCAGCTCCATGATTTGTTTAGAGTCCCCTTTTGACATGGATTGGGGAGGGTGGAAGCCGGAGCTGCTAGAAGGTCGTGCTCCTACTCCGCCTTCTTGGCTCCGCCCCCCCCTTCACCCCAGATGTGCCTTTTAATTCATCTGGAGAAAGTAGCTCCTAATGGGAAAAACACCTTTTGGGGGATTGAAGTATCAGCTGGGGTGGGTAGGACAAACTTCCCATTTAAAAAAATCTGTTTCTAATGTCTGTGCTTGTTATGGTTTGAGTCAAGCCAAGAATTTAGAAAGATAATGCTTCACCTTTCCTTGAGAATTTGGTTCCCACAAAGGTACTCTCTTGGGAGTATGTGGTGTTAGGTGGCTATCTTTGTTCTCCATTAGGTTAGAATCTACTCTTTGAATTATTGGTTTTAGAGTATTTCCACTTGTATTTAACAGATTATTTTTCAGTTGTATTTTAAATCTTTAATATTAAAACTATTGTGGTCATTTGTAGCTTTTTTTTTCATAGAATTCTTAATAGTAATAGTTAAGGGGTCAATATTCACAGATTTTCATTTATGAGTATAAAGAAATGTGGATTTATAAATTCCTTTATGAATGTAAGGAACTTTTAATATCACATATCTTAAAATGGAATTATAACTATATTAAATTGGTATTGCAGTGGTCTTTCTTAGTCCTGAAACTGGTGAACAATGATTTTCAGGTATGAAAATGAGAAAGCATTTGACTTCCTGTCATGTGAAAAAAGAGATAAAACAAGTGCATGCAAAGAAAGAGGCTGAGCTAGGCAGTAACTTGAACTTCAAAGAAATTCATTTGTGCACCCACTTCTGTTGTGTTCTGCCTTTCTGATCTGTTTGTTTCTGCCCCCTGTAGAATGAATCAGTCTGACATTTTATCAACTTTTTTGAAAAGTGAGGTGAAATGAAGTAGAACACATCAAAGGGGTGAAGCAGAGCAGATCTGAAAGAGAACAGAATTCTTTAATACTTGGCGTCTGCTTTTTTCCTTGTTCTTAAAGAGCTAGAGTGGGTTTGGTTGCTCTCTGCTTGTTTTTACTTCATGATATTACCTTACTGTTATATTGACTTGGATATGTTTAAAGAAAAAAAAAGGTCTATTGGGAGCATTGGCATATATACTTACCATATTTACTTTAAATGACTGATCATTTTTTCTTTTTCATTATTCATCAGTCTGTTTGTTTTCTGATTTAATATCGTCTTATTTCCTCAACTTGTATGTAATAATGTGCAATTTCTTTGAAAACTCCCAATTTTTGTTATCAGTAGTCAGCATTTTCACCCAAGTTCAAGAAGAAAAGTTTTTGAGAATTAGTATCTTCTAATTTTTTGTCAGGACTAGGTAGATTGAATATAATTGACTAAATGCTTGAAGGGAATAATTTGTAAATAATAACCTTTGTTAGCTGTCAGTACACCTTAAGACTTGAAAGTTTTCACATTGAATTATGGTAAAACATTTTGAAATAAGCCTTCCCCTAACCCTCCTTAATTTGACTTCTTCCCCTCTATTAATTATTTGCTATTTATTTTGTGTATAGCTTGTTTTGTATATATTTTTTTGCATTTTGTCTCTCCCATTCGATTGCAAATTCCCTGAGGACAAGGTCTGTCCCAAGCACTTAGACACAGTGCCTGGCACATAGTATGTACTTAATAAATGTTGATTAACTGTGTTGTTAAGTTATTAATGTTCTGTTTAAACTGAATTATGCACAGTTGGTTTTTGTTTTGGATTTCTTCCAGAAACAGATGGAGCTTCCTTCAGAATTAACACAAGTGGACAAGGATTTTTGGATGAAAATATACCATTAGAACTATCATTTCATTTACCCGCTGCTTACCCGTTTTGTTTACCAGGGATCTCCGTTAACTCCCAGCACCTTACCAGGGCACAGTGTGTAGTTGTAAAAGAAAAACTACTTGAACAAGCGAAAAAACTTTTGTCTGAGCCGATGGTACATGAGCTGGTTCTCTGGATTCAACAAAACCTCAAGCATGTCATTGGGCAACCAGACACAACTGTTAGCTCTGAAGACTGTACTTTGTCAGCAAGTACATCTATGGATGATGGAACATGGATAGCCCTTTTGCATTTAGATCACATGAGAGCAAAGACTAAGTATGTCAAAACTGTGGAGAAATGGGCTTCAAATTTAAGACTTACTGGAAGACTGATGTTTTGTGGCAAAATAATACTTATTCTTCTACAAGGAGACAGAAACCGTATCAAGGTGTTTATTACTTAAAAGATGGATAAGAGTGTTTTGTAGCAGTTAGTGAGGATGGGTAAATTATTAGGGTTATATCTGTAGTCTATATCACTGTTGTTATAAGCCTTTATTTTCTTGGAAAGAATGTTTTTGTCTACTGGTTACATACAACAAACCTATGAAGCTGTGAAGAATTTTTTTAAATTTATTAAATTTTGCAATTTGAATTTAGTGGCTGGTAAATGGTATAAGATGAAGATATATATATATATATGTGTGTGTGTGTGTGTATGTATGTATGTATGTATATACACACTGTTCCTGTGTTTTACAGTGTTGGAGAGGCTTTTAAGTTTTGTCCCAGTATTTGATTTTCATTCGAGGATCAGTCCAAATTTAGAGAGGCTCATTGCCAAAACATTAGCTTAGATAATTAATTTTATGGCCACAATGACACAGGAAAGAGCTTTTAACAGAAGTAGCACTCATATCAACGAAATAATATCTCTTGAAGAAATAAGATATTAATTTCCATATATATTATGCATATATATGTTTATAGCTCCTCATAGAGAGGGATAGGAGCTCATAGTATATTATGTTTGGGATAAGCAATAAGTTTTTTTCTTACCTCTTGGCAGTTAAAAATAATCAGTGTGATTTGGTTTTTTTTTTTTTTTGCATCTATACTGCCTGGAAAGAGTGGTTTGTGTCTTAAAACTGAGATTTAGTTTCAGAGATTTAGAACTATTATTGCTGTCAATTCATTACCTCCTACCATCTTTTTTTCTTTCTAGCTGATTTGTCTCAACAGCTGCTTTCAAAATCAGTCCCTTTTTACATTTTGTATATCTCTCGAAATTTTTGTAACTTATTTGTCTTGGGGACCAGAGGAGAAAAATTGTTATTATTAAAATTAAACTATTTAACAGAGTATATTAATAAGTTTTGTTCTTCCAGGTAAGTCAAAGTAACAAAAAATTTTTAAAATTGCTTTTAATTTGTTTCATCTCATATAACCTGTAATTATAAAGACTTAAGAACTTTGGTATTGCTGCTTCATAGTATAATCTTTTTAGAAAACCTTATGTTGGTATTTATCCAGATTAGTATTGGATTATGTAGTTAAAGAACATTATTAGATTTTATTTGTATCCTTTTTTGGGGGCCGTGAAAAGATTCCATGTGTTTCAAGGTAATTTGTATTGAATTTAAGCTAATCGGACGTTTATAGGCAAATATTCAGATAGAAATCAAGATCCATTTGTTTATTCATATACCACCCTTAGACATCGGGGACTTGTGATTTGTTCAGTGTTGGAATCCTGGCATGGGAAGATTCCTCCTTTTACACAAATTGCAAACCATCTGCAGATGTAGTTTCAGACAATTGCCTGAGACCCAGAGAGGTTAAATAACTCAACTACAGTCACATAGTGAATATTTCTTAGGTTATACTTGAACCCATATTTTCCTTAATTCAAGATGAGTCTTCTCCCCACAACTACACTGCCCCTCAGAAGAAAGACTAAATGAAATTATAATAGACAAATTAATTTGGATAAGTCAGTCAGCAATCATCTGTGATTTGGAACACTTATTAGTGGATTTGGACAAAACTTCGGCAAATTTCTCTTTTCAGAGTTCATTTTTTTTTGTTTTTTTTGGAGGGGGAGGGTAGGGCAATTGGGGTTCAGTGACTTGCCCAAGGTCACACGGCTAGTTTTGTGTGTGTGTGTGTGTGTGTGAAGTGTCTGAGGCCGGATCTGAACCCAGGTCCTCCTGACTCCAGGGCCGGTCCTCTACTCACTGCGCCACCTAGCCGCCCCTAGAGTTCATTTTTTAAATCTGTATACTGGAATTTTGTAAAAATATATTTGTTTTTCAGATTTTTAAAAGATCCTATTTTAATTTGAAGGGTTGTCTTACCCATTTGAAGAGAGGTAGTGTGTTGTAGTAGATAGAGAGCTGGCCTTAGAGTCAGAAGACCTGCATTAGAGCAACTTCTTAACTGTAAGTTTCTGAGCAATTACCATATGTATTAGAAGAGGGCATTTGCTCAGTAAGAGTTCCTTCACCGATAAAACGACAGTTTGGGACAAACTTTTTTTTTTTAATACATTCTAAACCTATTCATTGAGAGCATAAATATGGCATGAAAATATTTGACTCTTACTGTCATCTGTATGCAAACTCAGAGGTAACTATGTAAAAATATGAACTAGGAAATGGATATTTTTATATATAAAATAAACCCTGTATGTTTATGAGTTTTAAAACTAAATCTCTAAGATAGTAAGATGTGTATTTAATGTTCTGATTTATCATTTAGGAATACCTGATTCTTCAGAAAACCTCCAAAGTTGATGTGGACTCAAGCGGAAAGAAATGCAAAGAGAAGATGATTAGTATACTCTTTGAAACAAAAGTACAGATGGAACACAAAAGGTATAATTTAGTATTATTGCAGATAGAAAAGCAACTGAATCGATAATTACATTCTGACAAATCTCGGCATATTCATGAGTTTCTCTTGTATAATGCAGGTTCCTGGCATTTGAAGTCAAAGAGTATTCATCGTTGGATGAGCTACTAAAGGAATTTGAAGTTGCAGGGCTTAAGGAGCTGTTCTCTGAGTTTGTACTTCCACTGGTAAAATGAAATAAAAAATGCATAGGAGTCTTTTAGTACAACAGGAAATGCATGGATTGTTTTCTTTGAGCGATTACGTCAAAACTTTTGGGGAGTGACTTTAATTTTTTTGGAATAAAACATGAAAACATCTCAAGGAAAAAACAATTAAAATTTCACCAAAAGTTAGATTTAATTAAGCAATTTATGAAGTACCTATGTTCAAGTCAGAGTGTTAAGCCCGGGGAATAGAAAGGCAAAGAAAAGTGGTTTTGCCTGTGTCTTGATATTTACCAAGGAAATCTGAGTTTTAATTAATGATACATTTTTGAAAACCAAAATGGGAAGAAATGATGGTAAATTGTATCATCTTTCCAGGTTATACATTTCTCCTTTCATTCACACATCAGTTTCTTAACTGTAACCTAACTGAATCTGAAGAAGTCCTTGTTTTTATGAGAAATTTTTTTTTCTGGAAGTCTTTATTGCTTTTCTTTAAAATAAATTATATGTAAAATTATTTACTTTCATGTTTTTATTTTTTAAATAGCATTGTTATTTTAGATACAGAGATTTTTCCTCTCAAGGAATATAAATTGAAAGAAACCCCAGATGCCTAATTCAACCTACAGCTGAACAAAAAATCCTCTCTATAATTGGCATATGTGATAAATGAATGAATAAATACAAAACATTTATTAAGTACTTATTACATGATGGGTACTGTGCTGGGGATGCCAGTTAAAAAAAATCCTTGTTCTTAATGATTTTATATTTTAATAGGGGGAGATAGCATATATAAGAAAGTAGGGCCAGTGAAGGGAGTTTTGGTTTGGGAAATCACAAGAATTGTGAATGGAGGCATAGGGCCGCCAGTTGTTCTTTCTAGGAACAATGACAGTATTTATCTGATTACTGATCCCAGTGTAAGAAGTGGAAACAAGGCAGATAGAAGGATACTTAAATTCCCTGTAGTTTTTGGATGTGGATATAGTGAGGAGGGATTGAAGGATGTTCTGTTTTTGACTAGAGTGAGTTTGTTTGCCTTCATCAATTAGAATGCCCAAATATCTCAATCCCAGGGCAAAGTTCTAAAAATTGATGGATTTAAATGAAGGGAAAATCTAACTTCTAAATTACTTTTGGCTTGTTCTAAGGAGGGCAGCTAGATGCTGTAGTGGATAGTTTAGTCCTAGAATCAGGAAGATCTGAGTTCAGATTCAATCTCAGATACTTATTAGTTGTATGACCCTGGGCAAGTCACTTAACCCTTTTGCCTCAGTTTCCTTATTTGAAAAATGAGTTGGAGAAGGAAATGACAAACTACTTCATTATATATCTTTGGAAAGAAAACCCCCAAATTGGGATCACAGAGTCAGACAGGACTGAATAAAAATAGCTAGGAATTTTTTCCTTATACCAAATCTAATATGCTTCTTTATAACATCTATTCATACATCCTAGTTTGGCTTCTAGGTCTAAGTAGAACAAGTCCATTTCCTTTTCTACATTACATCTCTTCAAATATTTGAAGACTTGCTTTCATGTCCTTCAAGTTTTCTCCAATCTAAATATTTTCATATTTAGTCCTATGGTCTTAATATTTCAAGTTGGAGATAAAAAAATTTTTACATTGCCTTTTGGTGTTTCTTAAATCAGTAGTCTACAAAATACTAAATACTTTAAAAAAATGTCATAGCTGGCATTAAAGGTTGTATAGAACTCAGTTTACAATTCCTTTCTTTGGGGCCCCCAAGCAGCATGGCACTTTATTAGCAAAAAGATTAGAAATGTCAGTTTTAATTAAAACTCATATGAAATGGCATTGTTTAATTTTATAAGTGGAGAATCACTTTTCATAAAATGACCTTGCCTTGTTGGACAAAGGAAATTGAAAGTGACATAAATATTAGTTTTTATTTCTTGTGAAATCTATTAAGCACATTATCCTTAAGACACATTTATGACCCTTGGGGGAAATAAACCATACCATAAAGCATATATTAAATTAAAAACCTTTGTAAACTTTAAATAGTTACAGCAGACCTGTGAGTAGGCAAGTATACCCAGGAGGGGATACCTGTTATGTACATGAGGCCATTGGAGCTTCTAAGCCAAGGGGCAAAGTGGGAGAGCAGGGCATGCTTTTTAATATCTAGTCCTCATAGGCAGAGAAGGAAGGCAAAGAAATCACAATGTGTTCTAATGAATACAATGGTCCTGATTTTCTGTTAACATCCAGTTTAGGAGGGAAAGGGATTGTTATAGGATTTCAGAGTTAAATGGGACTTCAGAAGTCACCTTTACAACTCATATATGAAAAAGAAACTTGTTTACAATGTAACCAACATATTTATATAAAGCAAGGGTTCCTAACTTCTGAGGTCTGTGAACTTCTTAATATTTTGATAAATGTATATTCGAAGTCAAAGTTCTCCAACCCTCGGTCAAAGTAAATCATAATCTTCTCAGTCAATACACAGTATCCAAGTAAAATCCTCTTTCAGCTTGACTTGAGGCTGGCTCTCAGCTTCCATGGTCCCAGCTCCAACTGTCACCTGGGTTCAAAGGCAGACAGCTCCCAGTTCTTTGTCTAGCTCCTTGTCTAGTTCTTTGTCCAGTTCCTGTTCCATATTGAAGTTCATAGTGTCCAGTTGACCTCAAGTCCTTCACAGTTCCTGTTTCTGGGAAGACAAAGCTTAACAGAGCCGCTGGCACCATTATCAATTCACTATCTGCCTGCGAAATTACCTCAGACCCACCAACAAGGTCTGAGAACACAAATCAACATAGAAATCAACACTGACCCACAAACAAGGTCCAAGAGGTCAGCATAAATCATCAATAAAGTCCCTGGACCTCTAAAACCCTCCTCCAGGACTTCTGTAAACATACAACCAGAAAATTTTCTTTCAGGGCTACCAGTAAGGTCCCAGGGATTCTGTACAAAGTATCACAAACAAACATCAACACAAACAGAGCAGACAAACAGAGTGCTGGGATACCATAAGTATTCTCCTTCTTGACTCTGCCACCATAAGAGTCCTCTTTTCAGCTCTTCTTTCTCTAGCCCTGCGGCTCTCCTTATATAGTCATTAGCTCTTCCCCAGGAGTTCACAAGTTCTAGGGTTCACAAGCTGTGGGGTTCACATGTTCTTTTTCTTGACAGACTTGATACAAGGCTCAAAAGAAACTTGAACTGAAACAAGGTGTGAACTACTGTGCTTGCCATTACAAGCCTTCATATATCTCTTCAACTCAGTGTACTTATACAAACTTCATAAGTAGATTCCCAAGTTTAAGAAATAACTTTCTCCTTTAAAATATACTAAATTTGTTTTAATAATTTGGGTCAATATAAAGTCTAAGAAATTTATAACAGCTTTTTGATCAAGTTATTACATAATAGTCAACTTTAAGCAAAATCATGAAGTAGGTCAAATGTTTCTTACTCATTTCCCAGTCTTCTACCCTATTTGTTTTTTATTCCCTCTTCACAACCACATAAAATATCTTTCTGCAGCTTGCCTTTTTGAAGAAAGAAAATTGACTTCTTTTAGTCAGTTACTATAAGCAGTTCTGACTACAAGAAGCTGAAATAGTCACGAACTAGACAGTATAGAATAAAGTTTTGAGCTCACCTTAAGTTTTCAGGTACCTTGATACTTCTGGGTTTCTAAATGGAGCTATCAATTTGACATTGCTAAACTTCTATTGGCAACACATACTAAGATGGTGGCTGAGAAAGAATCCCTGGAATGAACTCAACCTTTATTCATTCCTCTTGCTTTTTATCCCTGCTGTTCTTTTAAACATAATGGGATTATTATCAGATGTAAGAATTGATCCTAATCCTAAGAGAATAGTGGGTTTCTCAGTCAAGGAAAAAAAATATTGCAGTGGAATGGCTGTGAAGTAAAACTGGAAAACATGAGGAAGGAAGGTGGGAATGGGGATAGTAGAAATAATTAAGCAAAGACCTGATTCTCTCCTATCTCTCTAGACCTCTGGCCTTCGGTAATGTTAATTTTTCTGGCAGATATTTTATAGGACGATTCTCATCATCTCACAGATAGCTTAAAAGACATCTTAGATGCACAAATGCTAAATTCAACCTAAATATTTGCATTAGCTCTATTTATGTTTAGTAGTTCTAGTTACTATCCTCTTTTCTCCCTTCGTTATCTATATTATTCATTCAAGAATCATCTATTGAGTATTTTTTATGGATGTGGTACTATTTATCTAGACACAGTTCAGAACATGCATACATATAAAACAATTTCTTCCCCTACAGCTTATGATCTAGTAGGAGAGATATTTTGAATTTAAAACATAAATCATCGGGGACTGGGTCTTTGTTACCTAAAAGACCTTTTGTGAGTCTGGAGCAGTTAATTACCAAGAAATAAAAGTTGTTAGTGGGTAATGGAAGTAAGATTTGGTTCAGTTCAACATATTCCTATCAAATGTTGTAGTGAAAAGAGTGATGGACTTGAGTCAGGAGATGTGTGTTAAAATGCTGTTTTTAATTTTTTTTTTCATTTTTCAAATGCTTTATTAACTTTTGATTTACATCATTCATTTCCGCCAGATTTTGAGTTGCAACTTTTCTCCCTGTTTTTCCCCTACCCACCGCCCCAAAATAGCAGTCCCACCGGATATCCCCTCCTCCAATCTGCTCTCCCATATTTTCTCCCATACCCCTTTTGACTTTTCCAGTAGGGCATGGTGGATCTCTATGCCCCAGTGCCTGTATATCTTATTTCCCAATTACATGTAAAATAGTACTAATAATAGTATATATATATATATGTATAAACATTTTATTTTAAAACTTTGAATTCCAGATCCATTCCCTTCCTCCCTTGTCACCCACCCTTACTGGGAAGATAAGCAATTCAGTATAGGTTGTACATGTGAAGCTAATGCAAAACATTAACATAGTAGATATATTGTAAAAGACTGACTATATTTCCCTCCCTGCTATCCCACCTCCCACTTGTTCTATTCTCTACTTTGATCCCATCCCTTTTCAAAAGTGGGTGCTTCCAACTTCCCTTCCCACCCCAGCCTACCCTCCCTTCCATAACCCCCCCTCTCATCCCCTTCCCCCCTATTCTCCTGTAGGGTGAGATTCCCTATTTAGTGTGTATTTCATTCCCTCCCCAAGCCAAATTCAATGAGAATAAGGATGACCCATTCCCTTTTGCCTTCCTGTTCTTCCCCTCCATTGTAACCATTTTCCCTTGCCTCTTCTATATGAGATAGTTTACTCCATTCTGTCTCTCCCCATCTCTTCTCTTTATATTCCTCTCTCACCTCTTTGTAGCATCCCTTCCTATTCGATTGGTCCTGTGCCCTCTATCTGCCGTGGGCTGCTCAGTGTCCAGCACTTAGCATGATCCGGAGACATGAATAAGAAATGACCAGGCCATGTGGGTAGTTCAAGGAAGAATGATGAACTCCATTTATTGATTCTCAGGACAAGATTTTTACAGAGCAAGAAGACAAAGGAAGGGGACTCAAGTATTCTTATCATTCTCTTAGTCTGTCATATCCTGGAAGTAGCCTGGCAATAAGGCTTTTGTTCTCTAGGTGCCAGAAAGTCTTAGGAAAAGTCAGTTAACTCCTTTCATATGCAGTCACATTACAAAGGATGCTCTTGAAGGCTGGCTTCAAGGCCCCAACCAAAGCCACATCATCAAGTACATCTGAATAGGAACTGACCACCTAAGAATTCAAATATTTTGGTTTTGAACAACTATGGGCTTGGGGCAGAGCCTGTTGGTCTCAGGACTCAAACCAACATCCTTTTAAGTGTAACCCCCATCAAAAGAACTCGCGATCCAACTTGACAAAAAGTTGCTTCTCAAAGAGGTCATTGATATTCAGGTCCACTGATATCAAAGTAATTATCTGAAGTCCTGGCTCAGGGCTCTTTGGCTCCCAACATCTATCTATGTATACCTGTAAACATATATACACACATTCACATTTGTATTCATATGCCCATATACCCTCATATATATATATATATATATACACACACACACACATATATATATACACACAAATATATATATATATAATGTATATATATATTTCTATTCCCTTCAACCATTTTCATACTGAGAAAAGTTTCATCAGTTAAAATTATTATTTTTCCATGTAGGAATGTTAATAGTTCAACTTTGATAGGTTCCTTATGATTTCTTTTCCCTGTTTACCTTCTCATGCTTCTCTTGCTTGTATCTGAATGTCAAATTTTCTATTCAACTCTGGTTTTTTCATCAAGAATGCTTGAAAGTCCTTTATTCCACTGAATGACCATATTTTCCCCTGAAACATGACGCTCAGTTTTGCTGGGTAGGTGATTTTTGGTTTTAATCCCAGCTCCTTTGACCACTAGAATATCACATTCCAAGCCCTTTGATCCCTCAGTGTAGAAGCTGCCAGATCCTGGGTTGTCCTGATTGTGTTTCCACAATATTCAAATTGTTTCTTCTTGGCTGCTTGTAATATTCTCTCCTTAATCTGGGAATTTTGGAACCTGGCTATAATATTCCTAGGAGTTTTCTTTTTGGGATCTTTTTCAGGAGGTGATTGGTAGATTCTTTCAACCTCTATTTTGCCCTCTGGTTCTAAAACATCAGGGCAGTTTTCCTTGAGAATTTCTTGGAGGATGATTTCTAGGTTCTTTCTTTGATCATGGCTTTCAAGTAGTCCAGTAATTTTTAAATTATCTCTCCTGGATCTATTTTCCAGGTCAGTGGTTTTTCCAATGAGACATTTCACACTGCCTTCTGTTCTTTCATTTGTTTGGATCTGTTTAACAGCAACTTGATGTCTCATAAAGTTATTAGCTTCCATTTGCTCCAATCTAATTCTGAAGGAATGATTCTCAGTGAGCTTTTGAGGTTATTTTTCCATCTGGCAAATTGGGCTTTTTAAGGCATTCTTCTCCTCATTGCCTTTTTGAGCCTCCTTTGCCATTTGAGTTAATCTATTTTTTTAAGGTGTGATTTTTCTCAGTAAGGCTGTTGACTCTCATTTTGTAATTTTCTTGCATTGTTCTCATTTCTCTTCCCAATTTTTCCTCCACTTCTCTTATCTGCTTCTTAAGGTCCTCTATGGCCTGTAACCAGCTTGTATTTTCCTTTGAAGCTTTTGGTGCAGGAGTTCTGACTTCACTGTCTTCCTCCTGTTCCATGTTTTGATTCTTTTTGTCCCCCAAATAGGAATCTAATGTTGGAATCTTCTGTTTGCTTTGTTTCCTTTGCCTGGTCATGTTGCCACTCAATTACTTGACTTTTGGGCTTTTTGCCTCAGTAGGACTCTGCTACCAGACAGGGGGGTTTCCTACCAAATGCTGGGGTTTTCTCAGCTGCCGGAGGTATTAGTTGGGTGCCCTTGCTGAAGCCTCCACACCCTCTGGCAAGCTGGACACACTCTATCCTAGACTGCAATCCATATCCAAGCAGGTTAAAGCAAGAGTGATTACCCTCAGACTGGTCGCTTGGTCCCCCTACACTCTGCAGGCCAGGAGCTGAAGCTGCCACTTGGCTGTGGTTGCAGCCATGGCTCCTCGCCCTGGGGGCAAAAGCCATGCACTCCCACTTACTGGTCCCAAAGTCCATACTGCACTGACCTCTCACTTTGTCCTTTGCATCTATGTGTTGATAATTCTGGAGATGGCCACAGCTGCTGGTGATCTGGAGTCCCTGTGGCCGGCAGCTGGTCAGGCCCGCCCTGGGGCTAAAACCTCAGCTCACAAGGGCTGGGCTCAGCTCCCAGAAAGCTGCGCTGGCTGATCCTTGCCAGCCTGCCGTGCTGTCCTCAGCAGGAGGTTAGCTTCTCTCTGTCATTTTGTGGGTTCTGTAATCCCAAAGTTTGTTCAGAGTCCCCTTTAACATGAATTGGGGAAGGTGGAAGCCGAAACCATGCAGAGGTCCTGCTTCTACTCTGCCATCTTGACTCCGCCCCCCCTAAAATCCTCTTTTTGATGCTACTTGCTGTGTGAGATAGGGAAAATCCCTTAAACCTCTCAGCCTGTTTTCTCCTGCAATAATAATAATATTTGTAGTAACTACCTTAAATGGTTGCGCAAATCCAAGCTATAATCTATGTAAAAATGCCTTTTGAAAACCACAATGATCCATACAAATGTTGCTATTTAAAGGATTTGTAATTTTGTCAATGTGGTTACTCCTATTGATACAGTTTAGAGTTCCTTTATAATTTAGTAGACTGTCCTCAAGAGTTGTTATGGTAAAAATTCATCCCTTTTCAGTCAACTACTGATGAACTAATGTAAATTTGTCCAGACTATTTCTTGCATGTACTTAAAACCTTTCCAAGAATCTGTGAGATCTTTAGCTCTATGGACATAGCCTGAAAGAAACCAGCATAGCTGCCATATTCATGAAATAGCAGCATTGATAGGCTATGCAAAATAGCCAGATTAATGTCATACAAGCAAATTAAGCATAGTTAACAAATTATACAACTTGATTCATTATGCTAATTCAAATGTATAAGAAGCAAAAGACAAAAAAAGCATGAAGTAATGAATATATGCATAATTGAATACATGTAATTTCATGCAGAGCAAACATTACTTGAGTAAGAGTTGGCATTATCATCTGGCTACATGTGTAGCTGTTTACCCAGTTTCACCTGAGATGTTAGAAGTTAGCCTGGTCACCATTCAAGTAGCCTTTGCTTTTCTGTGATCTTTTAATTGCTGTCTTTGTACCAGTGTTGGTTGATGATACTGGTTGATCATAATCTGCCTCAGGATAATCCCTATTTTCCTAAACCTGAGGTTCTAGAGGGGTCAGGCTACTTTGCAGTTGTTAGTAGTTCTTGAGGTAAATCTTCTTTATTCACAGGCAAAATTTTCATTTGTAATAACTGTTTTTGATTTTCCTGGGTCAGGCACACTTTGCAATAAATAAAGGTCTCTGGTTTAGAGTCTGCTGAGATCAATGTCTGTCAGTCTCAACTTACTTGTCAGGGTCCAATAAATGCTTTCAGTAGGCTATCTTTACAAGCTACCTCCCACCCCTGACTATTTTGTAAATAGGCAAGTTGCTCATTCTCTCCACTATTAAGTATGGAGTGGTTTTCCATTGATGTGCTAACTTGTGTATTCTCTGACTACCAATGTTTCTTAGCAATCTGTTGCCTTGTTGAAAGTTTCACCTACAAATTTGGACCATTATATATTTTATTTCTTTTAATGTTTTTATGGGCTAAAGTTGTGGGTAGATGGTAAACTTCCTTTAGTTTCTCAGCTGAGAGTTATATTGATTTCTGCAATTTCTCAATCTTTGGAGACTCCCAAACACAAAGCAGATAGGTATGACTTATTCCCCCAAGTCACTAAATAGTGTATTAAGCCAGGAGCATCATTCCTAGTGTTGTATGTATCTACCAGAAAAGTGAGATGCCAGTTCTGCTGAGATTTATGTTATAGTTTCAATATTGCTACTACATTTATCAGTATATAGTTAAAATGTTAAGACAGTGGGTCTCCTCAAGGGTGGTAAGGCATTTTTTTCCCCTAGACTTCTCGATGTTAGCCAAAACTCATGATGAAACATGCTATTTATTTCCAGATAGTGAGCTTAGCATTCAGATTGAAGCATATTTTCTTTTCTCCTTTTTTTTTTTTTGGACATAGCAAATGTGGGAACTTGTTTTGTATAACTTACATATTTGCCATGAGTTTTCTTTTTCTTGCCTTCTCAATGTGTAGGGGAGGGGATAAAGGGAGAGAATTTGGAACAGAAAATAAATAAATTTTTAAAATACCAAAGCTAACATTTCTTTGAGCAGTGTACTTTCTATGTCTCTGCCCAAGTCTAAATGGGGCCTGGCAGGAAGTCCATAAACTGAAAAATTTCTCTTACTATATTTTAGCATCTGTGGAAGCTTCCTGTTTCTTGGTTGGGTTTTCTTGTACATACCTTGTGAAGTGGTCACTTATCACTAATATGTTGCTTTTTCTATCTCCTTCAAGAAATAAAATGTAAATGCAGATGAGTTCTAGCATTTTATTGGTGTTAACATTCTCCAAATATGCAGTGTGATTTGGTATTGCTTTTTCTTTGCTAATCCTGGGCACGAGTCATACTTTTTGGTGACCTGTGTGGCTGTCTTGAGCAGGAAAAATGTTTCTTACCACTCTAGGGTTATTCCTTGACCCATATTTATAACTAGAGTCATTATATAAAGTTTTCATGACTGTAGAATGATATGCCCCAGTCAGTATCAACTGTTTTTGGTTATCATATATGTGATCAGTGACAGTCTAGTATAGTACTCTTGATCACAGCTCTGACTTCTGCTATTGTCTTGATAATAATGTATCTTTGAGGGATTGGCATTTGAGCCCTCTGACATTACTTGCTTCTTATCATGTATTCACATGGTCCTTCATCAGCATCAGCCTTCTGTCCTTTTTACCATTCATGCACAGACAACAGAGGTAAATAGCTTTGGCTTAATGGAGTGAGGCTCACATGTACTGCTGGCATATTACCTGGTGGAATCTTTTAGCTATACTGTCATCTCTTTGTCTCCCTTGGGCTGTTGATTACATATAGCTTTTACTCCTTTAGGTATTAGCATAGTTTCATTATCACATGGCCTTCTGCATAGGGCATGTGCATCCATATATTTTCTAATTGGTAGTGGATGTTGAATTCATGATTGGCTAGTGCTGCCACCCATTTCTGGCAGACAGAATCCAAGAAGACTCTGTTCAGAATATGTCAGTGGAATTTTGTCAGTCCAGACTTGAACTTCACTACATACAGTCTTTGAATTTCTCAGTGCCCTTCCATTTCAATGTGAGAAACTCTAACTGCTAGTTTGTATAAATGATTGTTCACTTGTGATAAGTGCAGAGATGGTGGTTCCCTTCTTAGCTGAATTCCATGCCCCCTCTCCAGTCCATCAGTGATTGCCACTGTTTGGCCATAACCATAGAATACTTTGAATTTATGTATGTATTCTAAGTATGAGTCTAGGGTTTGATTTTCTTCCTTCCACTTCTCCCAGTGCTCAAAAACAAGCCTTTAAGGTTTTCCATTAACTAGCAGATCTTGTTATTATCAGAATCCTACCAGTCCTATAATAGTTCTATTGCACATCTGGCCCAGTTCTCTAAAAGTTTTCCTCAGAACAACTAGGGTTATTCCCTGAAAATGTTCCCAGTTTTGGCTTATCTTTGCTGTCTTTAACAGTGTGTACAGTTTTCAGTCTAAAGGGGAAGGAAACTTCTCAGAGCCTTTTAGGGGATCTAGCCACCAACTGACATGGTGAGGTGATTCCATGCACCATGATGGAACTATCTTTCGGTCTTCCCTCCAAGCCATATTGCTATTTTGAGTTGGGTAAGCTTCCCCCTCTCTCCACCATGGATAATAGAAAAGTGTCTTTGGTTTACATAGTATACACTCAGCGTTGTTCAAGAATAATTCTGCTAGAAAAGGTCCTTCTGGGACATTCTGTATAGGTGAAACTCCAAACCTATTGTCAAATCCAAATCTTACTTGCTATGCTCTATCATTTCAATTCATCACTGCTTTGTGTGTGGTATCTTTTTTCCCTCAAATGGAGTCCTGTGAACCAATTTCCAAGACTGCACTTATCTGATTTTTTAAAGGTATTCTCAAATGTTCAAATTACTAGTAATTTAGAGAGTATATCCTTCAGAGATGCTCCCAACTCACTCCCACATATACTTTTGATAGTTCCCTGATTCATTTACTCTGATCTTCATGAAGTCTGTGACATCCTTTTTAATAAACACACATTCTGTTCCACATATCAGTAGTCCCTTATGTATATCAATTTCCATAAATTGACAACATTTTTCAAATGCCATTCTCATAGTCTCAGTGTTGTTCCATAATGCTACCCAACCACCAACCAATTTGATCAATTTCAACAATTAAATGAGAAATACAGTAATAACAATGTCATCTATAGTTATTAGCAGATTATGCAATTATAGGATGATGTCCTCTTAGTCATAAATCAGAACTAAGATTTTTTTGCAATTACATAAGACATTTCCATGTTAGTCATTTTGTACAAGAAGACATGAATAAAAGAAAAAAAGGAAGTGAAAAATCGCATGTTTAAGTCTGTATTCAGTCAGTATCATTTCTTTAAGTTGGATAGTATACTTCATCATAAATCCATTGGGATTATTTTGGATCACTATATTGCTGAGAATAACTAAGCCTTCACAATTCTTCACAGAATAATATTGCTGTTACTATGTACAATTTTCTCTTGGTTCCATTCACTTTGCTATGCATCAGTTCATATAAGTTCAGGTTTTTCTGAAATCATCCTGCTTGCCATTTCTTATAGCACAATAATATCCTATTACAGTCATATACTGCAGCTTGTTTAATCATTCCTCAATTGATGGGTATCACTTTGTTTTATAATTCTTAGTCACTACAAAAAGAGCTGATATAAATATGTGTTTACAAATAGGTCCTTTCTCCCCCCATTTTGGGATGTCTTTGGGATATAGACCTAGTTGTGGTTTTGCTGGATCAAAAGGCATTCACAGTTTGATAGCCCTTTGGGCATAGTTCCAAATTGCTCTCCAGAATGGTTGGATCAGTTCATAACTCCACCAAGAGTGCATTAGTGTCCCAGTTTTCTAATATCCCCTCCAACATCCAAAATTTTCCTTATTTGTCATATTAACTACTCTGATATGTGTGAGGTGGTACCTCAGAGTTGTATTAATTTCCATTTCTCTGATCAATAGTGATAGAGTATTTTCTTATATGACTATAGATAGCTGTACTTTCTTTGTCTGAAAATTGCCTGTTTATATCCTTTGACCATTTATCACTTAGGGAATGAACTGTATTTTTATAGATTTGACTTAGTTCTATATATATTTGAGAAACGAGACTTTTATCAGAGATATTTTTTTGCAAAAATTTCCCCCTAGTTTTCTGCTTTCCTTATAATTTTGGTTGCATTGGTTTTGTTTGTGTAAAAACTTTTAAATTTTATATAATCAAGATTATCTATTTTATATTTTGTAATGCTCTACATCTTCTTTGGTTCTAAATTCTTCCCTTATCCATAAATCTGACAGATAAATTATTTCAGACTCTCTTAATTTGCTTATGGTATTGCCCATTAGGTGTAAATCATATACCCATTTTGACCTTATTTTGCTATACAGTGTTGTTTGTCCCTCCTCTAAGAGGACCGTAATATCAGGGAGGTGATGCTGCAACATGCAAGTAAATTGGATTTGAGTGAGGGAGGACTTGCGAAGTCACCAGCCTCACTTTCTCCTCTGGTGTGATCTGTGTTCAGTGACTAGATGTAGATCAGGACAACTGTAGATAACCCTGGATGCAGTGGGAGACCATGGCCTTTTTTTTTAAGCTAGAGTCTTTAATAGGTCTCAATTTGACTGAGGCAACACCCATTTAGTAGTTTAGGCTAGGTAAGAAATGAGGCAGAGAATGATCTCTTTTACCTAGTAAAAAAAAAAAAAAAAAGAAAATCAATGTGGGGAGGGGGAGGAGACTCTCAGGGTTTCTGGCCAAAACAGAAACAATTGCTATTTACATTCACTCTGAACCAATCAGGGCCCAAACAATGAACAGGTGGGGCTTAGGGCCAGTCAAAGAAAGCCATAGTACTTAAGTACAAAGTACTTAAGAAAAAACATCTAGCCTGTAAATCCAAAGGTATCTTGTGAGGTTTCAGTAATCAAGATTTACATTCCTTTGGTGGAGCACCTGTGGGAAAGGAAGGAAAGAAAGAAGGAAGGAAGAAAAAGAAAGAGTTGTGTTGCCCAGCTGGTCAGTTCCATTTGGGTCCCCAGTGGGGCAGCTAGTACTGCTCACAGAGGTTGTTATTTGTCCTTCATTCTTGAAGAGGACCATGACTTCAGGGAGGTAATGTCAGGTGGAGGTGACAGTGAAAAGGTAGATGGGGGTATTATGGACAGAACCTGGCAATACCCCGAATACTTTGTGGGGCTATATGGGAGAATACATAAAAGGGAAGAGGTAGAGCCAACCCTGGGGGAAAGGGTGGGAGTGGGGAGTGGTGGCAGCAGTGAAGGCTGCTGCTGCTGGCTGCTGCTGCCAGCTGCCTGTCTTGGACCTTACTCCCCTCCTGCCACCAGCCATGTTGGGCTAATAAGCTGCTTCTCACTCTGCCATTTTGGCACTGGAAGTCCAATTAAGATTCTGAAAATCAAAATGTTTAATATAATGCCTTGAACAGTAATGGAGAAAATCTTGCTTAAAAGGCAGCTAAACAAAATAAAACCCTTTAAAAAATTTAGCACACTATTCCTAAACATCGAGGAGGAAACATTTATCCTGTTTTCCAGGCTGACTTTCTATCCAGTATACCAAACTTCCTCTCTAAGTGTTAGGTGTACAAAAATAAAAATGAAAAACAGCCCCTGACTTCAATATATGAATATTTACTGACAGATACAGTTGGTAGAGTAATACAGGAAAATTTGAGGAAGGAGAGAGGACTAGGAACTAGGGTTGCTCTAGTTAGATTTTCACTCTGTAGAGCTTCTTATCACTTCTGGGCTTGCTTCTCTAGAATTTTATTATATAAGATTCTATCATTATTTCTCTGAATCCTTTAAAAAGTTTAACAAATTAAAAAATCTCCTAAAGTTCTGGATGCATGTCAGACTTTGTGGCATTGCTTAAAATTTTTTTTTTACCACAAAATTAAAGATGAAGTGATAACTTCTTACCCAAGGCTTCCTTTTTTCTTATTCCATAAACCAGCCTCTCCATGTTGGTAAGAATTGATAATAGTACCAACAACAGTAGTAATAACTGGCATTTTTATAATGCTTTAAGGTTTGTAAAGCACTTCACAGGTATTTCACCTTTGCTTCTCATAACAACTGGTGGAGGTGGGTGCTGTGGGAACAATCAAAAGTTCTTTGGATGGACTGGTAGGGAAGAAGAGGAAGAGGAGAGTCAGGAATGAAATGAAATGTGGGTAGGGATTTTCTTGAAATAGTAGAATAGTGGTCTGGGAGAGGCAGTGATGTTTAGATATCCTTTTAAAAACTTTTGTGATATCAATGTCTTTTTTAGGGGAAAGTTCACATTGCTCAAAAACATCTTCCTCACAAGATTAATGGTAGTGTATGACATGGCTCGTTTTTAAGAGTGAGTTGAAGCAACAGCCATGAGTTTAATATGAGAAATTGTTTCCTTTAACTGCCTTTTTTTGGGGGGGAGGGTGGAGTGCAGGGCAATTGGGGTTAAGTGACTTGCCCAAGGTCACACAGCTAGTAAGTGTGTCAAGTGTCTGAGAACGCATTTGAACTCAGGTCCTCCTTACTCCAGGGCTGGTGCTCTATTCACTGCACCATGTAGCCACCTGTTTTAACTGACTTTTTTTTGGAATAGTTTTATTTTTTAAAAAAATCCATAAAAATAGATTTAATTTTTCTCACCTCCTTCTCTCCCTTGGGAGAAAAAAAGGAAAAACAAAATCCTTGTAATGAATGTGACAAATTAGCACTTTTAGACAAAATCCAAAAAACATATGTCTCAGTTCTGTGCCTTGAGTCCATCACACCTCTGTCAGAGAGGTAGTTAGGACATTTCATTCTCTGGAATTGTGGTTGGACATTGCATTGATTAGAGTTCTTAAGTCTTCAAAAGTTGTTTTTACATCATTGCTGCTTGTTACATTTGTTCTTCTTCTTAACTTACTCTGCATCAATTCATAGAAGTTTTCTCAGACTTCTCTACAAACATCCCCTTTGTCATTTTGTACAGAACAATAGTATTCCACTATGTTCATATACCATAATTTGTTCAATTCACAGGGACCCCCTTCATTTCCAGGTCTTTGTCAGCACCACAAGAGTTGTCATAAATATCTTGGTGCATATGAATCTCTCCCCTATTTAAAAAAAATCTCTTTAGGGCATAGACTTAGTAGTGGTGTTGGTGGATCAAAGGGTATAAACAGTTTTGTATATCCTTTGAGGTGTAGTTCCAGATTACTTTCCAGGATGACTAGACCAATTTGCAGTTCTACCAACAGTGCATTAAGTTCCTGTTTCCCCACAGCCTCTTTAACATTCGTTTTCTTCTTAAAAAGTCAACTTTGCTGGTCTGTTGATTATGAGGTAGAACCACAGAGCTGCTTTAGTTTGAATTTCACTAATTATCAGTGACTTGGAAAATTTTTTCATCTGACTATTCATAGAATGAACTTCTTATTATGAAAACCGCGTGTTCAGTATCCTTTGATCATTTGTCAGTTGGCAATGAAGACTTCTGTAATAACTGCCTTTTGACCAGATGTACAAACTATGCTGATACACATTCCAATATACTACTTTATATTTTCTTAGATTTCACCTATGTTTTTAGGAATGTGGAAGTCAATTTAATAAGCTTCAAATTATCTTTCAGTACTCTGTAAATACATAAAAAGCAGCTAGATGGTGCAGTGGACAGAGCACCAAGCCTGGAGTCAGGAAGGACTGTGTTCAAATGTGGCCTCAGATATTTGCTAGCAGTGTGACTCTGGGCAATTCACTTAACTCTGCCTTAATTTCCTCATCTGTAAAACAAGTTGGAGAATGAAATGGCAAACATTCTAGTACTTTTGCCAAGAAAATCCCCAATAGGATCACAAAGAGTTGGGCACAACTGAAACGACTGAACAACAACAAATTTATATATATATATATATATAAAATTATAGGTACTAAGTTACTAGCCAGTGAGACTATGCTAAATTAGGCATTTTTCTGGTACAAATGTGTTCAGAATTATGATAATAACGACACTGACAACTCAGATTTTATATTATCTTAAGGTTTACAAATTACATTCTTCATAACAATACTTGAAAGGAAGGAGAAAAGGAGAAAATTTTAAGGCAGCTACATGTCATAGTGGATAGAGTGATTTACCAAGAATTATAGAGACTGAAGTCTGTTCAAATTCTGTCTCAGTTACTTAAGAGCTTATGGAACCCTGAGGAAATCAGCCCCCTTCAGCCCTACTTTCCTCATCTTTAAAATAAAGTTGTTGAACTTGGTGTGCTAAGTTCTAACTCTATGATCTTTGGTTTTCATAAGGCCCATTGCCTGATTTGTATCAGTGTAGTCAGCCCACGCAAATACTTATTTCCTAAAAAGCCAACCAGAAAAGTATAATATAGTACTTTATATTCATATTAGCCCTTTAAAGTTTTAAAAGTGTTTTCATCACAATGCCCCTGTTTGGTAGTTATTTATCCCCATAGTATATCCCTATAATAATAATTTTTTCCAGGGATTGGATACTTGTATAACAGTCTTTTCTTGGTGTTATAGGGCTAGTCAATATATATTTATTAAGCACCTACTGTGTGGCAGGCACAGTGCTAAGTAAGTGCTGGGGGTAAAAAATAAGAGAAAGAAAGATACCTCCTGCTCTCGAGGAGTTTACAATCTAATGGGGAAAGACAGTCACAGAAGGAAGCTGAAAAAGGGGATTTGCCAGAGGGTACCAAGCTTGGGAGCATGTTTGAGGAGTTGAAATCAAAAGTCATCATGAATAGCAGTTGTCATATCATAGGATGAAAGGGGAAGGCCTCCACATTTATTGAGGCATGGAAGTCTTTACTTTGCTTTTCACTCATTACTTCCCATGCTACAATAAAGTCACTATACAGTTGAATTCCACTTCTTCCAGCAGCAAGCTTGACTTCCTGGGCACCCCTTTGTGATTTTTAATTACTACCACTTCTGTACTCTAAACTTAGGTTCCAGTTGTTCAGTTCAGACTTCAGGAGAGGACTTTGTCTTCCCTCCTCATTGTATTCATCTAAGTTGATCTGCTAACCAATGATGTTATTTAAGGCTCTGTCCTGGGCCCTTTTCTCCCTCTTGGTGATTTCATCAGCCCCCATGAGTTCAATTACCATTTCTCTGAAAGTGATTCAGAAATCTATATATCCATCTCTAGTCCTGAACTCCTTTCTTGCATAGCCAATTGCTTTTAGGGAATACTGAACTGGATGTTCCCTGGACATCTCAAAATCAGTATGTTCAAAACAGAACGAATTTATCCCCAAACCCTTTACTCTTCCAGACTTCCCAATGAATATCAAGGGAATAAGTCACTTGCAACCTTGGTGTCATTTTTGTGTTCTTTCTTCAACTTACTCCATATATCCTTTTTTTTTTGGCTTTTTTTTGGGGGGTAATTGGGGTTAAATGACTTGCCCAAAGTCACATGGCTAGTAATTGTGTCAAGTGTCTGGGGCCGGATTTGAACTCAGGTCCTGCTGACTTCAGGGCTGGTGCTCTATTCACTGTACCACCTAGCCGCCCCCCATATATCATTTTTGTTACCAAGTCTTGTTGTTTGTACCTTTGTAACATCTGGTATATTTGTGTAGGTTAAAAAAAAATCTCTTGACTTCTGAACATATTTCTGAATTTATATTCATAGTAAACTTTTAGAATTTCCTCTTCCTCCTCCAAAATCCCAAAACTATCTCACTATAGTTTTATTAGTTTGTTTATTTTGGAATAGCATACCACCTGTGTCCTAGGATCAGTAATTATTTCATTAGTTTCACAAATACTATGTGTTATTAATCACAGTCTTCTAAAAAATGAAATTGGGCCACCTTTCCCTCTATACTTAAAATCATTGTTTCCTTCTGCTATAATCTATTCTCTATTCTTTAAAACCAGTTTTTGTAATCATTTATTGTAATTATGGTGAATATACACTGAAATCTTTTCTAACAAACTTGTGTGTTTAATTTGGAATCATAGAGTCAGAAGTCAGAAGGGACCTTAGAAATTTTCTATGATAACCTTCAGCCAAATGCATGACTCTTCTAACAGCATCTCTGACAGGCAGATTACCTTCACTTGTGGAAACATCACAACTTTGGAGGCACCTTGCTCCATTGTTGGACAGTTCTTGTTATATTGAGATGAAATCTGCTTCCCTGAACCTTTCAGCTCTTGGTACCCTCTGTAGTATCATAGAATAAACCTTCATTCTCTTTCACATGGTCGCTATTCAACTAATGGTAAGAGTAGTTATGTTTTTTTTAAACATTCCCAGTTATTGCAATTATTCTTCACATGACATGATTTCTAGACTTTTTATAATCTAGTCACATTTCCCCTTTTAAAAAAAAGCTAGATAACAATATTACCAGAGTGTGGAAGAACTCTAATTTCCACCTTTTTTTGTTCCTGGAAATTTTATATTATGGGGGGCTTGGTAACAGGTATTACAGATTAGCCTATCCTCAACTTTTTCAGCTTCCTAAAAGAAGGTAGGCTTTTCAACTAGTCTTTTAAAAACAAATAAACCATTAAATCATGTGATTTTCTTTGCCGATAGAGTTAAGATAAACTTAGGGACCAGCAGTTAGCTAAAGGACTGATTGGGACAAGAGAAAATCTCTTCTCCTAGCCATTGTGGGAAGAGACTACGAAACTTCTAAGTTGATCAAGCCTTAAATAATGTAGTAATTTTTCTAACATGTGCTTTTTACTGGAACATATGGTAGATGTCATTTTTATCCACACATGCTTATTTAATGAGGCAATAGCAGAATCAATTATTAACACAACTTTTTTTATCTGGTAACATTTTTTATATCGTATGTACTTTTCAATCTGAACTCTAAAAATATTTTAAAAGTATACTTTAAAACATCTTCACTTTTAAATTTTTTTGTATAAAATGGTAATACAGTTTTGTATTCGGGTTGATAATACTGCTTTCAGTTATAATACAGAGATTGAGGAGGAATGAAAAATGATAGAGTATGACTGAGAGGCTTGAAATGGTACAGTGTAGACACCTTTGTCTCTAATCAGCAACAAACATGATCAGTGTTGATGAAGGTCCCTTACATAGTTGGATATGTTTTGTTCAAATGGGTCACAAAGTTAAAAGCTGGATTGAACGATGAAGATTGGAAAACTTTAGGCTGCCCTTTGTAAGAACACATTCCTTAGTTTTTGTCCAAGTTAAAATGTAAAGAAATTATGCCAATTACAATGTTATTGCAGCTATATTTGGAGATATAAAAGGATCAAATACTTTGTAGATATAAAAAAGTAAATAATTATATAATAACAAATTATATTGATATTATTAATGATTAATAATATTAATATATAAATAATATATTAAATAATAATATAAAAATACATTTTAAATAATAAATAAATAAATAAATGATGGAATGAGGTCATCTGTTTAGTACCCTTCACTGGAAAGATTTTTAAAAAATATCACCCAGTGGAAAACAAATGAAATCTCGGCAAGATTTCTTGAGAATAACCTTTGCTACTTGGATTTGTATAGGTAATGGATTAAAGACCAGAATTTGGGAGATAATAGAATTTATTTATTAATTGGAGATAATTTAATTTTAAATTTGATTTTTCTTTTTCCTTTTTCTAAAGGAAATGTGAACTCAAAGATGTTAACTTTTTTTTTTGTAGGGAGGAAGTTAGGGCAATTGGGGTTGTGACTTGCCCAAGGTCACACAGCTAGTTTTTGTGTTAAGTGTCTGAGGCCGTATTTGAACTCAGGTCTTCCTGACTCCAGGACTGGTGCTCTATTCACTGTGCTACCTAGCCACCCCAAAGATGTTAACTTTTTAAGGTTTTATTTTGGCATTAGAATTTAAACCTTTCCCTTATGATTATATGTATCCTTTCTTTAGTATTATACTGTCTTTAGCAACTTTGAAACCTGTAAGAATGATGATCAATAAAATGACCATCTATAATTTGCTATCCACCTCCTGACAGAGAGATGGTTATATTTAGGGTCCTTCTCCAGTGAATTAAGGCAAACAGAGGTTAAGTGATTTGCCCAAGGTCATATAGATAGTAAGTGTCTGAGGTCAGATTTGAACTTGGTCCTTTTCTTTTTTTAAAGAAAATATTTAATAGTATTTTTATTTTTTCCCATGATATGTAAAGATAGCTTTCAACATTCACTTTTGTAAGGTTTTGAGTTCCAAATTTTTCTCCCTTCTCCCTTCACTCTCCCCTCCCCAAGATAGCAACCAACCTGATACATTATACATGTACAATCATGTTAAACATATTTCTACATTAGTCATATTGTGAAAGAAGAATCAGAACAAAAGGGAAAAACCATGAGAAACAAAAAACAAAAAAGTGAAAATAGTATGCTTCAATCTGTATTCAGACTATTCAGTTTTTTCTCTGGATATAGACGGCATTTTTTGTCTTGAGTCTTTTGGAATAGTCTTGGATCATTGTATTGCTATGAAGAGCTAAATCTATCAAAGCTGGTCATCCCACAATGTTGCTGTTACTGTGTGGAACGTTCTCCTGGTTCTGCTCACTTCACTCAGTATCAATTCATATATGTCTTTCCAGGTTTTTCTGAAATCTGCCTGTTCGTCATTTCTTATAGAACAATAGTGTTCCATTACATTCATATACCACGTGTTTGGCCTTTCCTCAATTGATGGGCATTCCCTCAATTTCCAATTTGTTGCCACCACTAAAAGAGCTGCTATAAATATTTTTTATACATGTGGGTCCTTATCTCTTTTTTATAATCTCTTTGGGATATAGACTTAGTAGTGACATTGTTGGATCAAAGGATATCCATAGTTTGGTTGCTCTTTGGGCATAGTTCCAAATTGCTCTTTTGAATTGTTGGATCAGTTTACAACTCCCCCAACAGTGCATTAGTGTTCTAATTTTCCCACATCTTCTTTAACATCTATCATTTTCCTTTTCTATCATATTATCC
The DNA here is from genome assembly GCF_028583685.1 of Petaurus breviceps papuanus. Lineage (NCBI taxonomy): Eukaryota > Metazoa > Chordata > Mammalia > Diprotodontia > Petauridae > Petaurus > Petaurus breviceps. Next base: position 1,175,712 of record NW_027187275.1, read on the forward strand.
AATCTGATATGGGTGAGGTGATACCTCAGAGTTGTTTCAATTTGCATTTCTCTAACAAATAGTGATTTAGAGCATTTTTTCATATGACAATACATAGCTTAAATTTTTTCATCTGAAAATTGCCTGTTCATATCCTTTGACTATTTATCAATTGTGGAATGACTTGTATTCTTACAAATTTGACTTAGTTCTCTATATATTTGAGAAATGAGGCCTTTTATCAGAAACACTAGTTATAAAAATTATTTCTCAGCTTTCTGCTTTCCTTCTAATCTTGATTGCATTGGTTTTGTTTGTGCAAAATCTTTTTAATTTAATGTAATAAAAAATAATCCATTTTGCACTTCATAATGCTCTCTATCTCTTTTTTGGTCATAAATTCTTCCTTTCTCCATAGGTCTGACAGATAAACTATTCCTTGATCTCCTAATTTGCTTAAAGTATTACCTTTTATGTATAAATCACATAATCATTTTGACCTTATCTTGGTATAGGGTGTGAGTTGTTGTTCTATTTCTATGCCTAGTTTCTGCCATACTATTTTCCAGTTTTCCCAAGTAGTTTCTGTCAAATAGTGAGCTCTTAACCCAGTAGTTGGAGTCTGGGTTTATCAAACAGTAGGTTACTATAGTTATTGACTGTTGTTTCTTATATACCTAACCTTTTCTATTGATCCACCACTCTTTCTCAGCCAGTACCAAATAGTTTTGATGATTGCTGCATTATAATATAGTTTTAGATCTGGTACAGTGAGGACACCTTCCTTTGTATTTTTTTCGTTAATTCCCTTGATATTCTTGACCTTTTGTTCTTCTATATGAAGATATATTATTCTTTTTTTCTAGCTCTGTAAAATAATTTTTTGGTAGTTTGATTTATATGGCCTATCTATGAGCAATTGATAGTTTTCCAATTGTTTGGCTCTAACTTTATTTGTGTGAAAAGTGGTTTGTAATTGTGTTCATATAGTTCTGGGTTTGTCTTGGCAGGTAGATTCCAAAATATTTTCTATTGTCTTCAGTTGTTTTAAATGGAATTTTTCTATCTCTTGCTGTTGGGCTTTGTTGATAAGATATAGAAATGCCAATGATTTATGTGGGTCTTCTTGAGTTGAGGCCCAGCACTTTATCCATTGAGTCACATAACTGCCATTTATATACCCATACATACATATATATGTATGTACATGCACACACACTTGTATATGGTCAACAAGGGAGTTTGTTTTGCTTGACTATGTATATTTTATACAGAGCTTGTTTTTCTTAACTTTTTCCTCCCCAAAGGAGTGGGAGATAGTAGGGTGGGAGGAAGAGAAAATAGATTTCTATTACTTAAAGCTTTTTTTTTTAAATAGAGAAGTGGTAAGGGGAGGTGCTACAAATGTGTAATGTTACATGCAATTTCAGATGAGGTCACTATATTGTTATTTTTCCTTAATTGCTTTGTTACAAGAGATTGCTGTAAATGTTTGTAATGTAGAAACAAAACTCATCAGTTAAACTTAAAGATTATACTATCTATCTCTTTTTTTTTGAGGGGGGAAGGCAAGGCAATTGGGGTTAAGTGACTTGCCCAAGGTCACACAGCTAGTGTGTCAAGTGTCTGAGGCCAGATTTGAACTCAGGTCCTCCTGACTCCATGGCCAGTGCTCTGTTCACTGTGCTACCTAGCTACCCCATGCACTATCTCTTTAAATACTTTTATTTGGTATTGTGAAAGGTAAGAATAATTTTGCATTTACCTTTTCCATTATTCAAATTCAGTTATTGTGAGCAAAGTATTAGATGTATTTAATTTGTATGAACTATAGCAATAGTTGCAGAATTAGGAAATATAAACATCTTAATAGCAACCCATAGTTACTGTTTTGGCTTATTATATGTGTAAGCTTTAATATCTGTATGAGTTGATATTGAGTAAATCATATAGTATTATCTTCTAGTAAGTACACATACACACACACACACACACACACACACACAAAACTACATAACTGACTCTTTTCCGATATGGAAGGGAAAAAAAAATCCTTGCCTAGAATATGAAAACATTTTGCACATTAACTTAGGGAGTCTTTGAACTTCAAGAAAAAAAAACTCTATACTTTGGGTATGGAACAATTATGTATTCAAGGACTTTAATTTTATGCTAATCATACAGCAAGCTTTATTTTCCTTTGTTTTGTTTGCATTTCTTAAGGAAAATTTAATGCAAATAACCTCTTCATATACTGCATTAGAACATTTCAGATGGTGGCACTATAGTTAAGATCTTATCAGTACTTCCATTATAAATCTCCATTACTCGTAGTTTATAATTTAATTGCAGAAACTCACTGCTGGCTGAAACAAGATACTTAGAGTTTCAGGCTAGAAACAGTGTTTTTCTTTTTAAAATTTCCTCCTCTCCCCATGTAATTACATGTTAGTGCAAGTATAGGGAAGAACTGATTCAGCCAAATTACTGAATCTGAAAAATGTCAAGCAGATCATTGTCAAGTAAAGTAAACCCTACTTAAAAATAACTGATAACTAATCAATCTACTATTGATAGTTTAACCACATCAAAAGGGATAAAACTAAAATCGCCTCTTCTTTATTATACAGAACAAACAATAACCAAACAAACAAAAGCCCCACACATAAGAAACAGGACAGGAAAACTTCAGGGGAATAGAAAATGTCAGAATTTATACTTGACAGTGCCAGTATCATTCTAAGGGGCCAGTCACTTGTAAAACTATTTCTTAAACCATAACTTAGTTTAAAGTAGAACTTAGTCTTGCTTTTATGGAATTTGGATTCTCATTTCTTTTATACAAAGTTGAAAAATTAAGGAAAAAGAGGAAAAAGGTGAAGAGATGCATTTTCTATGGTTCTTTGCCTTCTCTGACATATGAATCATGCCTCTAAGTTTATGCTTCAGTTATCATGACAGGCTACAGAGGTTAATTAGTATGCACAGGAGTCTTAATGTCTTCTCATAGTAGAGTTCAGAAGATCAATTTTAGGACACATGGTGGTTTTGCTATCAGATTTCCAACCAGAAACTTGTAGTGGAAAAAGGTTAATCTGTCAGGGGATAAGTAGTGTCTAATCAACCATATTCAATTTCGTTTTTATCAAACTTGGGAAAAAAAAACAGATGGAGAGAACATGATATTCTATTTCATTCAACCACATTGACCTTCATCCATTTAATCCCAACCTATTATACTAAATGTATGACTGTGACTATGTGTATGTCTCTGACTTTTCACCCACATAGTAACAAATCTTTTTCCTTAAAAACTGTCTAACCCAGAATGTAGGCAACCACTTTGGGAGGTACATTTTGACTCTTTCCTTTATCATTTTCAAGTACTAAGATAGAGAGATAATGAAAGAAAACCAATTCTGAAGACTCAAAGCAAGTAGGAATACTTTTTATATAAGTAAATAACATACTATAGATATTTATTCATACATTACATAAAGAAAAAAGTTCTGAAGACTCAAAGCAATTCTGAAAACATTTACTTTTGGGGTGGCTAGATGGTGCAGTGAATAGAGCACTGGTCCTGAAGTCAGGAGGACCTGAGTTCAAATCTGGCCTCAGACACTTAACATACTTACTAGCCATGTGACTTTGGGCAAGTCACTTAATCTCAATTGGCCTCCAAAAAGAAAAAAAAAATATTTGCTTTTTATCCCAGTTAAAAAATACATATATTTACAGATACTTAAAAATAATTTGAAATGAAAATTCATTGTGTTGAAAGGTTGATTACTTTTGGGACCCAGAGGAAATTGTTGAGAAGACCTAAAGTTTTAAAATTTGAGAAATAGATTCTAGGAATATTGTGTTCATCTATAGCTATACACATACATACTCATATGTGTGTATGTATGTATGTGTGTATATATGTGAAATCTATTGCCAAAGACTTCAGGGTACTTATGAATATTAAAAAAAAAACTAATTCAGCGAGAATTCCTTTAAGATAAAAACTACTACCTCTATTTCATAGATATGGAAATTTAGGATTGGAAAGACTAAGTAAAAAGTTCAAGTCTATATGGCAATTCAATGATTGAGGGGTGGGAAGACTCATAAATCTCTCTATCTCTAGATAGACTTGGATTTGAAGGCTAGATGTGTGACGAGAAAAAAAAAAATCACCTAACTGTTTAGATCCTCAATTTCCCCATCTGTGGAATGTCTATAATAGTCCTTATAATACCTTCATCACAGGGTTGTAATGAAAGTACTTTGTGAACTTTTTTTGTTCAGTTATGACTTCCTTGTGACCCCATTTGGGGTTTTCTTGGGAAAGATATTAGAATGGTTCGCTAGTTCCTTCTCCTCTTTTTACAGATGAGGAAACTGAGGCAAACAGGGTTATGTGACTTGCGCAGGGTCACATAGCTAATAAGTGTCTGAAGTAGGATTTGAACTCAGGACTTCAAGCCCAGTGCTCTGTCTACTGTGCCACCTTAGCTATGAACTTTAATGCATTATATAAATGAGAACTATTGTTGTCTAATTACATCAGGAGAGAAGCAGCAAAGGATGAGGGATATGGAATTGGCCTTGGAGTCAAATCAGGAAGAAGGCCACAGTTAATTCTGGCTTCTGACACAATCTGGTTGTGTTTCTCTGGGCGAGTCACTTAATCTCCTTACCCTATTTAAGAAAGGTATCCATGGAATTTGCCTTATCATTTTCCACCAGGCTATTCTGGGTTTCATGATCTCCAGAAACTCCTCAGTTTGTAAATTTAATTTTAACTCTGTAACCTGTACATCTTCAGATCATTTCCCATCCCGGCAGGACTTTATCATGCCCCTCCCTTTTCAGCTTCTTTTAGTCTTGTCTCCCTGTTAGATTGTGAGCTCTTTGAAGGCAAGGGCAATCTCATGCCTTTCTTTGCATTCCCAGTGTGTAGCATAGTTCTTCACACATAGCAAGGTGCTTAGGAAGTCTTGGTATTGATATTGATACTGTGATCTAGTGATTATAGTGTATCTGAAAGGTATCTAGTAGAAGAAGATAATCAACAGTATTAGATTGGTAGAGATGTCAAGAAGGATAAAGATTGAGAGAAGGCCATTAGATTTGGCAAGTAGAGATCAATGAACCCTCCATTCCCAGAATTGGAATTCCCAGAAACATTCCCTGTTTCCCCTATCCCCTTCCCAGGAAGAACCAGAGTCAACAACACTGAACATGATTGGCTTGTTTAATACTTTCCTCATCTCCTATATGTGGTTAAGATAGCAATGTAAAAGTTATAGAGAAGCTCAGTTCCCCTGTACACATCCCAACCAAATAAAACAAAATAAAACTTTCGAAGAGTAACAGAAGGTATCCAACTCTTTGTTGGCTTGTGTGTGGTTGAACTCCTGTAGATTTGCTGTTTGACTTAGTCACAGTTAGCCTAGTGGGAGGTTCTGCAGGTTAAGATTGACTAAACCTTTTGGTTTGGGACTCTTGCCTTGGTCATTCCACTCCAGGCTTAGGCCAGAACTGGGTTCTGCTTCTGGGTGGACAGTCACACAGCTGCGTTTCCAGAACTTATTCCTTCCTCAGGATTAATTTAGTGCACCCCTTTACAAACAACTGCTTCTCTCTCCTCTGGATCTGTGACCTGCAACTGGGTAATGGGACAGAGACAGAGTTGTCAGATGGCACCCATTTCTGAATCCAGTGCAAGTTAGGGGTCCCCTAGGATCTTTTTCTTCCCTGTTGCTTTGTCTTGAGCCTCCTTCACTCCCTGGCTACTAGAATACTCCCTCTACATGCTTCTCCTGGTCAGCCCCTACCCCAATGATACAAATCTCTCCATCTCCCTAAGCTTCCCTTAGCCAGAAAAATGACTCAGTGTGACTTTTTCTTTGATTTTCTATCAGAATTTGTTTCCTGCATTTTATAGGTTGTTGGGAAGAAGGTATGCTGGGAGAGCTAGACAAAAATGCTTCCTCTCTGCCATTTTAACTTTGCCCCCTCATTCTTTTCACAAAAAGGTTAGGGGCAGGGGAGAGAAGAATTATAAGAAGATATGATGGAGGAAAATATACAAATAATAATCATAACTGCAAATATAAATGGAATATCACCATTAAACAGAATGTAGTAGAATGGAAAAGAAAGTAGCATTTGAGATTATATATATATTTTTTAAAGCAATCGTGGTTAAGTAACCTGCTCAAGGTTACACGGCCAGTTATTTCTGGGTATGGTGCTGAGTATCTGAGCCCGGATTTGATCCAGGTCATCCCGACACTGGAGCTGGTGCTCTTACTCGCTGAGCCACCTGGCCACTCCTAAGCAACTGGGGTTAAGTAACTTGCTCAAGGTTACACGGTACCTGGCCGCCCCGAGATTATATTATTTTCAAGAAGCATGCCTGAAGCATAAAGATTCATACACAGTTAAAATAAGGGGCTGTAGCAGAATTTATTGTACTCCAGGCTTATTTTAGAAAGCAAAAGCAGCAATCATGTTTTCAGAGCAGGTAACAGTAAAAATGAGATAAGCATAATTACATTATGCTTAGATGTATCATAGATAATAACAAAAGTCAATATTCAAGATATTAAGTATATATTAATATATGTACCAGAATATATTACACACCAAAAGTAATATTAATATGTACACCGAATGGCATAGCACTAAGCACTTAAAGGAAAAGTTAACCGAATTATAGAGAGAAATAACAAAAGTGTAGTAGTTGGGAACTTCAGCATTTCAGAGCTAGACAAAGAAAATGACAAAAAGAAATAAGAAAGATGTTAAGGATCAGAAGAGAATTTTAGAAAAGTTATGTATGATAGACCCCTGGAAATTAGAGAATGTGAATGGAAAGAAATACATACATGCACACACTCATACATATAGATACACACATATGTATACACACACACACACACACATATATATGTTGTACAAGGAATGTTACAAAAATTGACCATGTGTCAGGCATAAAAACCTCATAAACAAAAGTAAAAAAGAAAAGTATTAAACATATCTTTTACTATCCTCAATGCAATAAGATTCATAATGAATAAAGGACAGTTGAAGAAAGGATTAAAACTTAAAATAGAAACTAAATAATTTAATCCTAAGGAATTAGTGGGTAAAAGAAAAATTATAGAAACAAAAATTTATAAAAGAAAGTTGCAACAATTAGACATCTCTAAAATTTGAGATGCAGTCTAAATAAGCTTTAGGTGAAAATCTGTATCTCTAAATGCTTTCATGAACAATAACAATAACACAAAAGGAACAGATAAATTAATTGGACATTCAACTTAAAAATTAGAAGGGCAAGAAATTTAAAAACTTAAATATAAAAATAAAAATTCTGAAAATAATTTGCTTGATAAAACTGGCATCTTATTTTTTGAGAAAACTAAAATAATAGACAAATGATTGGTTAATTTGATAAAAACGAGAAAAACCAATGTACCAATATTAAAAAAAAGGAGAAAGTACAACAAATGAAGAGGAAATAAAGGAAATCATGTGAACTATTTTGACAAATCAGATCCCAATAAAAGTGACAACAAATGAGATAAATGAATATTTCTAACTCCCTACCCCCCATAAACTATCCAGGTTAACCAAAAAAAGGGGAAAGTTTAAATACCCTAATCTCCAAAAAAATATATTGAATTAAGTCTTAAAGGACTTCCCAAAGAAAAAAAAAAGACCTTAGGACTAGATGGATTTACAAGTAAATTTTTATTAGATATTCAATTATAATCTAATGGTAGAAGATATGGTTGGATAGTGAACATGGAAGTAAAATGTAGGTGGTGGAAAGAATTATGGTATGATCATCCTTGTGTGTAGCTGAGGTAAAATTAAGGGCTTGAGTAGATTGAGGAATGGGGAAATTAGGGTATTTGAAGGATCATGAGTATGTGTGTATCTATATAGCACTACTTTTTAAGGCAATCTATTATTGCACTATTAGACAATGTTAATTCTTAGGAAGATCTTCATTATTTTGAATCAAAATATCTAGCTTCCACACCTTGATTTTCATCTTCTCTTAAAAAAACCCCCAACAACACAAAACAGCAATCGATTGACAAGTCGTTATTAAGCATGTACTATAAACCAGGCACTGTGTTAGTTTCTGGGGAAGCAAAGCCCAAAATGGAACCATTTCTGCATTGAAGTGATTTAGAGTCTGTTGGGGATAAACTACATGAACATATGTAAGTATTTACAAAGGAAATATATGGTAATTTTTTGGGATCGGAAGCATCAGCAGTTGGGGGATCAAAAGAGGTCTAATGGAAGATGTGCCATCTGAGCTGAATTTTGAAGAAAGTTTTATGTTCACTTACAAACTACTTGTATTGTGAATAAACACAATTTTAATTTGATTCTCCTGGGTTTATGGTCATCACAGTATTGTTGAGGATCAAATGACATACTGTATGTAAATCACTTTACAAATCTTAAAGAATTATATAAATGACAATGATTGTTGTTACTGTAAATAGTCCATTACATTTTGAGTTCATTTTAAGCTCAGAGGGAAATATAATACCCTATAAACTACACTTGGTTTCCTTTCTTCAATGTTAGAAAATTATTTTAGATGAAAAGTTCTGAGTTTAATGACACTTGCTCCAAGTCAACAGTTAAGAAAATCCCTGACACTTGGCAGAGATGGCTTCTGTACCTAACCTTAACATTTATATTTATCTCTAGTTAACCCCAACCTTTTTGTGTTTGAGACAAAATTTAGTTTACTAGAAAAATTTGGGCAACAAAATAGCAGATTATGTTACAGCATCTCTAGATGGACAAGCATCAGGAGAGGAAGTTGGGGAGAGCAGATATTTCTTGGGACTTCCCTCAGTTTGGGTCCTCCACTATGAGATGCTTGTAGAACCAATGACATTCCTTGAATCTCAGTTCTCTGCCACACATGAATCCTGTTTGTTCTTCAGAGATATGCTGGAGATGCCATGCTTGCTCTTGACCCATTGAATCCAGACCCTTAGAATCACTCCTTTCAGTTCTGAGATAAAATCTTCCTTGCTTGGGAATAACCCAACCACTTACACAATGGCTTTTATTGGTTGGTGGAGGCATACTGGTTCTGTTCACTCTGTTTTGACTGATATAATAAAAAAAGAAACAGCTAAAAGAGCTAAAAAAGTGATGAGGTATGGTTCATTCCCATTCTGCATTATGATGAAACTTCCTTCAGTTAATTAAAAGAGAACTAGAGGTGATGATAGAATTTGGGTAGACTTAATTTTAGGTGAGATAGGTTTAGTCATAGAGGAAATGTAACTCCTACATACATGCACCTATATTTACATTTATATACAACATGTGTGACTCAAAGTCAAGTTTGTGCAAATGAACTTCAATCACATTTTTCAATGGCCGAATTTAATCACAGGCATACAACAAGTCTTTAGGTTCATTGTTTCTCCATTATACTGTTTTTATGCTTATTTTTTTTCCACTCAAATTAGTAGCTTTAATTTCTGAAGAGCTGATTTCCAATATTTAAAAGACTTCATGTTAAATTGAATGTAGTACTGGAACACTTTTAGTTATGGCAAAGTGCCTTTCCATTAAATGGATCTGTGGGGGGAAAAAGATTTATCATGGTTAATGAATTCAGGGATTTCAGTTGCTGAAAGTAGTCTCATGATGCATAATATACATAGCATTACTCACCCATAACATCGTCAGGCTTGCCGCATAAGAGCTGCTAAATACATTTTGAGTATAATAAAAACTTGGCTTATTGAAAAGAGCATGATGCTTGCCACCTTCTCATTTCTGTATCTACTGCTATTGACTAGGGGTGGCAAATCTGAATAAAATCTATGAATTGCATTGGCCTTAAAGATTACTTGCTAAACCAGTGTTATCACAGGTAATATCAACAATATATGTATGAAGCTCTGAAATTCAGATTGTATTTTCTTGTGTGTGATTGCCTTCAGAACTCTGGTGGTGAATTTTATGAACCACATTATCAGCTTCATAGTTTTGCACAGGTCTTGAGTCAAAGAGAAAAGAAAAAAACAACCCTTCTGTGGTGATATGAATTAAGCAATTCTGATTTTCTGAAAATCTCTGACTGCATAACTTTAACATTTATATATTAAGAAGACATTAATAAAAGGAAATTTATTACTTTTTTTGAAAAAAAAAAACTCAAGTATTTATTGCATCTGGGTGTTGGAGTAGATAGTGTTAGACTTGGCATCAGGAAAGACCTGAGTACAGATCCTTCCTAGTTGTATGAACCTGGGCAAATCACTCTCAGCCTTAGACTGTAAAAAGAGAATAATGACAGCATCTACTCCACTGAATTGTGATATTCAAGGGAGATAATGTACTTAAAGCATTATATAAATTCTGACTATAATAACAATAATATCTTTTATAACACAAATATGAATATTTTAAATATTGAACATTTCAAATCAAATGTGAAAAGTTTTAAATGACTTCATTTGAACATCATTTTGAGAGGTGATTTAGGAACATGCTATTTCAGATATGTGCCATTCTGCCATCTTTTAATGGAATTATCTAATATTATATTTTTGAGACCGTCACTTAATGCTAAATTCCTTTTGAGGGTATCAGGAGGTATTTTAATTAAGTTTTCAAAATTGCTTTTGGATCATCTTTAAAAGTCTTTACTGCTTTATTTCTATTAACAAATTAGTAATTAAAATTTAAAAGAAATAATCACAGTAGGTCATATTTTTATTAACTTGAGGTAGATAATGAACCTGCCCTATATAAAGACTGAGCTAAATCTTCTGAGAGACCAGGGATGGTGTGTTTTAATTAAGGTAATCCTTATTTGCATCTAACAAACAGCATTGCTACTTAGAAATTTAAGACCTTAGTGATGCATATTAGTACATTACCTCAACAAATCTAATAGAGATTTAATACTTGTATTTGAAGTAGCAATCTGTCATAAATTAGGAGCATTTGCATAGTAAATTTCAAGGATGTTATTCTTTGCAGTTTTATATAATTAAGGAACACATTAAACATTAAAATTTCATAATTTTTGTAGTGCTAGGGAAGCATGCTTTGTTATTAAACTAAACCTCATTTTCATCTTCACATAACCCTATGGAAAAGTACAAGTTTAATAAAGATATAATTAATGTAAAGTCACTGAGATTTTTTTTCTTAAATTTTGATGGTTTATACATTTAAAAAATTATTTTGGCATACACAATGAAATAGAAGGAATCCATTTGATTGTACGGAGAGCACTTTATCATAAGAAAAAGGTAGGCCAGGAGATAGACCCTGAGAAACACTGCTAAATGGTTATAAGCTATATTAGCTATAAACTTAGTGTCCTTTAAGCAGAGGTAGGGGCAGAACCTTTCTCTATTAGTCTAATGTTTTACAGTATTAATAGATACCTGAAGGCAGTTATACTAAAGAAATAAAAGATTCCTTTTAATTAAGAATGACAACTTTTCCCTCAAGGTACCGTTTATTTTGATGTTTAACAAGATACATTATTGTTACTTTATTGTTCCAAAGAGAATTATTTTAGAAAATGCAGTTTTAGATAATTCATGACAGCCAAGATCACCCATGGTCATTTAAAATTAAATTTTAAAAGTGAGTTCCTCTGCTACTTACAGTACCTCACTAGTAAGGTGACCTAGGCCTATGATGTGAGTAAGTAGGTAGGTAAAGGACAAGTGGGGAATGTATTATAATTTCTTTTTTTTCCCTCCCAAACTGATACATTTGTAGTTTCTTTTTGTTATTATTCCTAGGATGCAGGGGTTCCTCTTCTTTTTTCATATCATAGATGCTTTTGGAAGTCTGATGAAGCCTATGGACTCTTCAGAATAATTTTTAAAATTAAAAAAGGAGCAGGTAGATGGTGAAGTGGATAGAGTACTGACTCTAGGTCAGGAGGAGCTGAGTTCAAATCCAGCCTCATATGTTTACTAGCTGTGTGACCCTGGGTAAGTCACTTAACCCCCATTGCCTCCAAAAAACAAAAACAAAAAAAAAACAAGGAAGTGCTAAATTCTAGTTAGAGGTTAGTGAAATTAAAGATGTAATTTTTTCGTATCTAAGTTCACATACCTTCTGAAATTTATACAAGGGATCTATATATACTACCTGTCCCTGATTTGCGTACTAATGAACTCCAGAGTAACAAACCCTGTTATAGAGTTTGTCCACCAGTATGCAAATTAAGATCAGGTAGTATTTATGGACAATGAATTGGGGGAGGAAAGCAAGCAGGATTGCTTTCAGGAAACTGCAAATCTCCTTTAAGAGATGATATAAGGAAGTCATAGGAAACACCACAGGAACCTTCTAGCTAACCAGGAGTGCTAGGAAGGTCAAATAAAATTTTCACTCTTATAACCTGCCAGCATAAGAAGAATTAACAGACTATGGGTATGATCAGAGGCATGTGAATTAGAGGTAGAGGGAACTTTGGAAGTCACTGAGTCTAACCATCTTTACAGATGAGGAAATTGAGGCTGAAAATGGTTAAATTATTTGCCCAGGTTCACACAATCAGTAAGTATTTGAAGCAGAATTTCTATTTGGGTCTTCCTGATTAAGAGCTCAACAATCTGTTGGCTGTGCCACCCAGATGAAGAAGAGATTCTAGAATTACAATCAGTGTGATAGGATGCTTATTCTGAATTAATAAATAAATGAAAAAAAGAATTTGTTCAGCACAGAATATGTCAGAGGTTAGGGATATAAACACAAATGTGGGACAGTCCCTGCCCTCAAGCAGCTTACATTTTCATAGTGGGAGGCAACATATAGGGAAATGGTGGCCAGGGAATAGAGTTTTGGTCTGGTAAGTCACAATAGTATTAATTTGGTTACTGTTACCAGAACAAGCGATGGAGATGGTGAGGAGGTATGCATGTGATGGCTAGACAAATGTTAAGATGCTAAGAAAGGCCCTATTTTCTTGTGTAGGACTGGATGGGATTGTTGTTGTTAAGTTGTTTTTCAGTCCTGTCCTACTCTCTGTGACCCCACTTGGAATTTTCTGGTCAAAGATATCGGGGTGGTTTGCCTTTCCTTTTCCAGGGTCCTCATTTTCCAGATGAGGAGTTGAGGTAAATAGGATTAAATGGTGTGCCCAGGGTCACACAGCTAGTTAAGTGTCTGAGGCCAGATTTGAATGCTCCTGACTTCAGGCCCATCACTCCATATGCTACGCCACCTAGCTGTCCCCTGAATGGGACAGCAACTTAGAAAAGAGCAGATTTGTGCCTTTTGACTTATGTTAATTCTGGGGATATACACTCATTGATGGGAGAGGCAGGCAGACTCCAGAACAAATTAAATTGTTACACCTCTACTCACTGGGCAAGGATCTCACATTTAGAGTATCAACAGCTAAATTAATAATTACAGATGGTCTAAAAAGTGTACAACTCAATATCCTTTGCCCCTTTTTTTTCTGCTGCTCTGATGTCATTGTAGGAGAAGGGAGTTTCAAATTACTAAAGAACATGTCATTTCCTTTGTTTGATGTGTAAATGTGGTCAAATAATTCATCCCTGGAGGGCTGTCCTGCTAGCTCCTTCATTCCTAGCCAGGTTGCTCTTCCTAAAGTGCAAATAGTTCCAAAACCTTTCTAGCATAGTACATAGTGGAAATATGACTGAACAGCAGGTCTTCTGAAAAAGAAGGCTGGAGCTTTTATTGAACTAGAAGGCAACAGAGTGATATGGCAGCTCCAAAACATAATGCAATCTTAAAAACATTAAGAGAGATGTGGTTTTAATGACAAATATTCACCACATAGGATCCACTACTAATTTATGTTATGCAATCTCAACTGGTCCCTTACTGCTACAAGACAATCTTTTTAGAACTTCCCAATTGACTCACTTTCCCACTCACCACATTAGCTCTTCTAAATGTTTTGATGCCTTCTCAAACCTTCAGTAATTCCTACTCCCCTCACCATCTCAGATGAGAACATTTTCCTCATATTTCACTGAAAAAAAAATTGAGGCCATTTGCTGAGGTCTTTCTCCTCCTCCTCCTTCTTAACTTTCATCTCTCAGATGCCTTCTATAGCTACCTGTGTGTGTGACAAATTGAGGTGGCTCTTCTCCTGGCCAAGCTGTACCCCTCCACTAGCTCAAGGAAAGGCTTATCCTGGATACCTTGTAAATGGGACTAAGATACTAAAGATCCTGGGAGTTGTTTTTCCTAGCTCAGGAAAATAATATTATTATAATATAAAAAGTAGTAATATAGTATTACTGTATTATAAGCTATCATAGGATTAGTACTGTAGAGTATTTCTGCTACTGGCACAGCTTTTATTCCTTCTAGACAGACACTCATACAGTCCAGGCAGATAGTGACTCACTGACTGACTGACTATGGGAGAGAGTGACCAACAGCAGCAAACATTAGGAGTAGATGAAGACCACTGGAGATTGATCCTAAGCCTTGTGGTAGTGGGAGCCTCTTCCTCTCCCTGGCTTGTTGCTTGGCCTGTTAAGAGATTCCAGTCGGGCATGAATGAATTATGATTATTTGGAGAAATTGCTAGAATAGTGGTGCATTTACTCCATCCTTTCTTCTGTTTTATTGATTCTTGGGATGGGTGGCATGGTTTAATACTAAGTTTTTGTCTGCTATATAAAATTTTGCTTATTGGTTATTTGTATTTTAAACAGTGTTTTTTTAAGTAAACATCAGTTTAATTAAATTATGAGTTTGTACTTTTTCTATAGGAATGTGATGGGGGGAAGGCAAGGAGTGGAATAATTGATTGCAGCAAATTTAACAGGCTGGGGAAACTTCTTTCTGACCTGGTGATAAAAAGAATAACTTGGAAGATCAGAGATTTACAAATTATACTAATCACATGTATTTCAAAACTTTCTAATTGTGCAGAGAAGAGAAGAAATGTGGAGCCAGGACACTGTTCTGGTCTAAAAAAACTCTCTGAGTTGATCACAGGTGGTAATACAGTCAGACTAATTTTATAATGATGATGATGGTGAAGATGATGACATCTACTTTATATAACTTTGTATAGCACTTCAAGGATTATAAAGCACTTTATATATGTGTATATATACAAATACATATGCATACACAACACACACACACATACACATATATATGCTCATCTGATGCTCACAATAACCCTGTAAGGTAGGGGCTGTTACTATCCTTATTTTACAGATGAAGAAACTGATGCAAATAGATGTTAAATGACTTGTCTGTGGTGACACAGCTAGTACCGTGTTTCCCCGATAATAAGACACTGTCCTATTAAATTTTTTGGAAAGAAAAACACCAGAGGGCTTATTTTCAGGGGAGGGCTTATGTTGTCCTGCCTCAGCTCTCCTCCGCGGCACTGCTCTCAATGGCGCCAGCAAGCAAATCACTGGGGAAGAACAGGATGACACGCTCACTGCTGTAGCTCTGACTGGATGCAGCTTGGAGCGCGGCATGTGTTTCACCCAGGGGGGGGGACGGTGCATACAGAGGGTACCGTAATGTAGCGTGTAGCGCAGGGGATCACCTTCACTACAGCAGCAATCTCAATAGATTTTTGGGGGAGGGCTTATTTTAGAGGAATCTTACACAGTAAGGGGAGGGCTTATTTTCAGGATAGGTCTTATTATTGGGGAAACACAGTACATCTCTGAGACCAGATTTGAATTCAGGTCCACCAAACTCCAAGTCCAGCATTCTATCCACTGTACCACCTAACTGCCTAGATATAAAGAAAAGGAAATCTGTGCTAGAGGTGATATTGTTTTCTCAAGATAGTTGAAAAGTTGGATATTAGGGGGAAAATCATGGAGGATAAAACTACTAAAAAAAAGGTGATACAGAGGACAACCACTGACCTATTTTTTTCTTCATAAAACAAGCCACCCCCCATACATACTTAAGATCATGTGCTATGTCTTGACAGATACAACAAAGATTTGTTCAATAATCTTCTGATTATCTTTAAGAGAGACAAAAAAGAGAAAGATGTATGTTTAGCAAGTGTCACAGAAGATAAATGGAAGTAAGATTATGGATACTGAGTCCCTCCAGTTGCTCTTGTACACACATGATTTCATCAAGTCCTGTGATGCTATAGAGCCTCCTGAATGAGAGCCACATCTGACCTTGGTGGCATTCCATAAGGAAGAACAATATAGCATTACTTAGAGAATATCATGCACATGTTAGGCCTTTGAAGCAATGAGCTTCTAGGGATAGTCGAAACCTTTGCATAGTTTCCTAAATGTGAATTCTAATACTGTCTGCAATGGAAATCCTATACATACATATGTTATGTATACATACATATGTGCATGTGAGTGTGTGTTGTATGTTGACAGTCTGGTATAGTGGAGACAGGGCTAGCCTAAAAGTCAGGACAATCTGGATTAAAATCCCCCCTTGACACTTACTGGCTATGTGACTTTAGGCAAGCTGCTTAATCTCTCAGTGGACCAGGCAACTGTGCAAGGTATGAGTTGGAGAACAATTGTAGATGGGTTAGAGGGAGCTTAGTTAGTCACCAAATGTCTCCTACACTGATAAAATCATTTCTAGTTAAAAAAAAAAAATATATATATATATATATACATACACACAGACATACACGTTTGTGCTAATGGACTAATTTAATGGGCTAGCTGTCCATCCCACTGTTTATTGTAATTTGGGCAATATATGTTTTCCACCTGCCTTCTTTTTTTTTTTTTTTTTTT
>NW_027187275.1:1192478-1195252 GCF_028583685.1 Petaurus breviceps papuanus
GGGCAATATATGTTTTCCACCTGCCTTCTTTTTTTTTTTTTTTTTTTGTTTATTTCAGTGTGGATGGTTGTACTAATCTCAGTTGAATGACAAAGAATACCCTATTTAGAAGGGGTATACATGGAACAGTGTGGTTGGTACAATGCTATCTAAGAATGAAACATTTGCTGTCATTAGGAAATCCTATCTGAATCCCATGCAAGAAATTCTTCTCTACTCTGGTGAGAATCACGAAGAGCTTGTTTCTCTTTGTACTGTGTTATTGTCTGGAAGTGTATCTTTCAGTGCCTTCTTCATCTTGGATTTCCCCTGTGCATCTTTAGTTATTCAGCTTCATTTCCTGACTTCAGTTTAATACTGTGGATGTTTAGGTGATGGAGTTCAAAGATCCCTATAGAATCACCAGTAGGTCTGTTGCATCTATTCATTGTCTTCCTTCCATTTTCTCTGACAAATATTCTGCGGGTGAAAAGGCCTAGTTATGTCTTACACCAAGTTCTGCAGCTTTGTTTTTTACTGATTTTTACCATTTTGTGAAGCAAATCGACTCCTAATTTCCTGTTGTCATTTTGTAAATGGATTCAGATGCTAAATTGGAGATGTTCTTGACGGTTGTGTCTTATCACTTGGGGAAGAGGTCAAATATTTTCCTGACAGATAATTTCTGGGTTCCTTTGACCCCTTGATTGTGATGACTGTTTAGCATTGGTTAAACTTTTCTAAAAAATGGTGTTAGAGTCAATGTTTCTGCTTTTATCCATTTCCCATTTGTCAGAGTTGACAGCTTATTTAAATAGTTCAAATTGGGGTTGCTATAATTGCATATTATGTCTTCTTTTCATCTTTGCGTTTTTAATCTTACTTTTTCTCTAAGCAGTCAACTATTTGACTGTTCTAAAATATTTCCTTTCTCTTAATATATAGTCAATTCATTTTAGTGCATTACTATTCAATGCCCACCAATTTCCAGTGCTTTTTGCTTTTATTTTAAAAAAGAATTCCATTCAATAAATATTTAGTAAGTACCAGTGCCAGACCCTGTGAATTCATGATATATAAGTATGAAAATTCTGAGCAGTCTATATATAAGCCTACTTGTTGAAAGTCCCTTTCACTTCTTGATCCCAATTCCTTATTTTCCAGTGTGATTTTAACTGTCTTCCTCTTTCTTTACCCACCATTGCACTGAAGTTACTGAATTTCAGGGCACATATTGAGTTTGGAGTATCTTCTCAAGTAGTGGGTAATCAAACTACCAATTAGCATCAATCCTCACTTTTGTGCCTCTGTATTGGTCTGGTGGTACCTCTGTAGGGTTCTGGGACCTCCTCTTTCTTTTGATTAGTTCATATGTGAATGAGCTTCATATCATCTATTCCCCCTCATTACCTTATTTGTATAAATGTCTATTTGTGCACCTTGATTATGTGAGATGATTTTTTTTCCTAATCTTTCTTTTCCCTCTCCCTAGTGTATCCCTTTTTCTTCGCATTCTTTTCTTAAGATCATCAAGATATAACAGAATCACTTGTATCCTTGTCTAACTGAAATCTTTAAATGAACCTTAATGATGAGAGGGTTCAGAGAGGACATGTTATCATTTCACTACATTTGAATGTAGGCATTTTATCTCATCTAGACCTTTGTTATTATACATTTATAGTTATCTTTTTATGTTTTTCTTTACTCCTTTATTTGAATCTCAAAGTTTCTCTGCAGCTCGGGTCTTTTCATTAGAAATGCTTGGAAGTCCTCTGTTTCTTTAAAAGTCCATTTGGTTCCAGTAGTGTTATACTCAGTTTTACATGGTAAATTATTCTTGGCTGCAGGCCCATATCCTTTGTCTTCTGGAATATTATATTCCAACTCTCCTGTGTTTTTAGAGTGGTGGCTGCTAAATTGTGGGTGATCTTGATTCTTGTTCCTCGGTACTTGATTCTTTATGATTGCTTTTAGCATTTTTTTCTTTGACCTGGAAGCTCTAGATTTTGGCTATAATGATCCTGGCAGGTTTAATTTTGGAGTTTCTTTCAGGAGATGACTAGGATTTTTTCAATTTCCACTTTGCTTTCTGGTTCTAAGAGATCTGGGCAGTTTTAAGATTTCTTGAAAACTTGATGTCCAGGCTCTTTTTTTTGTCATGGCAGTCAGATAGTCCAATGACTCTTAACTTTTTTGTCCTTGATCTCTTTTTCAGGTTAGTTGTTTTTGCTGTGAGATACCTCATATTTTCTTCCATCTTTTTCACCTTTTGGTTTTGTTTTAGTATTTTTTGTTACTTTGTGGAATCATTGCTTTTACTTGGTCTTTTCTAATTTTCAAGGAGTTTCTTACTTGGGCAGGTTTATACCTTTCATATCAAACTGTTAATTACCTTTCTAATTTTTCAATGGTTCTCCTTTCTTTTCCATTTTTTTTAACTCGAGTTCTCTCATTCCATTTAAAAAAATATTCCACATTCTAAATCTCTTTTTAAAAAACTCTTGCTCCACTTCTTCCAGGAATTCTAGTTGACTTTTTTCCTGAGCTATGTTTTTCTCTGAGACTTTGCTTGCAGATGTTTTGAACTCATTCTCTTCTGTGTTTGTGTCTTGAGCTTCCCTGCCACCACAATACCTCATTATGGTGGGCTTCTTCCTCCTCCTCCTCATTCTTCTTCCTTGTTCTTCTCTTCTTCTTCTCCTTCTCCTTCTCCTTCTCCTTCTCCTTCTCCTCCTTCTCCTTCTCCTTCTTCTTCTTCTTCTTCTTCTTCTTCTTCTTCTTCTTCTTCTTCT
>NW_027187275.1:1195262-1223804 GCF_028583685.1 Petaurus breviceps papuanus
CTTCTTCTTCTTCTTCTTCTTCTTCTTCTTCTTCTTCTTCTTCTTCTTCTTCTTCTTCTTCTTCTTCTTCTTCTTCTTCTTCTTCTTCTTCTTCTTCTTCTTCTTCTTCTTCTTCTTCTTCTTCTTCTTCTTCTTCTTCTTCTTGTTTGCCCTTTCTTCCAGCCTATTCCCTGACTTTGGACTTGATGTTAGGTCTATGCTCTGCATCATTTCTGGAGGGAAGATATGGGCTGGTCCTATTGTTGCTTTCTTGGGATATTGAGTGTTTTGTTATTCCTGGATCTCAGGGAAAGGCTGGGGACCTGAAAGCTTTCAGTCCTCTCAAAGTGGTCAGACCCAGGGCAAGAATGATTGCTGCCTGTTGGTCTGAACTCTGCAAGTTACTGACCTGGGTTTGTGGCTGAGCAAGAGTAGACTGCTGCTAGATCCAGCCCCTTTTAGCCAGATAGAAAGCTCTGTTAGTTCAGAGTGGCAGAATTTTTAGGGTCCCCTCTAGGCTGGGATTCCTCTGCAAGCTGGGCTAGGTGTTTTAATTGGGATCCTGCTCTATGGCTAGAATCTGACCCATACCATTGTGCTGCTGACTTCTGAACTTTCTTCTTGGTATACTGTTCCAGGCCTTCCTATTCCCAGTATAGGTCACCTTAGTTTGCCCTGGGTCTGTGAACTGGAACTTAGTAGTGGGTAACCAAGCTATCCATTAGCACGAATCCTCACTTCAGTGCCCCCGTATTGGTCTAATGATGCTGCAGTACGGTTCTAGGACCTCCTATTTTTCTGGTGCATAACCTCACCCAGGATGCTTCCATCTTCCCAGGTGTGCTGCTAGCCCTACCATTTCCCATTGTCTGAAAATCTCACCATTTTTCTGCAGCACCAATGCAATATTCCCAGCACCTACAGTCACTATAAACATATCTGCATGGAGCTCAGTCACAAAATATAACAGACTCTCCATATATAAGACAGAAGCAAAACATTTATTCAGACACCAGAAAATGAAATCCCAACACCAGGAAACTGAATGCACCACAAAGTATCAGAGAGTCGCACCATCCATTAGCTTTCTCACAAACCAACACAAGCCTAGCTGTCACAGCAGGTGGAAAAAACCCAACTTTTACTCACAAGCCTTTCTGTCTCCCTTGTCAGGGCACTGTCCTCCCAACCATCTAGTCTAGTCTAGCTCTGTCTCCCAGCTTCCTATGGGCTGTGCTCCACCCTTTAGCAAACTCTTCCCACCATAGGCTCTATGTGACTACATCCAGCCTGTTAGGGGGAAGAGTTTCTTTCTTTTTGCCCTTTGAAGGGCAACTGGGGTTAAGTAACTTGGCCAGAGTTATAACTTACACAGCTAGTTATTTTGTGTGGGTGTTAAGTGTCTGAGGCTGGAACCAAACTTGAGTCCTCCTGACTCCGGGGCCGGTGCTTTACTCACTGTGCCACCCAGCTGCCCCAGCAGAGTTTATTTTCAAAGCAGGAAAGGTCTTCAAATTCCCTTAGGCTTTTTAAGGGGCAGGGAAGATCTTCAAATTCCCATTCCCATTACACTATCTCCTTAGGTTAATCTGGGCTGAACAAATGACTCACTGTAACTTTTCTGCATTTCCTCACTAGAATTTGGTATGATGCATTTTCTAGATCTGTCTGGAGAACTTTGTGGATGGGAGCTTGCTGTCCTGTTTGCAACCACTCTACTATCTCCATCAATAGTTAAATTAACGTTCATAGATTCTCTAAGTGCTTTGTGATTTTCAGTACTGAGGAAATTAAAATTATGCTGTATCATTTAATAATTGATTCTATTTTTTAATTGACCCTTTCCCCCATTTTGTCAAGTCCTATTTCTCAGTTAAGCTGAAAATGTGACTTGTCCTAGTTTGAATTGGCTTAAAAGCATGATTGAAATGGAACAGTGCTATAACTTATGCAAGTAGCCCCTGGGACATCTGCTTTGTTGTCTGTACCCCTCCACCTCCCCAGGGAGGATAACTTGGGACTTCTGTTTTTTTTCCTATAAACAAAAGCCAATTTAACCTTCAAAAGATAGTTCTTTTGCCCTTGTCTCTTCTTGTGAAATTAGGGGTGGTTTGATCTCTTTCAAGTGGACAACTAACCAGGTGGTCTTGATTTAAGTGGTTGTGATCTTCTAGGGGGCGACCAGGTGGCTCAGCGAGTAAGAGCACCGGCCCCAGAGTCGGGATGACCTGGGGATTGAATCCGGGCTCAGATACTTAACACCACACCCAGAGATAACTGGCCATGTAATCTTGAGCAAGTTACTTAACCCCAATTACTTTATTAAAAAAAAAAGATTACATGAGGTAGTTGAGTCCTATAAAGCAATTAACATTACTTAATTGTACAAGAGGGGCATGATCATCCACACCTGGAGGCTAACCTACTTTTCCCAGCTATTAGCCAATTGTGGTGTTCTTTGACCACCCAGGATTCCTCCTCTCCTGCATCTCAATAAAGAGGGTCCTTCCCCTCTGCCTCTCCCTTTCCAACCCTTCATGGTTGCTGACCTGACTAAGGGGCCACACTGGCCCACTTTATTAATAGCCATATGTATCACTGCTAATAAACCATTATCTTGCTTTGAGAAAACATGCCTCAGTTTGCCTTTGTTGCATTTTATTCATCACAGTATCCTCTGCCCTCTTTTGTCATGGCTGTTGTCATTATGGAATTGGAGGGCATAGTGAAGCACTGAAGCTTGTTTTGTATTTTTATCTGTTTCATGGATCAGCATAGCCAAAACATTCATTGCCTGGTGGCCAACCTTCTGTTGATACACCTTTCTGTAATTATCTAGGCTGGCTTGTATACTTTAATACAATCTGCTTCTAGTCCTGTACTCATAACCACTCATTAAAATTTATTTTGTACTGTATGGCTTAGAAAGTGAGGGAAACCTCCAGCACATTGGGCAGCCCTTCTTTGGCAAAATTTTGGGAAGATATACATAGGAATCATACAGGATGGGCAGGCATGGATGGGCTGCTCTCTGTATCATTGGAAGGAATTCCTGCAAATGAGATCACAGATACATTTGAGAGAACTTTTGTGATTCTTTGGGCTCATCAAAGATAAATTATTGAATACTCACAAATACTTGTGTTTGCTTCTTTGGGAACATATAGTCTGAAGCAGACAGTACTGATTTAAACAAAGTAAAAATAGGAAATAGGGACAGAAATGTAAAAAATCAATTTTTAGTGATATAGTTACTTGTGTTTTTTGTAAAGGCAGAGCAAAATATTATCACAACCATTCAGGAATATTAAACAACAACAACTGTGCCAAAAAAAACTGCTTTAATATTTGTCCCTTTTATTTTTCTCTGCTTTGCTAAGGTATCCATCTGTATTTTTCTCTTAAGCTGTAAACTTATTTTTGAAACCACTGGTGTTGTCAACCAGACTGGCCATTATTTGGAGCTTTCCAAAAATTTATGAGTCTTTGGGGGGCTCTGGTCCTAGATTCTCTCAATAGAAAGAAAAATTAGAAACAACATTTACCTTCTTCAACCCCCACCTCACAGGAGGATTAAGCTTTTTTTTTTAATTGTCATAAGCAAACACTCACTATAGAGGTGAAAGATTAGGAAATTTATGGGGAAAGAATTCAGAGTTCTACTTTGCTGAGTGCTGTGAACAACAGTGAGTCTAAGATCCTACGATGGGTGTAAGTGTCTGAGTATTATGCTTAAAACCCTAAAACAAACAAGCAAAAAAGGTGTGAGCGGACAGCTAGAAGCATCATTGGTTTTCCATGAATAGTGAGTTATAGTAGTAATTTCATTAATTTCTTCACCTCAGTCAAGATATGTTAGTATAAGTTGCTTAACTAAACATTAGAAGACCTATCTCATTTAACCTTTGGTGTTTTACTCTGTAACCAGGAGTAGTGAAGAAATAAATTAATATAACATCCTTTTTTAGGAAAAGAAAAACCTGAAGATAAGCAGTGGGTGTAATTCTTTTCCTGTTTTTAATTTAATAGCAAGTTTATGATTTTATGCAAAACCATTTGCATTACATTTGACCCTCTGGGAGCTAGGTTTCCCCCCCTTTTTTGTGGGTATAATTTTGCGTCTTTAATAATCTGCTGTTAAATCCAGCCTGAGCTTGATTAATGAATTGTGATGAGCTATTGCATTAATTTTCAGGTTTGGTCTAATACCCTAAAAGGCTGCAGCAGTGCTTGGAGTTATTAATGCTAATAAACTCTCTAAGAAAAGCCATGGGAGGATAGTGTGAAAAAATAATATGGAAAAAAAATCCTCTGTCTTTTGGGGCAGGGGAGGGCTATACAGTGCTGGCATGGGGGCAGTCTCTATTTCTTATTGCAAAATGGGTTACAGAGCCACTAAATCCAAGACAGTATTGAATGAGGAAACCCAGATAGAGCTTCATTCTGCAATAATGTCCTACTAGAAAGATTGCATTCCCTGCTACAGTCTGCCCCTCTGGCAAGTCAATATTCTGCCTACCCTTCAGTGTTCTATTTTCAGACACTGACCCCAACATGGACCTGACATCTACTGGTACCAGTGCAATGGAATCATAGCAAGGCCTGAGTGGTGCTGAAAAAAAATCTTTGTTCAAGAACATTTATAGCTTTAAGAGGCAAAAGCAAACAGACCCCCCCCCCCACCAACCTCCAAAAACCTCACCCTTTTTCTACCAATTACATGGATTAGAGATTTAAAAAAGAAGAAAAATCAGTGGTATAGTGATATAGAGTCCAGTTCCCATATTTTATAAAGTTAGTTGCTTTTATGGAGGATTTTCACAAAGCGTTATGACTGTTTATAGTTACTGACATTCAACTTTTATTCCATCCACTAGCTCAGTGTGTAGACTATTAGCTGACTTTTTTTTTTTTAAAGCATTGCCTTAATTGAACAAAGGGAACTATAATTCTCTTAGGGCAAATGCAGTTGTACAGAGGTAAGAAAGGGTTCAAGATGTTAAATTAGCATAGGTGGAGGGAAAACAACCAGAGGAAAAGTATATTGGATAGACTTTAATTCAAATTTAGAGCTGAGGGATTTCTGGAAACAGACCTACAGTATACAGAAGCTCCAAAAGGAAATTTTATGTGTGTGTGTGTATGCATTACACACACATACACACATATATATTTGTAATCTCTCTATTTATTTATAAACACACATACCACTCTAGTATCTTTACCAAGAAAACCCCAAATGGGGTCATGTAGAGTGAGACATGACTGAAAAGACTGAACAACAATACCACATATGTATACATACTCCCACTACCATATATATATGTCTATTAGAAGAGAATTAAATAATTTATTTCATATGTGTATATGTAGATACTGTGTGTGTGTGTGTGTTTGGTAATGGTAGTATTGTAGTATTGGCCTGGGACCCATAAGGATTTAATTCTTGGACCACCTGATTTCTTGTGCAACTCTGACCAAGGTGTTATGGTATGTAGTAATACCTTGGTTTTCTTAGATGAAAAATAGGAAGACGAGTAAATCATATGGGAATCAAATTGAATAAACAAATATTTTTTGAACTCGTGTTGGATATAGGTACTGTGCTATGTACAATGGTGAGTTTAAAAAGGTTTGACATAGGCCCTGTCCTCAAGGGACAAGGACATAAACCTTCAGCTCTTCTATATTTGCATTTAATGAATTAGTTGATTATATTGTTGATAACAATTAGGATATGAAAGAAGGTCAGATTGCTGAGGGATAATGGAATCAGAGAATATCAGTGTGGGATTGGTTGTATATTTTAAAATTAATCTACATATAATGTCAGGGAACCAAAAAGGGAATGCTGATACTTCAGTGTCTAGGTCCATCAATCAAACAATGAAAAAGCATTTATTCAATGCCTGATATGTGCCAGGCATGTAGTTCCTACACAGGTTCAGCTGACACCTGCAGTGTTAGATTGGATGCAGTTTCTAGGATCAAGACTTCCTATTGGAAGATGTTTCTTGGAATTGGTGTATTCCCTTTATGATGCCACTGGGAGTCAAAACTATGAAAACAGCTTTGAATCACAGGTCTAAACCTAAATAGATGTGTGATTTTTGACGAGTTACTTAATCTCTCTGGTTTGTCTATAAAATGACGGTGTTGAACTAATTAATCTCTTAGCTTCCTTCCAGCTTTAACAATGTATGCATCCATCAGTGCAATTCCAAAATTCATCAACATTTCTCATCTGCTCTGCTGGCTCAAAGAATAGTGGGTCATTTCGGCAGATTCTTTCTTTCTAGAAGTCCTCAAGACAAGGCTGAGTGAACACGTGTTGGGGATGTTGTTGGGATTCCCAGACAGCCTTTAAAGGTCCTTCCAACTCTAGGAAAGTATGTGTTAACCTCAGCTTAGCTTTCACAAGTTATCGGTCATCCTAAAAGCTTCTTAACTGCTGGGCTAGTCCTATTTACCCAGGTTCTAGAGAAAGTATTTTACTCCCCCTCCTGCCCGGACAAAATTCAAGGATGAGATAATCATGTTAAAATAGCTCTAAACCACTATTTTTCTTTCCTGGTCTTAGAAGAATAATTCCAGTGGGACATTTCCAGTTTGATAGGATTCTAGGTACATGATTATGCCACAGATACTGTACTTGAAGCAATCTGTGTTTTGACGTGATAAACTGATAATCGCTTTACAGCTAAGTTGGTTCGCAGATAGGCAGTTAATATTGTGAAACTTCAATAAAGTCAGCTGTCAATGTAATAGATATTGCATGTGAACTTTCTGATCCTTCATTGTAATCCTTTGAATCTCCCTTATCCATCATCCCATAATACGTTTGTTTAGTAGGGAAACAGGCTTCTAAAATCTCACCATCAAAGGTAAGCCTAGACAATAACATTTCCAAATCTGACACACCATTCTCAACAACACTGTCAGAAGTCTATTTAGCTATCAAATTTAGTGAAGTGATGTAAATTTATAGGGGAATGGCAAGAGACTGAAAAGTTTTCCTTTTGCTTTTCTGACCAAGGAAAAGTTTTAGACTCAATCACAGAATGTCAAAGCTGGGAGGGACCTAGGGGCCATCTAGTCTTACTTTTTCATTTTAGAGGTGGTGAGATGATAACACTGAGGCACAGAGATGAGAAAGGTTTCTCCAAGGGCACCAGAATATCTGATTCGAATCCAGATCTCCTATCTCCTTCCCAGTTCTGGTAGTGTGTCTTGGTGGATAGCTTGCTGGACCTGGTGTTAAGATGTTCTGGGTATGAATTCTGCTTCAGACACAGCTCTGTGACCCTGGGTAAATTATTTAACCTGACTCAGAATCAACAAATCACCAAAATTTGGAGAGAAATTAGAAGACACCGCAGTAGCCATCTAGACTAATCCGTACACAAAAACAACCCTCGATATAATATACCTGACAATATGCCATTTAGCTTCTTTTGAAGATTTCTAGTGAGAATGAAGTCACTAATTCCCAAGACCATGCATGATATTTTGTACATCTCTAACTGTTGGGAAGATTTTCCTGATATCAAACCTTAATTAGACTCTTTGTCACTCTCGTTTTTATACTCTGGTGCCAGTCAGAACAAACTAAGGTCCTCTTCTGTGTGAAAGACCTTCAAATACTTGAACCATTTGTCCCTCCAGAGAATTCTTTTCTTCAAAGTAAACATCTTATGATATATGGACTCAATGCCCTTTACTAGCTTGGTTTTTATTTTTTTAAATTTATTTTAATTTTATTTTTTTTATTATTATTTTTTAGACAATTTTCTAAAATGTGCCTCCATCCTACATTTGTAAAGGGGTTTTTTTTAAATTTGACTATAAGACTTAACATTGATTCCTATTGATTTTAATTTTATTAGATTCAGCCCAATATTTCTGAGCCCTAGCTATTCCTTCCAGTGTGTTAGTTATCCTTCCTTCCACCCCCCACCTTGGTGTCATCTGTGAATTTGATAAGCACACCACCAAGTCATTTATGAAAATGTGAAACAGTACAGGACCAAGTACAAATTATGGAGTTACTCTGCAGGAGACCTTCTGTCAAGTTGACTGAACCATTAATGACTATATTTTGAGTCTGGACATGCAACAGTTTTAAGAACATCTGATTGTATTATCAGTGTGTCTACATTTCTCCATTTTTTCCTGCAAAAATAATATGACACATTTTATTAGGATTCATAGTCCTTGGAATGAGGCAGATGCTTAATAATAGGGCATTGAACTTATAGTCAGGAAGATCAGAGTTGAAAGTCTGCCTCAGACACTTACTAGCTATATTGACTGTGGGTAAGTCACTTGGTCTCCTTAGCTATAGAATAGGGTAATAAGAACAAATGCCTCCTGGACTTGTTAATACAAAATGTGATCTTTGTAAAGTGCTTTGCAAATCTACAAGTCCTATATAAACATTTGTATTATTAACTACTATATAAATATTATTACTAGTGTTATTATTATTCTTGTTAATTATTAAAAACAGAGGCTCAGCAATCTTTATCTCCTTGCTTTTTTAGTACATGGGCCAGGTGACTTGAATTTATCAAAGGCATCTAGGAACTCTATTGTTACACCTTTCTTCGTCTGAGTTATCATCTACCTTTATTTTTCTGTCATTTTAGTGCAAAGGTTATTTTCCTTTGTAGATAAAAGAGAAGCCAAATAAAAACTGAGCAGCTTTGCCTTCTCTCTTTTATCTCAGTTTCCTCATCTGTAAAATGGGGATAACAACAGCACCTACACCATAGGGTCATTGTGACTTTGCAAAACTTAAGACATTACATAAATGGTAGCTGGTATTATTTACATAGCCCTCCCACCCCACCCTCCCCATAAAACATTCAAGCAGTATATTTTTGTATCTGTTTGCCTATGAGTTTGCACTATATCTATTTCACTGGTTTGTCGTAATGCATAATTTCCAACGGATAGGAGTTTTTCTACTAAATCAAACAACTAGGTGGTCGTTAGGCTTAAAAGAACTGTGGTTTTAATAGTGGTGGCAAAGTATTTGAAAAAACAACTATAATCCCAAAGAAATTCACCTTTGAAAAAAGAAGTCGGAGTGATTTACTGTTAACTATACTTAGTTATCTTGCCCAAATGGATTATCTTCCCAGTAATACCACAGGGAGGTACCTATATGACCTAAGGGCCTAAACTCCAGGGAGAAATCAATAATAAACCAGCTTAGCTTTTCCAAGTTGTCACCATTTAAAAAAGTGACTTTCACTCTGTTCTCATACTCCCCAGGGTATACACTGGTTTATCCGCAGGGTAAATGGATTTTACACAGTGTGGGGTTCAGTTCTGGGAGTAGAAATTTTCTTCGTTTAATCCTAGGAAATGGAGATAACTGCCAGTAGATTGAAGAACCAAACAAAGCAAACAGTTCTCATGCTTAAATTAAGCAATTCTATAAAGTTATTAAAAAGAGCCACACAAACTAGAAGAGGTGAGGTCAAAAGTTGGGTTGTATTCAGAAAGCACCTGCTATTATTCCTGGTAAAAATTCTGAAGGATTCTGACTGGTTTCCCTTGGAGCTAAATTATGTATTTCTTTTCTTTTTTTATGTATTTCTTTTCTTAACAGTCTTGTAATTCATTATTCTCTTATCCAAACATATGAAATTAGGAGCTTTTCCCAGTCATGGCATAATTTAGTCAAATATTTATAGTTAAGGAAAAAGTAGTATTCTCTCTCCTTAAAGACAGTCTAAGACAGATAAAGACCTTCTTAAAGAATTGTGGAAACTACCTGGATTTATGGATATAGGATATTTATATGGATTTAGGATTATATTGAAAAATACTTTTATTCAAAGAAAAACTTAAGGAAGCCAAAAGAATTACATTAGATTAGAATATATTCCTCCCTAAGCATCCATTGTAAGTAATTCTTACGTCAACTTTGTTCGTAGTATAGTTCTTGTACAGTCCAGATTTTGATGTCAGGAGAACATTGTTTTTTATCAATGTACCCTTGACAGTACCTTGTTTTCCTTTTTAGGGTTGGTGGGTAATATGTGCTGAGAAGGTAGGGAGGAGGCAATCTGGGTAGTACCCATGGAATACCAGTTCACTTCAGTTATTCAATCTGACAAATATTTGTTAAATTCTTATTGTGTCTTGTTCTGGGCACAAAAGGAAGAGAGATATAAAATATTTGATAAGAAGAAAACATGCTATCACTATAAGATAGGACACAGAGACACATAATTATAACACAAACTAAGGCCTAGTAAGTATCTGAGAAATGCAATCAAAGTGCTATTTGGGAAAATGGCATTTGAGGCAGCCTTTTAAAGTATAGACACTATTTTAGCATGTTGGAGGTGGAGTAGAAAGGAAATTCTAGGCATAAGCACAGTAATGATGGTGGAAAATTTCAGATTGTGGTCAGAGTCAGGGGAGGGGGAATGGAGGGTCACATTTGGAAGGACTATGGAGTATGTGGAATGAAGTAGTCTGTTATAAGAATAGAAAGGTGGGATAGTATCAGATTGTGGAGGGCCTTGAATGTCAGGATAAGAAGTTTAAATTTTTATCTAGTATGAAATAGGGTTTTGAGCAAAAGAGTGACAAAGCTAGATCTGGATTTAAAGAGGGTGAATTTGTTACCACTGTGAAAGAAGGAGCTACAAAAAAGATGAGAATGGAGGTGAAAACTCAATTGAACTTGATATATTTATTAAAAGTACAGTATCTACTATGTGCAAGATGCTGGAGTAGGAAATGGCAACTGTTCTAGTATCTTTTCCAAGAAAATCCCAAATGGGGTCACAAAGAGTCAGAACCGACATGACTGAACAACAACATAAGATTTTAAATCAAGAGTTGTGTGGAACCCAACAGGTCAAATAGTCCCAACTCCCTCATTTTATAGATTGGGAAATTGAGGCCTAGAGAGATTAAATTAGATTACAATCCATTATACTGTAAACTCTTTGAGGGCTTTTGTTGTTGAGTGGTTCAGTTGTGTCTGACTCTCTTGACCCCATTTGGGGTCTTCTTGGCAAAGATACTGGAGAGGCTTGCCATTTTCTTCTCCAGCTCATTTTACAGATGAGGAAACTCATACAAACAGGGTTAAAGGACTTTCCCAGGGTCACACATCTAGTAAGAGTATGAGGTGGGATCGTCCTGACTCCAGGCCCCATGCTGTCTCCACCGGACCACCTAGCTAGCTGCCTCTTTGAGGGCAGGGTTTGTGGTCTTTTGTCTTTTTGTATGCCTAGCCTTAGCACAGGGGTCTGGCATACAGTAAATGCTTAATAATAATTGATTAAGTTATTTACCCAAGGTCACACAAGTAAAAAGTGGATGAGCTGGTATGTAAGTTCAGGGCCTGTGACTCTAACTTCAGTATTCTGTTGCCAATGGGGAGGTTTATATTTGATCCCACAGGGAGTTGGAGCCACTTTAGATTTTAGAGTAGGGGAGTGACAGGATAGGACCTTCACTGTAGGGGAGATGGCAGAGACTGCAGGCAGGACCCCCAAGTCCAAGTCCAGTACAGTATTATAGGAAAGAGATGAAGGCCTGAATGAGGGCAGTGAATAAGGGGATGGGAATGACAGGTATGCTGGGTATAAACAGGCAAGACTTGTCAACAGATAGGATAATGGGGAGATGGGGAGAGAAAGGGAAAGCCATTGATGAGTTTGAATTTTAAAAACTAGAGGACTAACAAGATTGTAGCATCCTTAATAGAAAAAGTTTTATCTACCTTTCTCCTGATTGTCCCACTATATTAAAGAACTATTTACATTTTCTGCTTTTATTAATTCATTTACATGTAAGTATTTAACATATTTTTTATCCTGGCTTTAATTTTTTTTTTCAGATTCTGGATCTGTTGGACCCAACTGATTTCAATAGCTGTCTCAGCTGTTTTGTGAGTAGGATCTTTTTATATCCTCTCATTGGTTTTGCCAGAAAATCAGATTCTTCCCTTTACCTTGTGCCCCAAATCTACTTCATTGTGAGTCATCTTCTTAGTTTAGTGAACTCTGGGCTCAACTCAATTCATACAGGGTAGGCAAGTCAGACTAGCTGAAGAAGAGATAGGAGGTAGCATGTATTGGACAAGTAGAACCATCACATGATCACCTTGACCACCATCTCCCAACCCATGAATCTTGAGACTAGGAATGTTTTTAGACCAGTGCCATTGGCCATCATCATGGGAAGCATCCCCTGTGGAGATACATTACCTCTAGAGGGGCTACAAGTACAGTTACTGAAGACCCAGAAAAGAAAGTTATTGACTCCAAAGTCCTTCACATTATCAAATGGGTCAACATCAGAAATGGATACAATTTTATCAGTGGAAAGAACATCAAAGAGGAATTAGCATCTTCTTTGCCATGTTACCCTAAGGACTATGACATTTTTCCATTTAACTTGCCTCTTATGTGTTGTCTCCTGATCAGAAAGTCAGTTTCTTGAGAGCTTGTCTTTTATATTTGTATCTCTAGAACTTAGCTCAGGTCCATGCTCATAGTGAGCTTAATAATTGTCACATTAGGGGGGAGGCCAGGTAGCACAGCAAGTAAGAGCACCGGCTCCAGTGTTAAGAAGACCTGGAGATCGAATCCCGGGCTCAGACGCTTAGCACCCACCCAGAAACACCTGGCCGTGTAACCTTGAGCAAGTTACTTAACCCCAATTGCTCAGGGGCGGCCAGGTGGCTCAGCGAGTAAGAGCACCGGTTCCAGTGTTGGGACGACCTGGAGATCGAATCCCGGGCTCAGACACTCAGCACCACACCCAGAAATAACTGGCTGTGTAACCTTGAGCAAGTTACTTAACCCCAATTGCTTAAAAAAAAATAATTGTCACGTTAGGGGTGGCCAGGTAGCACAGCAAGTAAGAGTACTGGCCCCAGAGTCAGGATAACCTGGGATCGAATCTGGGCTCAGACACTTAGCACTCACCCAGAAACACCTGGCCATGTAACCTTGAGCAAGTTACTTAACCCCAATTGCTTAGGGGCAGCCAGGTGGCGCAGTGAGTAAGAGCACTGGCCCCAGAGTTGAGATGACCTGGAATTGAATCTGGGCTCTGATACTTAGTACCACACCCAGAAATAACTGTCCGTGTAACCTTGAGAAAGTTACTTAACCCCAATTGCTTAAAAAAAAAAATCGTTACATTCATTTATTCATGCATGCATTCATTCATTCAATTCAACATAATTCAACAAGTTGCTACATTTTGTTTTATTGATTCCAGTGGGAATTGAATGATGTGATGTCCTCTGCTCTTTTTTTCTACTAAATTTCTAGGATATCTCACACAGCCAAGCATGGCCCACATGATAATCAGAATCGTTATTTGAAAGTGTGGTGCATTAGAATGCAAAAGAATAGAAGGGATAGATAAAAATAGTTGTCGGGTACAGAGAAGGTAAGCTCGAAGACTTGGAAATGGGGAACAAGAGAGATATCTTCAAGTATTGGAAGATATGTGGAAGAGAGATTAGATTTCTTCTGCTTGACCCCAGAGGACAAAATTAAGAGTAATGGGAGAAAGTTGTGGAGAGGTATGTATTTGGGTCTATGTAAAGAGAACCCACTACCTGAGAATCACAACTATCCCAGAGTGAAATTAATTGTCCTTATTGTTAATTGATTCTTTTTCATTAGCCTTCTTCTAGCAGTCCATGTAAACCACGTGTCAGCATTTGTAGTAAAGGAGATTTCTTTTTTAGGCAGTATTTGAAGTTTTGGGCCTCTGAGGTCCCTTCCAGCTGTGTTTTGGGAACAAAATACAGCTGCTGAAGTGGGGGAATTTAGTGGCATGTACTCTATGGATCTTCTTTCTAAATTTTCAAGTTGATAATTGCTTTTGTTGAAGAAATTTTTTTTAGCAGACCTGTTAAAAATACCCCAAATGGGCCAGCCCCACAAATTAGTCAATAGTACAGTTGTTGTTGAATTGTTTTTCAGTCATGTCTGACTCTTTGTGACTGAATTTAGGGTTTTCTTGGCATCAGTACTGGAGGGGTTTGCCATTTCCTTCTCTAGCTCATTTTACAGATGAGGAAATTGTACAGTAAAAAAAAATTAAATAAATGAATGCTTACTACCCCCAATTCCAATTAATAAATGCTTGTTAACTTATTGGCTTGCCCTGTCCTCTCAATAAAGGACATCAAAATATAAATGACATAAAGTACAGATAGAGACAGGTGGAGATAAGACTTTGGTTAAATACTTCAAAGCCATGCAGTTGTCCTGTTTTCTTCCTCCTTACCAAGGCCCATATGTGATATTATTTTAAGTTAACATAGCATATTTCAAGAGGAGCTGGGCATTTTGGTGCTCCGGTCCTGTCCATTGCAGACTCATCAGATGAGATGCTAAGAAAGGCAAACTAATCCATGAGAAAGTCTTAATAGGTCATTTTAACTTTGCATTTTATTTAACCTATTTATTTTCCCACATAGACTCACAGAGCAAGTGGTCATGTAGCTTTGCTTAATCATTTCTGGTGAAGGTAAAAACATTACTTTCCAAGGGAGCTCATTCTACTTTTGGGTATCCTCGTTCCGTTTATACTTCTTGGATCATGCTATGTCCTATTCTGTTTGACAAGTTTACTAGACTTTTCCATGGGGGGGGGGGGGAGGGAATTAAGTTGAGTCATTCTGCTTTCTTTGTCTTTCGTTGACATTGTGTCCTATCCCTCTCCCTCTGGTTGAGCACTTCTTGGTTCTTCATTTTGTACTGAATACAAGTTAAAATATCCCTATATATGTTTAGTATTTTTGGAGCTTTCAGTTTATTCTGGGTTTTAGCCTTCCTCAATTTATTATTAACATTTTATGCCATTCTTTTGTATTCTTTCTTGGAATGTGCCCCTGCTTCCATTTTTTTTTATACCTGAATTAAAAAAAAAAACAGACATCTGAACTCATCAGAGTTCCCTATGTAGCCACGAGGGGCTGCCTCCCACGCCCTGCCCCCTTTTTCTTCAAATGAACATTTATTTTAAGGGCCTGTGAGGTGTTGAGTGTGCAAAGGCAGAAATGAAAGCTCCCTTTGTTCTAAGGGAGCTTAAATTCTCCTGGAGGTATGCATCATGTCCACATATAAGTCACTGAAAAGTTCTATGAGGAGGGAGGGAACAGTAATAATTGGGGAGGGGGTGTTAGGAGATACTTTTTTAGGAGGTGGCAACTGGGCTGGGCGTTGAAAGAAGCTGAATATTCTAAGAGGTAAGAAGGCAGGGCATTATAGGCCTGAGGGACAACGTGCAGCTAGGTAGTGCAGTGGCACTCTTGCCCTGGACTTAGGAAGACCTGAGTTCAAATGTGGCCTCAGGCACCTATTAACTGCATGGCCCTTTGCAAGTCACTTAACTTCTCTTTGCTTTAGTTTCCTCATTTATAAAATTGGGATAATAATAATTCCTACCTCTCAGGTTTGTTGTGAGGATCAAATGATCCAAATGTTAGTATTTGTAAAGTATGGTGTTGAGCATATAATAACCTCTATGTAAATGTTAGCTATTATTGTCACACAGATGAAAGATGGAATACCAAGTCTAGGGAACTTCCACATTAGTCTGGCTGTGTGGTAGAATATATGAAGGAAAATTATATGAAATAAATCTGGAAAGGTGGGTGGGAGTCTGGTTGTGAAGCCTTTTTATAATACTAGACCGAGGAAATAGTATTTTATCCTAGCCACTGGTTTTTCAATAGGGGAATAACATGGTCAAATGTGTTTTAGGAATATCAATTGAAAGTTGTATGGTAGATTGATTGGAAAGGGAAGACCAGATGCAGGGAGATAAATTAGGAGGCTATTACAATAGTAAAAGGAAGAGGCTGTGGGTGCCTGAACTAGAGTAGTGGGTGTGTGAGTGAAGATGAGACATGTAAGATATATTGTAAAGGTAAAACTGACAAGACTTGGCAGCTCATTGGGTATGGGAAGTGAGGGAAAAGACAGCATCAGAAATGGCCCGAGACCGAAAATCTGGGTAATGAATTCAATATAGTAGTGTCCTCAATAGAAATATGGCATCTTGGAGAAGTGGTGGTTTTGAGGTGTGGGGGGAAGATAATACATTGTATGTTGAGTTAAGTAAAATTTTAAAGTTGAATGTGACTCCTAGGTGGAGTTAGTTAGCTAGTAATGAAAAAATAAAATTCAGATGCAGTGTGTGTGTATTTGTACACATATTTACCTATACACGCAAATGTATACTGCCTATGAAAACATAGATGCATGGAATGTAATGATATAACCAAAAAAGAGACTGTATTTAGAGAGGAGAAGATGGCTCAGCTCAGAACAATATGTTGGGGAATTTCCATGAACTAGGGGAAAAAAAGCATGAGGAGAGGTTAGATGCTTAGGAGGAGAACCAGAAGAAAGCAATGTCGTAGAAACTAAAAGAAGATAGAATTTTCAGGGGGAGAGAGTGTAATCAACAGTATAGAAATTTGCAGAGGTCAAGTGGGATGAAGACTGAGAATTAGGTCACTGGTAACTTTAGGGACAGCAGTTTCAGTTGAACAATGCAATCAGGTTTTGAACCCATGCCCTTCAAATCCAGTGCATTTTCCCCTGTGTTGGGCTGGGACAAGGGTTTGAGAAGTGAATAGAAGATGAGAAAATTGAGGCAACAAGCATAGTTGATTTTTCTAGGAATTTGGCTATAAAAGAGAGAAGAGACACAGTGTAACGGAGTGATGGAAAGGCAGAGTCAAGTAAAGGTTTTTTTTTTTTTTAAGAAAGAGAAGAGATGGTCATATCTGTAGGCAGCAGGGAAAGATTCAGTATCTAAAAACTGATTGAGGAGAGAGGTGGAGATTGAAGGGGCAAACTTCCAGAAGGTTATCCCTTCACCAAGGGGTTAGCAGGAAGGGCATAAGTAGAGGGTGTGACCTTGGTAAGGAAATATGCCCTCTCTTTTTCTGAGAATGCTGCAAAGCAGCAGGATTTTGAAAGAAGGAGAGTTTTGAAGTATGGAACACTAGAGAAGATGGAGGTCATGGCAGATGGTTTTGTTTTTCTTTGTAAAGTAGGAGGCAAAGTCTTCTGCTGAGAGGGAGGAGCACAGGGAAAAGTGAAAAAAAAAAGCTTAAAGAAAGAAGTACATACTGGGAAATGCTTCAGTAATGAGTGCGATATAGTTAATTAGAGAATAATAAAAGTATTGTCTGTTTCCTGTTCTTGGAGTCCTTTCTCTCATCATCTCTTCTGCCTCTGTTTCCCCAATTTCCTTCAAGACTAATTTTTTATGATAGCTTCTGTAGGAGGCTGGTCCTGCCTTTTGCTAGATTGTTACATCCTTGAAAAAAAAGGACTGTTTTTGTCTTTCTTTGCATCCCTAGCACTTAGCAGTGCCAGGCACAAAAGAAAGGTTTCATAAATGTTTGCTTGACTATCTGACTAATCTGAGAATGTTTAGCTTGGAGAATAGAAATTTAGAAGGTCATGGCTGTTGTCTTTAAGTATTCAAAGTGCTATCACTTGGTCCAGGGATGAGACTGACCAGAGGGCTGAACAAAAAGAAATGGGCATAAACTGCAAAGAAATAATGTAGACTTGATTTGAGGAAAACCACCATAAAGGCTTTCAAAAACCTGATAATTTACCTCAGGAGGCTGCCTCACTTTCCTCCTCATTGAAGGTCTTCATGCCATGACTGAATAAATGACCATTTGTCAGATAGGTTGCAATATGATTTTTGTAAAGGTACTGTTTGGATTAAGTGGCCACTTCTTACCCTTAGGCTTTGTAATTCATTCTCTGATGGACTGAAAGTCTTCTCTGAATATTCAGATATAAACTCCTTTCCTTTTCCTGTTCTGTTTAGATGGGGTACTCTCAACTTACTATTATAGGATCAAAAACTCCAAGTGAGCCAGTTTTAATAAATAAAAGCCAATTTAAGCAGAAGAATTTTGATAACCTAGTTATCAAACTGGTTGTTCTTCATCTGGAGAAACGATGAACTGTTTTGTGAATGAAGAAAACCTTTAATTGTTTTCTACATGTTGTGGTGCCAAAATAATATTAATAACTGGCATTTATTGAGTGTTTTATAATTTTCAGAGGACTTTACATACCTCATTACCTTTGCAAACATTATTTGATCTTAATAACCACCCTGTAAAGGAGACATTTTTAGTAGCCACATTTTACAGATAAAGAAACCGAATCTCAGAGAAGTTGAATGACTTGTTGAGGGTCACATATATAGAAAGTGTCTGAGGGGAGAATTTGAATATAAAATGATCAACAAAAATGAACAATGACTTGGGTGGCTGACTTTTGGAAGCATTTCTAATGTTTTTTTCCAGTTGTACCACTTGGGTAAGGCACAAGATCTTGTGGGAAACACTCATATTATCTTGTTACTACTAAAAAAACAAAAACAAAACTATCCAGACTTACTGGGAAGATAACTTTATAATTAAAAAAAAATTAGAAGAAATATTTTATACATATGCATATCTCTCTATAGATTATTAATTCATATTAGAAACTGAAAGATAGACATGATTACCTTATTAATCAATTAGCAAGCATTCATTATAGCACTTTCTATATTCCAGACACTTTGCTAGGTGTTGGGGCTGTAAAGACAAGCATGAAACAGTCCTTGTACCTGAGGGGTTTATGTTTTAATGGAGAAAACTTTAACAATGTGTCTGTGCTTAATTTAACTTAGATTTTGTCCTTTTGCTTATTTCAAACCCATACCAGCCCATGACTTTCTTGACAGCCTTTCTGTTTTTTTCCTCTTTCTTTCTCTTTTTCTGTCTCTGTTTCTGTTTCTTTTGGTTTCTTTTTCTCAATCTCTCACTGTCTCTGACCCTGTCTCTCTCTCCTGAAAGTTAAAAAAAGTGACTCAGTTCAGTCATATTCAAAGACATATTCAAATAAAAAAGGAGCTAATCTCTGAAGGGAAGGCATCAGCAGTTGGGGAGACTTGGAAAGGTGACTCCTGAACTGAGTCTTGAAGGTAGTGGAGAATTCTTGGAAGTCCTCTAGTACAGAAACAACAGTGCTATTAGAAACCAGGCCATGGGCCATCTGGAAGATGATTGAAGACTGCACTTTAAGAACTACTATCTAATAACTGACATTTATATATTGCTTTAAAATTTGAAAGCACTTTACACACATTATTCCATTTCAGACTTTCCTCCCCTTATTCTTATTTTTTTATTTTAAACAATTGGGGTTAGGTAACTTGCCCAAGATTACATGGCCAGTTTTTTTTGTGTGGGTGTTAAGTATCTGAGGCCGGAACTAATCCTGGGTCCTCCTGACTCCAGGCCAGCGCTCCTCCCCTTAATTTCATGTTTACAGACCTGAATACCATTTCATTAGAGGAACTACTTTGAATAAAGAAACCATTTTGAGATATATCTTTCCTTTTTTTAAAAATGACATATCTAAAAAGGAAAACTTGTAAACACAATGAAAGTGTGAAGAGAACTGAGTAATCTTTGGTTAGGTATTCAATAGTTCCTTTTCCACTAAAATGAGTCTAATTTAAAGGGCTTTTCAAGTGGTCAACTCCCAGGCAATTAATGCACTAACCTAGTAAAATACTGTATTCCAATCGGGAAAACCAAGTTCTTCAATCTGTTACTTCTTGCTCTGCCTTGCCCACTACCAGTAGAAAAAAAAAATCCCTTCTCTTACCAGAATTCCTATCTGTAGCTAGAGTAACAAAAGTAACAGACTTGAAAAGCACTTTGGGTCCAAAGCCTTTAGCGATGTTCTCTTTCTCCTGCACGGTGGGCTTGTGGCTTGCAGGCAGCAGTGGGGTAGGGTCTGGGCTGAGACCCAGCGACCTCCTTTCTTTGCACAGAATTGTGTTTGGGCTTTTCCACTTTGCTAAGTTCGAATGCTTCATCATTCACAATAGGCCTCCAATAGAATAATGATCACCACCTTGTGTTTTGTGAAGTCATGCTCCGGGTAAGTATTATTCACAAGTGTATCCCTGCATATTATTTAGCAGTTAATTATTGGTCTTCATGCATAAAATGAATGTGACATTTGAGACAGATGTTTATTGTTGACTACATATATATTCCTACCCCCACCCCCACCCCCAAGCTTTAGCTACTGAAATGAGCTCCAATTATCATCACAAAGGACTGCATTTGTACATCTGGGAGGTCACATTCTGAGCACTGACACACAGGGATGGTGCACTGGTGTGGTTCTCAGCACACAAACAATAATTTCCTTTTTTAATACACAATATGGAATGAGGTAGCTCAAACAATTGAGTTAAATGCTAGAGAGAATGGATGATGTCCACCAGGGGCCGCTGTTGAACTTCTAAAAAAAAAAATTGATATTGAGAAAGAAAGAAAGAAGGGTGGGGGCAGGGAAGGAGGGGAAAGAAATAGAAGGGGGAAAAAAGCTGGAAGAAAATCTGACATTTCTGTCTGACTTTGAGCATCCTTTGCTGATGCCACCCATGGAATGTTTCGGAAGTGTCAGTAATAAATACTTCTATCAGAAATCTTCATATTCTATATATCTGTAGTGCGTACCCCAAGGAGAGTCATACAAGTGAGACGTAGCTGTCAGAGCCTAATTTTGGCTCTGAAAACTATGGAGGTTGTCAGACTTCTTTTCCCATGTGTGATATTTATCTTGCCTCACAAACAAACGAATCCTGGGTTTTAATTAATTTCCAAGTGCCTCCCGTGATAATTTTTTTTGCCCTAATATATTAATATGATGATTCAAACTTTTGTTCAGTGGCAGACTTTTTGTTAGAAATCACTAAAGGCTTGGAGGGTGTTTAGTGTTATCAATAAGCGACAATGTTCCTTGGTTTTGCTGTGAATCAATAATGGTGCTCTTTCCTTCTGTTTATTTTTAGAGGCATCAATGCGATTTTAGATCCTTAAAGTGTTTTAAGCAGATCCTGGGTAAACTGATTCTCTTTCCTCTGATTGGAAGAAGCCCTGGAGTATTCTGTCCTTATTGCCTTGAGAAGACTTACTTGAAAAAGTTCTTGATTCCATGATGAGGGAGTGCATTTTCTCCTCAAAAATCCCCCTTCAAGAAGGACTTGATTCTTCATAAAGGAGGCAGAAGTAGCCTGTTGAAAAGCTGTGTGCCACTGAAATTGATAAGCAAAGGGGCATCGAGTGAGTTCATTTCTTCTTTCACTAGCCAATAGCCCTCTCGATAGTTAATGAGAAATGAAAAACCCACAAGATGATAAGAAAAATTTGAAGTAGAGGAATGGTCGGAAGTACTATGCATGTTTCATTTGAATTAATAAACAATATTCTTTGGAAGCAAATGTGCTGTGGTGATTTTTTAAAAATAGAAATTAGGTCTTGGGAAATGTTGCTCTCGTGGGCATAGGCTTACCTCATTGCTTTATGACGTTTATCTCTATGCTAATACTATTGTGATTAGAAGGTTGTCTGAAAATTAATACACATTTCTAAATTCTCTTTTTAGCTCTTTGATTACTGGAGTGATTGGAGAATTGTAGAAGTAATAGTTATCTTTCTGTGAAAAAGATAACCAAACAATATAGGGAAATGGTACTCAAAAAAGTTAACTTATAATTTCATTTAAAAGGCTATTAATTATTAGTATCAAAGAGATTTTTTAAAAAAAAATTCTAGAAAAATACATGGCACTATTTCTTCTTACATGTCTGGAGACTATATTCAGATCAATGTGATTTTCCTTCCCCCCCACTTTGACAGTCTCATTGCCCCTTTAACTAAAAAAGCATCTTTCCTATTTCCTTTAGGGAATTTTAGAAAAATATAGACTCTACTGAGGAGTTTTTAAAGTTTTTTTTTTTTTTTTGGTTCAAATGATGTGTATTTTTCTATCCTGCATGGTATTTGTAAGTATAACAGAACCAACCTTTTAAACACAGATTGCGTCTGACAGGCTTTGTTTTATGTGATTTCCAAGAACTATTGTAGAAATGCTTCTTAATTGAAATAGTTCTCCTCTTTAGTATTTCTTTCATTGTCCTTTCCTTCTTGACATCTCATACATTAAATCAGAGACTGTTTTGGAGACATGAAATGACAGATTTTTCAGAGCATGATTCTGGATACTGATAGATTCGCACCTCTCAAAGCAGACAGGTTGCTATTGCCAGCCTCTGAAGAACCTTATTGTACAATGGCGCGTCCGTCATCTGGAAACACAACCATAAACGGCAGGTTAATCACTGAGGAAAGACCCATGTCATTTCTCCACTACCCTGCTTCCTATGCAAGAGCTATAAAGCCAAGTAATATCTTTTTCTGCTGTTTATTTTAATAAAACCTGGGACCCACTTTAGTTTGAGACGTTATTTTCTTTTGGCCAAAGTGGGTGGGGGATAGACTACTCACATAATTTAGTCCTGTGTTGTGAGGGAAAATTGAAGCATCCTCTTGGAATATATTTTTCCCCTCATTCTACCCTCTCATGATGAGAGAACACATAAAGTGAATGAGATGTGACATCGGCATGCACAGAGAACCCATTTGTTACATGGAAATTCAGAGGAAAATGTTATTTGACTTCCAGTGATGTTTTGGAGTTAGAAACCAGAGTCATATATATTTTTAAAAATTTGTATTTATATCGGGCTGTGGAAATAAAAGCAAGGCGTGATGCAAAGATATGATAGCACCAAACAGAACAGTGCAGCAGCCCAGACCCTGACAATGGGGAAGCCGACAGGATGGGTAATTCTAGGTATTCTGGGTATTTTGTGCTTTTCAGTTCTACCTAACTCTTTGTAACTTTACAATGTAAGATTCAGAAATTGGAGCCAATTACCATAATATGTGGTGGTTTGGTAGGAGCATGCTCTACAGCAGACAGTTAAAAGGTTTTATTGCTATTAGGAGCGTGTTAATGTCCTTGATAATGTCTCTACTTGCTTTGTAATGTCTCTTGTTGAAGTATAGAATTCTTTTATCTTCTTATTACATTATGCAAAAACTTGAATTGAAAAGATATTTGCAGGAACATTTAAAGTAGTGCATCAATCAGTTTCAAAGAAGAGAAAATGTTCTCAGAATAGCTTATAAAAGGATAAGTGTCAGTTTTACTTTGGATGAACAAAGGAACCAACGTAGAAAGCACTTTATTGTAAAAGCATACTGTGCAATTCAATAAATATGCCATATAAATATAAAGGAGAAGAAAGTTCATAATTATCTGATGACTTAAATGTAATTTAAGTAATACTTTTAAAATGCACCCACCATGGAAGTACTTCTCTTCTCCTTTCCACTATGTTCTTGGTCCTAGCCTAGAAGCCTCTATTAGGTTATAACTTAACTCTCTCTGATAACT
Source organism: Petaurus breviceps papuanus (assembly GCF_028583685.1). Classification (NCBI taxonomy): domain Eukaryota; kingdom Metazoa; phylum Chordata; class Mammalia; order Diprotodontia; family Petauridae; genus Petaurus; species Petaurus breviceps. The sequence goes on from NW_027187275.1 coordinate 1,218,599, forward strand.
TAAGGATTTGAATGGATAAAAACCCAGGCCTATTTTAATATGTTTTTGGCAGATGCAGAGATGAGTGAATGCGGGGAATTCATAGCAAAAGTTTTAACAACGACTTAATTATGCTTAGAAACAAAGTCTACCCTCCCACCCCCCATTGATCAGTTCTTATCTATACTGTATTCATTTGTCCTTTGTTCTGTCATTCTTTACCATCCTTGGGGATGCAGTATTTTTGAACTAGAATATAAATTTTATTGTGACCAGAATTAACATTTGTAAGTGCTTTATATTTGTTCAGAAAATCCAACCCAGAGTTGTTCCTGGGCTTTCTAAATCAGGGAATGCATTTTTACTTTTCACCAAATACATTGCGTGTTGTTTTTTTTTTTATAACTAGAGACATTTTTCTCGCGTTAGAAATTTGGACTTATCTCTTAAGTGTTACATGTATGATTTTTTAAAATTAAAGATTGTTTTCTAGGAAGTAAACCTTAACCTATAAAGATCATCTGGCATTGTCACAGGAAATGAATTACGGATTTTAAATGATCATTTGGTTTCAGGATATACAATGGGTGGCAGTAATCTTACTGAAAATGAAGTTAAGGTATGTGGACATTATCTTCTCATTCCTTGAAATCTCTATGATATATACTTTTGTACAAGTAACACCAAAAAAAGACACATTTTCAGCTTGCCGAGAACAGTGTTTTGTATGTAGGAAATGTTTAAGAATTTTTTTGCTGATAATTGACAAAAACCTAAAGAGCAAAATATTTCAATATATGACAATTTAGTTTCTGCTTTGTACCCAGGTTATTTAAAAAAGCATATATACCTTTTTAACTGGGATAGGTGAAAATGATTTTTTCTCCCTATAGAGACAAGGCCTTTATGAGATTTAGTAAACTTTCATCCAAACCCTATTTTTCCTGCATTAGTATTATCATTCATTGCTTCAGTTGGTGAAATTATATTTGTGATAACATTTTTTCCAAGAAAATAATTTTTTACTTACTCCAAAACTATGAGTCTGGCACATTTTATATTAAGAATCAATAAATAGCTTTATGGGCAACATTATTTGCTGGCATCTTCTTTTCCTAGCACTTTTGTTGTCCGTGAGGCCTAATTCATTAAAATAATTTCCTGCTCATTTCAGTGGATTTTCCTATGAAATCTTTACAGAAACAACGCTGAACCTGCTTCTGCTCTATGATGCACCGCATTTTCTCATCATCACATTCTCTTGGCCTGTTTGAGAACATGCTCATTTGTAAAATACAAGGAAAATTACCCTGTAAAAGACTTATTTAGCAGTAACAAAACTTCTCAGATTTCCGGAAAAAAAAAGAGGATTTTTAAGTTATTGAACCCCCGGGAAAGCAGTAATTTACTACCAGCAAGTTAGTATGTTGTACACATCTGTGTACTGCTTCGGAAAATAAAGGTTGTTACCATAGCAACCGCCACATAATATGGAACATACGTTACTTGTGAGATTCTAAGCTTCGTGTTAAAAAAAAAAATTCCTCCTTTCATGGCTGCTCGCTGATGTTTCAAGAACTGCTATCTTCCTTTCATCTTTTTACTGGGGTCTATGTTATAACTAGTATCCTATGCTTTAATTTCCCTTCCTTCCCCCTTGTTTCTTTTTGCTTAGAATACTTCTCTCAACATTTTGTTTCCTCTATTGATAACTTCGTCATGCGACTGTCCTGATCTGATGACCATGTCTGTCTTATACTCTTATCCTCTCTTAATTTATTAATTTTTAAAGAATTTTTTAGTCATTTTCCAGATACAGCAACATGTGTTTTGGAAAACAAACAAACAAATGAATAAGGAAAATACAGTGGCTCAGAACTCAACAGTGAAACAAAATTGGGGGAAGGTTTGCCTGAATCTATTAGAATAGTAGGTTCCTTTCAAGACTGTGTCCCCATCAATGTGGTATTTGCTTTCCTTAATCATTTGTTTTACGTAATGCCCTTTTGCTGGGATTAGGCCCCTCTAAAGGAAAGCTGCATCCCCTGTTTTCTCTGGACAACAGACTTCACTTTTGTCTTTAGACATTTTTTTGTCTTTTATGATGATGAAAATTTTAAATCAATTTAATTGATTTAAAAAGGAAGATTTCTAGTTTTTCTTGGCAAGCAGTGCTACACCTGCAATAAAATTGAAGCAATGTTTTTGAGCCAGTTCTTGGTGGTAGAATAAACCTTAATATCAACAAAGAAAGTTGAACAATTCTGAAAAAAAAAAAGAATTTTGTAAGGTGTTTTTCCATTTGATAGGTAGAGTATTGAAAGTTGAATTAATTATGCAAAATCTGTGAAACCTGTTAAAGTTGCTTGAGCTGTACCCTCTTACCCGCCATGATTTGAACGTACTCTATCCCTCCCTCTCTTGACCTCTTAGAATTTTGAGCTTTCTTCAGAATTCAGTTCAAAAGCCGCCTTCTAGCTCATCTTTCCTGATCTTACCAGCTATAGTCCCTAAATTTTTGTATATACTCATATATGTACATTTTGTTTCTCCCAATAGAATGTAAGCTCCTTGAGGGGAGGGACTCTTTTATGGTTTTTGTGTTTGTAACCCTAGCACAGTATGCAGCACATAGTAAGTATTTAATAAATACTTATTGACAGGGGATGAATATGTTTAAATAGTTTGGAAAAGCCAAGGACCTGCAGGGGTCAACACATTTGTACAGATTTGTGAGTAGGTCTATTGGGTTCCACTGGCTTTCCTGAAAGATATGACCTCAGTAAACTGATGAATGCTCAGTATCTCATGGCACATTTGTCAGGTTAGAAGGTTACTTTTGGAAGCATGACCTGAATTTCCTAATTTACCTTTTCTGCTGGGCAGTATCCTTTTCACTGATAGCTTTCTTGAGTGGAGATATTTTCTGGAAGTTCAAAATGGTTTTGTATCATCATATATCCTATACAAATGCCCAATTCTAAAAGAAAACATGGCATGAGAAGTAGAAAGATGTATAATATCCATTCTGTTCATTTTGTAGAGTAGTTAACAATTCTAGACTGAATAATGGACTTCTCCAGTGTCCTAGTAGATCTCTGGTTCACAAAGTAAGTTCCTTAAGACTTCTCTAAGTGGTCTGTGGACTACTTTTTGTATTCCTGATTGTGATATGATACTCTCTATTTCTGTTTCCTGAATGAGATAATTATTTTTAGGATATTCATAATTAAAAGCAGTATTTTTCTACCTATTAATTGGACTAACCTGTTTTCTTTTTCTTTTTTTTACCTCCCTTTTTGGTCAGTGACCAATAGTCATATTAATAGAGCACCAAGGTTCTGAGAAGTTGAGAAGGCTTTGAATATAGGTGAAATGACACATATAGGTGAAGACCAGCCTAGCTGGCATAGCTGATGATTTTTTTCTTTTTTTTGTTACAGCAACAGATGAAAATAATTTATAGTTCATTTCAATAAACATTTGTTAAGTACCTACTGTATACAGAGTGCTATACTAAATGTTGAAGGAAATAGAAATCTTTGGCACTACACATTTCCCATCTTTTTATAGCTTAATGCTAAGAATTTGTATAGAATTTATACACTGAAAATCATAATGCAAACAAATATGCAAAATATGCTTTAGAGCATTAAAGAAAACATTTTCTAGTAGGGCCAAGGTGGAAAAGTGTGCATGTGTGTGTATTTTGGAAGGCTTCATGGAGGAGATAATATTTGAACTTAAATGGATAGAATTAAAAGGGGATTTAGTGGTTGAAGAGTGAGAAGGAAAGATTCCAAACTTTGGCACATGCATAATAAAGTCAGGTATTTTTTTAAGTGTCAAATTAAGATGCTAAATGGGAGCAGTTGGGGTAAGTGGTCAGTGGGATATTTTGCCTCATTTTAGTGGTCCAAAAAACTTGAAAACCATCACTATAGAGGAACCTAACCATGATGACACAATGCCAAGAGTCTTGGTATAAGAGGTGCTCTTGTATCCCAAGGCTCTTTTGATGTATTACCACTGTGGAAACTCTTAGTGATTTCTCAATTGTGGAGGCAGTGAATGTACTAAACTTTCCTTAGTCTCCCTATAAACCTAGCTGCCATGGATGGACATTTCTGATGACTTTGGAGAGGCTCCAGTTTTTAGTATACAACTAATTAGGCGGTTATTTACATTTCACATTAGTTGCTTTCATTACTCCTTTCTAATTGGCACACTAATGAAGTTCTGCTGTGACATCACAACCCTCCAATTGAAGCATGTCACCCCTTTGGGAATCAAACACCCTTTTAAAATTAATGAGTTTTTTTTACACAGGATATTTCTGCATTTTGTCAGCTGTGTCTGTAAAGGAATATTTGGAATTACTAGACTCCTAAAAGATCCTAACTCTTGTTCTTTTGTCAAAGTTATGAAAAACTGAGGAAAGGAAGAAAAAGCAAGAAAACCAGTGGTCCTACTGTCTCTAACTGCCCCTCAGGGTTATCTCAGAAAATACAGGAGTAAATATGGAAGAAAGATTAAAGTATGGAGTATGGTAGACTCTACAGTCTCATATGACTAATACGAATTGAGTGGCACAGTAGATAGAGTGCTGGGCTTGGAACTGAATGGAGTGAAGTTCAAATTCTTAATTGGACAATTTCTACCTATGTAACCTTGTGCAATCTCCTTAACCCCTTTCAGTCTCAGTTTCTTTATCTGTAAAATGGGGATAACACTAGCATCTACCTTACATAATTATGAAGAGCAAATGAGATAACATGTAAAATGCTTTGTAAACCTTAAAACTCTGTATAAACACTACCTATTAATGCAACATTGGAAGTGTGTAAGAAGAATCCTGCAGTCCAAAAAATGTTCATTTTCTTTGCAAAATGTTGGCTTTCTGGAGTTATCCCAGGGTATGTGAATTACTCTTTTTTTTAAATCCTTTATTCCTGAGTATATTCTGAGAGGAATACTGTTTTCTTTTCTAAACCTCCTAGAAGACAAGGCTCATAAATACTTTTTGAATTTGAATTTGGATCCCTTTTGGAAGTACACTAGACTACAGTGATTGGTAACCACCTTTTTCCTCTCATGTATAACCTTTCCTCTGTGCCCTTCTACTCTCATTATTCTTCTATGCTTTACTCCTCCATTGGGGGGGGTGGGGAGAGAGAGAGAGAAAGAGAGAGAGAGAGAGAGAGAGAGAGAGAGAGAGAGAGAGTGG
>NW_027187275.1:1223904-1247028 GCF_028583685.1 Petaurus breviceps papuanus
GAGAGAGAGAGAGAGAGAGAGAGAGAGAGAGAGAGAGAGATCCCTTACCTTTCAGTAGCAACATTTAGCATTGAATTTGGAATTAGAAGTCCTGGATTCAGATTCTTATTCTGCTTACTATCCATGGGACCTTTAGTAAATTGTTTAAGCTTGGACACAATTATCTTAAAGTCTCTTTCATCTGTAATGTATAATCCTCTGGTGAGAAATCCTGACCTACAGGAAAAAATCAACCACTTGCGATCTAGGGGGTGTGGATGGTATTTTCCCAACTATTTTGGATCCTTAAAGTACTTAGATTCAATGTGGGGATTTTTTAGTGGTATCATTTTTCTGGCTTACTTGTCCCCACATGGTTAGACACACACACACACAACACAACACAGCACAACATAACAATAACCAAAAACCAAAACCAGCAACCGCAAAACAACAACTCAGCTACAAATCATAGTTATTCAATGGATCATCCTACTAATGTCATGTAGCTTTGGAACTGTAAGACATTTAATTAAATAAGATCTCCTAAGATTCATACATCTAGAATGAGGACTGGGATCTGAAGCCTTCAGTGCAGAAAGGCTTGGAGTTGCTGCTTGGATATGTATTTACGAATTATCTCTCCTGCTCTCAGCTTTCATGTATTTCCTCATCTGGTCTCAAGTACTATTTGTCGCCCTAGTCATGGTTATCTTCATGCTTTCACCAGTTCCTAATCATGAACACAAGCATCATCTGTCATTCTTTTTCTCTTCCATTAGAAGTCCTTTCTATTAGATCACCTTGAATCATGGACCCATATGCCTCATGGAAAATGGCTTTCTTATTTTTTCTTCAGTGACAGTTTACCTCTTGGTTCAGGTATATTGGGAAAGGTAGTCCTTTATTCAACCTGCATCTTGTCTAGTACACAATGTGGTTCAAGGTATATACTTATATTTTAGATTAAGTAGAAGGAGACTTGAACTTATTCAATAAAATAACACATAATACAAAATACATTTTAGTACATATTTAGTCAGTTAAATTAGAAGGAATGGGGAAAGGAAAGGGAGGGAGGAGAGATGAAGAAGGCAAGGAAAGATAAAAGGACAGAATAGGGAGAACAGAAAAAGAGGGAAATGGGGGAAAGACTGAACTAGATCTCAAAAAAAAGTCAAAAAGTAACAGAAACACCAATATTTCTTATTCTCTAGGTCCTATCCTCTCACTCCACCCACCTCCCCCTTCCCCTTTGTGTACAGGTCTAATATCTTACTCCTGTTCACCATCCTATCTTCCATTTTGTCATATTTTGGCTCATTGTGTAATTATGCAGAATCCTCATAAGTTCCCCCAAATCTGGCCCGAATTTAGGTGCACCCGGCAATTAAAAGAATACTTCTCCCTCTTTCTAGCTGATGCCTGAAATTCCACCATTTATTCCTTTGGCCTAAGATATTGGTGAAATGCCTTCAGGGGCAACTGTACTTTAAGCTTTAGGTTTGGATCAGTATATCATAGCCTTTTGTAGAATCAGAAGGCTGGAAAGGTTTTTATTGATGATCTAGCACAACTACTTTATTTTACAGAGGAGGAAACTGAGGCTGAGAAAGGATAAGAGATAGCCCCAGGTCACAAAGCTAGTATTTGGTATTCTTAGGATATAAAATTAAATCTTTTCATTCTTAGTTCAGTGCTTTCCCAGCTATACCAATACTTATCACTTCAGTGTGAGCATATTTATCAGATTTTTTAAGGAAATGTTTTTTTTCTTTTCTTTTGTTTTTTAAGAGTAGAATAGAGAAAATATAAGGGCACTAGGACTCTAACCAGCAGAGAAGGAGGATTCCATTGAAAGGTAAGGGAAGAGAATTCAGAACTGGGGTAACAAAGATATGATTTTCTCACTATAGTTTTTTTCTGAGGGATGTAAACTAAGGATTCCAGGAAGCCTAAGTCCCAGGTCTGTTGAGAACTTCCCAGCAGACTGTCCATGGTTGTTTTCTCTTGCTATGAGATTTGAATGAGAATTTGAATTCTGAATACATTCAGCACCTACCTGAAAGAGCACTTTTTGTGGAGATATGTGGAACCTGTGTCTTTCTGTAATATGTTTTCAAACAATTAACAGGAAAATAAGGACTGCAAATCTAGTTTGCTTATTTTAAATGAATTTTAAGGAGGGAAAAAAGGAGAGAGGGAGAGGAGAAAGAGAAAGAGGGAGAAAGGGAGAGACACAGAGAGAGAGAGAGAGAGAGAGAGAGAGAGAGAGAGAGAGAGAGAGAGAGAGAGAGAGAGAGAGAGAGAGAGAACAAAAGATCTGACTTTTCAATGGGCTTGCATTGGATTGGAACTAAATAAGATTAGTCATCTTTGAGATGAAGCCCACTTCTGCTTTGCATTTAATAAGTACACTGTATTCCAGGGTAAAAAGACAAAGGGACAAACTGGTTGATATTCCATGCAAGACCTTCTTCTAGGATGAACTTTTAAACATTTGTTGTTATTGGTGGTGGGCAGAGTATGACAATTGTGCTGGTGATAAAAACAACAACAACAACTTGATTTAGGGAGAAAGAATTCATTTTAATTACTTTAAACATTAATTCAACATAAATTTTCTCTATTACATAATTCAGAGAAAATCCTCAGGTGTTATCTCATTTCCTCAAACTCCATGCACTTTTGGGACATATTTTCCTGGCAGGGCTTTGAATGGAGTCATATTCCCTCTTCAGTGTTTCCCCTTTCCAAACCCATTGACACATCACACTGTGATTACCATTAGTTGCTTTCTAATAGCAGAACTTCATGTAAACATACTGGGTCCAGGAAATATCTCAGGACATTTGCATACTTATGTTTCAAATAGTATAGGCATACTTTAATTTATTCTACTTCACTTTACTGTGCTTTGCAGACATTGCATTTTTTTTTGCGGGGGGGGGGGGCGGGGTGGGGAGGCAATGAGGTAAAGTGACTTGCCCAGGATCACATAACTGAGTGTCTGAGGTTGAATTTGAACTCAGCTCCTTCTGACTCCAGGGCCTGAGCTCTCTGCACTGTACCACCTAGCTGTCCCTGCAGATATTGCATTAAAAAAAAATTTATTCTTTTTACAAATTGAAGGTTTGAGATAACCTTGTGGTCAAGCTACTGCATCCATGTCCTTTTTCCAACAGCATGTGCTCACACTGTCTCTGGGTCATATTTTGATAATTCTTATAATAATTCAAAATTTTTCATCATTATTATATCTGTGATCAGTGATTTTTGATATTACTGTTGTATTTGTTTTGTCACACTATGAACTGGTCCCATAAGAGATAGAGAATTCAATCAACAAATATTGTGTGTATTCTGGCTGCTCCACTGACTGGCCATTCCCTCCCTCTCTCCCTCTCCTTGGGCCTCCCTATTCCCTGAGACACGACAATATTGAAGAATATTACATAAACTTAGTTGATAAAGCAGTGGCAGGGTTTGAGAGGGTTGACTCCAATTTTGAAAGAAGTTCTACTGTGGGTAAAATGCCATCAAACAGCATCACATGCTACAGAGAAATCTTTTCTGAAAGGAAGTCAATCAATGCCGCACACTTCATTGTGGTCTTATTTTAAGAAATTGCCACAGCCACCCCAACCTTCAGCAGCCACCACCATGATCAGTCAGCAGCTATCAACATCTGGGCAAGACCCTTCACCAGCAAAAAGACTATGATTTAGTGAAGGCTCAGATCATGGTTAGCCTTTAATTTTTTTTTTTTTTTAGCAATAAAGTATTTTTAAAATTAAAATATGTGCAATTTTTTTAGACAATACTATTGCACTCTTAATGGATTATAGTATAGTGTAAACATAACTTTTATAAGCGGTGGGAAACTGAAACATTTCTGTGACTCGCTTTCTTCTGATATTCTCTTTATTGCAATGGTCGGGTGGTCTGGAACCAAACCCGTAGTGTCTCCCAGGTACGCTCCCAAATGATTCTTATGTGCTCTGACCAAAAAGCTATACTAAAAATAAACGAAAAACTGATACTGTACATACTTTGAACCTATCTTTGGAAGAAAGGTATGTCCCTAGCACGGCGAAGCCGCAAGGGTGGGGAGTGGTTGTGGAAAGGCATTTAATTAAGTAACGGTGGTGAGGGGATGGGGCAGGGGGGCGGGCGTCGGTGAGACTCAGAAACGGAAGTTCTCAAAGAGGCTGGCATAGGAGGTAAACATCGTCCTGGAGATGTGATCGCAAGATCTCAGAACAGGGGCTGGCTGCTGAAGATGATAGAAGCTAGTTAAAATTCCTCTGCTCAACCTCTTCACAGGAGAAATTACGTTTCTGTGTGATTCTCCTTGCCACTTCATTTTTAGAAACAATTATAAGATGCAAATATTTATGAATCAATTTACGTTGTAATCCTATTTTGAAAACAAACATTGCCTTATATACCGCGGGTCCTTAATTCTGCCACCTGGGGGAGGGAGGGGGATTTCTGGTATGTGGATTTCCTAACCCCTCAGCTCCCACTGTCCCAAGCCCCAGCTCATCCAGGACTCTTTCTGGGATGCAGGGGTTAACCACGAGCCTTTAAGAAACAGCCCCAGTGCCGCTGCCCAGACAAAGGGAATAAATATGAGTCTTGGTGGGTCTTATGTTTTCCTTCGAGCTGTTGCCTATGCCAAACAGGCATTTTAAAAGCTATTCGAATTAAGTTGAAAATTTGTAATTATATTTTTCCCTTTTAATTGTAACTTATGCAAATGTTATATTCCAGCTGTAAAATTAATATTCACTTCAGACTACAACATTCGCATTAAATCTAGTCATGTAGCACCCTGCTACAAGATTCTGGCCAAACTGTAGATTTAGAAGGTGGGAGTTTGCTCTGTGATTTAGGGTTTGTATTGCTGTTACCCTGTAGTTAAGTATAGATCATAAAATGTCAATAGAGAAGGGAGATACCTTTGTTATAATTTGCTGTAGACCATTTATGAATAGCACAACCAGACACATTGAAAGGGAATGAGGAAACAAAACAAACCATCAAGGGGCTTAGATGGGGAAGCCTGTGTTGTGAATATCACAGTCTCTCAGGAATTGAACCCTTGGGGCCGCAGGGCAGCATCTGTTAATTGTATGTTTTAAATTCTCACAGTGAAAAAGGAAAGCTGAGTATTTCCTTGTTGCAGGTCTTAATAGCAATTTAACTGTAAAAGCAAATCGGAACCTTAAAAATTGTCTGATTCAATTCCTTCATTTCACCAGGTTACATACCATGGATGTTGGCCCCTGTCCAGGCTGAATGATTTGCAGTGTCCTAGAATCATAGCTTCCTGGATACAGAAGAGACCTCAGGTGATTGTATTCTATCCCCAAAGAGGAATTTCCTCCCTCACATTCTCAACAAGTGGTCATCCAGCCTCAGTGATGACTCATTACTTTCTGGTGCTTTATAAACATTATGTACCATAGAAATTGTTATCAATATTATGAGTCAATGTAGTGGATAGAATAATGGACTTGAGGTCAAGAAATTTTGGACTGATGAGGTCAAGAATCCTGCCTGTGGAAATTACTAGCTATGAGACCATAGGCAAATCACTCTTCCTCTCAGAACCACCAGCAATTCTCTAAGAGCTGGAGTCATGGTTTTCATGGTAGATAGACCAGCAAAATCCCAGGTCCTTGATGTATTGATAGATTATTGTCCTCATTAATTGATCACTCAATCAAGAATTCTGCGGGGAGACAAAAACAAAAATGAAATAGTCCATACTCCAGTATCAGGAAGACAGGTATATACACAAGTATTTGCAAGATAAATACAAGATAATTTTTTTTGGAGGGGTGGAGGAGATAATTTTATGGGAGGGGGCTGGGAATCAGGAAAAGCAATATTATCATTCCCACTTGCCCACTATCATCTCTTGAAGCAGTCTAGTCCAATTTTGAAAAATTTCCTTATATGAAGTTGAAATCTGCCTCTATTCAATTTTCATCCACTATTCCTACTTCTGCCTTCAATACCCTTAGATGTAATGGAAAAATTTTTTATTGATGTTTGTGTTTTGTATTTGAAAGATGGTGTATGCTTTCAATAGGAAAAAATGTAAAAATAGAAACAATATCTTACATGTTAGAATCTTATATTATTTATATATTTATACATATAGCTTATTATATTATGTAAATATTATATCTTTATAACATTTATTTGTATAATTTTATATTATATTGTAAAAATATAAATTTTATATTCTCTTGGTAAGAAACTGACCACAACCCCTATTCAATTTAACTTAATTCAGTGAGTGTTTAAGCTAGGAACAGCAGGACTTAAAAAGATATATATGACATGGCCCCTGCCCTCCAAGAGTTCAGAATCTAGTTAGGGATATAAGGCAGATACACATGAAACAATTAGGAATGAATAGATACAGAACTGGACATAACCACTGAAGTCAACTAGTCCAACTACACCTTTCAATTTAGAGATGAAGAAGTCATATAGCTAACTAGACAGTGGATATAAGATAAACATAACTGGATCTCAAAGCTAGAAAGAACCTTAGAGATCATTTGGTTTAAAGTCCTCATTCTACAGAGGATGTAAACTGAGACCAAGACAAGGGAAATAATTTGCCTACTGTGACAAAGATGGAAAGTAGAAGACCTGGGATTTGAACTTAGATCTTCATACATTAGAAATACTATTATTTTCCACTATACCATCCTTGCCTCTAGAATTATTAATCCATTTCTCTTTCCACTATACCATGCATGTGCCAATTGCAAGTTTCAGAAATGAATGTTTGGATGTGGGTATTGGATAGTATCTACAGTTTTCAAGTAAACTTTGAGTCATCGGAAATCCCATTAAAAAAATCAACATTCATATGCCTTAGAAAGAGATTGAAAAGTTTATCTGATTTCTAATTAGCACTGATTAGCTAAAATTGATCTTTGATCCATGGAAAATCCAAAGCAACATCTCTAAGCCCCCAAAGTATGCTCTGAATCCATATGCTTTAAGTCACAAGGTAAAGGAGTAAATGGCCCAGTTGATTTCAAAGTGAAGAGCTACACAGGAAAATGATGGCATATGGGAAAAGATAAACTGGTAATGATGGAGATTTCAGTTTGGGAACTCTCTTGGTCAGAAATTTCGTCTTCTCCTCAGCATACCTGGTGTATAAATATTGGCGCAGCCTTCTTCTACTCACTTGACACAGAGACTCTCTTTTGTGCTAGACTCTGGCACTAAAATTCTGTGACAAAGCAGAAATGAGCATTTTTCACTAAGAGCATGCATCACCAACATGCCTGGGGCAAGAAGCACAAAAAAACCACATTCAAATGAACTTTTAACACAAATTAATTAGGTGGGAAAAGGAGGAGTCAGAGATCTTGGGACATAGACCACTCTTGCCATGGAGAGAGCTTGGGAAGATCTCATTTGGGGTTCAGCTGACAAGGAGAACTATATACCATCTGGTAGCTTCCTATTTTAATTAATTAGCACCAACAAGGAGCTAAGCTCAATTGTTTCTATGCAGTACTAAGTGCCCTCTAAATTTTGGCAGGGTAGGGTAAAGGCTCTGTTGCCCATCCTTAGTTATGGTTCTGCTCTGTAGGAAAGAGTTTGGTGGAAAGGTCTGTTCAGTGTTACCTAAAGTGAGGAGTCAGGGACCCAGGCAGTCACCTATGTTGTCTCTGACAAAAAACAATTTTAGTTTCCTCTGTCTACCAAGGATTTTAATTTAGCTATGCTAGGTTTAGACCAAAAATTGTGGAATATTCATTATTAAATCCCCAAGAATACAGAAATGTCATCATACTTTGTCTCTCCCTTTCTGAATTTTTCTTTTTATCTGTTTTGTCCTATCTTTTCCTACCTGATATATAGATATGTATATACACACATATATATTTACACACATATAGGTATATATTTATACATACACATACATACATTATATACATATATACAGTTTTATACACACAAAGAATATATAAATGTGGCATTATTTTTCAATTAGCATCCAGTGCTTTCAATATATTTAGATTATGAGTGTTTTCATGACCTCTTCAGATCCCCAGAATAGAATTAAGCCATAGATTTATTTAGTTTTCCCTTTGATGAAATGTAGATAAATTAAAAATACTTCTAAGAAATGTCCTCAGGATACTGGGAAACAAACACTTTCACAGTTAATTATGTGTGTATGTTTAATTGTAGTCTAATAAACTGGCTTTCTTTTCTACTTCTTTTAGTCTGCTTTTAGAAGAGTCATTTAAGATATTTACATTTACACAAGAAAGTCGTGTGTACCTATCTATATTTGAAGCACATGCTAGGTATGGAGGGGACACTCTGTCTTTCTTCATCTACACCCCTCAAAATACCCCAACAAAATCATAATGGACATCTATATAGCACTTTAAGGTTTGGAAAGCACTGTTTCTTGGTAAAAGTCATAGGATTTTGACAGTAACTCTGTGAGTTAGGTACTATGGGCATTATTATTCACATTTCACAAATAAAAAAACAGGTACATCCAGAATGATTATTATTAATAATTACAACTAGCATTTATATAACACTTTAAGATTTACAAAGTACTTTACCAATCTGATCTTATTTGATCTTTACAATAACTCTGGGAGGTAGGTACTGTTATTAGCTTAATTTTACAGATGAGGAAACTAAGACAGAGATTAAGTGATCTGATTCCAGGCCTGGCACTAAGCGGACTTGTCCATGGTCACATAAGTGCCAGGGTCACGGAACTACACAATTTCAGAGTTAGAAGGGATTTCAATGTCACTTTTGTCCAATCCATACCTGAAAAAAAGGATCATCCTTCTAAACTACTTGACAACTGGTCAGAGGTGAGATTTGAATTCAGAACTCTCTGATTCCAAATCCAGCACTCTTTCTCTTGTATCCTAAGGGTAGAATTTTTAATATTTCAAAAGTAGGAGAAATTGTTCAACAAGGGCTATTTTTTTTGGCATGATGAAGGTCAGGTCAATCAATTAATTAATCAACAACTAAGTATTTAGGACCTTATACCAAGCACTGTGCTTGAATGCAAAGAAGAAAATGATTCCCATCTAAAATGAACCCACATTGTAAAGAAGGAGACAACCATAATATGTATAAATATTTACATTATACATACCAAGTGAGTACATACAAATACATACAAAGTGGTTAAATATGTGATAGCTTTGGAGGAAGGGTCCTAGCTTTTGGGAGGCTTCTTGCAGAAGCTAGTTCTGGAGCTGTGTCTTAAAGGAAGAAATAGATTCCACGGGGTGGGGGTAAGTAGGGGGTGCCTTCTACACAGATGGCATGGCTAATACAAAGACACAGAAATGTCTTGTGTGATGGAGAAAAAGACCATTATCAGAGAGTGCAAGAATGATAATGCTCAATGAAGTTGGAGGGATAGACTAGGATTAGATTGTGTCAGAATTTTAGATCTCAAGGCCAGCTAGGGTCAGTGACATTTTAATAGTAAAAGATATTAATTTAAAACTCTCAGTTACCATTTAGTTTTCTCGATGAGAAGTTGATTACCATTCCAAGTAATTCTACTTTCATCCATAAGAGGACAAGATTTAAAAGTACCAATAGAACTTTGTTCTTTCTGTTGATTCACGTTGATTCACGGCACAAAGCCAAGACTGATACACAGTTCTGGCAGGCTGCTGCTTAGGGAGCCACCTATGATTCCATTAATTATTTAGGGAGCCAAACTAGCCACCATTAATGAATCTGAATGTATTACAATGAGCCTAATCAGAGTAACAGATGCAAAATGACAATAGGATACGCACAATTTTCCCCCAGCGAGTTAGACACGATTAAGGTCTGTTGCAGTCAATGAATCCAGATGCTTCAGCACTGTTACTGACCATGAAAGGTACTGGGTTATCTATATGAAAGAACAGAAGTTCATCTAGGCTCCTTGCAGAGTTAAAACTGGATTGATTCAGTGATGGGTGATGCGTTCTGATTTAGTTAGCAGGAAACCTTCCCTTTCAGGAGTAAAACTATGTGGGAGAGTTCTGCCACATATGAGGTTGTCATATACTGTATATTATGTTTCCATCTATCCTCAAAGGGTTACTTTCTTAGTAATCTGACTATAGGTAGTAGGGCTTTATAACATGACCCCAGTGGACTAAAACATCTTTAAGCAAAAGCTTCATTAAAAAAAAAAAATTAGTCACTCTTACAAAGCTCCAATTACTTTAAAAGAGATTGACTAAAATCAAGAAAAACAGCAATCAAGTGGAAATCATTAAGAGTCCTAAAAGCATTTTCTAAAAATGTTGTCAGTCCTACTGGCATTTTTAGTGCAATGGCTAAGACTTGGAGGGAAATCGATTTCTTAGAGTGATGGAATGTAAGAGCAGGAAGGAACTTTAGAACCAACTAATTCCAACTTCCTCATGGTTGTGGATGAAAATGCTGGAGCACAGAAAGGTAAAGTAATCTGCTTAAGGTAACACTGTAAGTGATTGGTATAATCATCACAACACGATGATTTTTAGAGTTTCCCTTTTTGCAGCAGATTCTGATTTTAGAGGTTTTTGATCCCAGAGCAAAATTATGATCACTGAACATGACTTAACTTCCATGGATTCCTAATGTAGTAGTTGTGGCTGCTCACTTCTCCCATGCAGGGGGGTAACCCCACCAATCTTGTTGACTGGTTCGAGTCTTATTTCCATCTTTTTGTTAAATCCCACATAGAGCATCTGTCCAATGTGCTGAAGGCACTCCCTTTCTCTCTTAGTATCTCATAAAAGCCCATGCAGGATTTGGGTTGTTTATTTGTTCTACTTTACTCAAAACAAACCAAATTCACAAACATTTAGTAAATGCTTACTAAATGCAAGAAATTATTCCAGGCACTGGGCATGCAAAGAAAAAAACAAAACAATCCTTATAGTTAGAGTATTCTTTTCTCATGGACATTATATTCTATTGGGGGAGATGCACATGTGCATAGATAAGTAATACAAAGCAATGGGCAGTAATTTCAAGGGGGAGAGAGAGCACTTGAAATTAGAAGAGCATGCAGGAGGGAGCACTAGAACTGTGCTTTGAAGGAAGCTAGAAATCCTTTTCAAATCCTTGATAAAGACTTTTACAAGTTTCTGGATACATCATGGTTGGTAGTTTGTCAGTCAATAAGTATTAGTTAAGAGTTTACAATGGACCAGACACTGTGTTTGATTTCACTGCGTATAAAAAAAAGCCCCAAACTAAAAACAAAACAAAACAAAAAACAACCATCCAAGCACAAAAACTTAATCCCTGCCCTCAAGGGGCATACATTCCAATGGGGAGGATAACATGTAACTATATAGGTACGTACAAGCTCTATACTGAATAGTTGAAAGCAATCTGAAAGGAGAAGAGGCATTTGAAGATAGGGAGTAATATGCTGCATTCTGCTGATGCCTGCCTCTTAGTCAATTGTGTTACTATTAAGGCATGATGGTCTTATCTAGAAAAATCACCTGTGAAAGCTTGCCTGCTCCCTTGTCACATTTTCATCAATGGTATTATTGACATGAACATAGATCATCCTCACAAAGATTTTAGCAAGATAAGAGAAAAATGTTCCAAAACAGTTGCTGACAGTGGCTGCTTTGTCCCTCTACTTGGCAAGGAGGTCAAATGTTTGGCTGAGATGATTGCTGGGCCTTTTCAGCATTTTTATTTTGGCAACTGTTTTGCATCTGTTCACCAATAAGAAATGGTGATGGTCAGTGCCAATGTCTTTACGTTTGTCCACTCCTTTCACTCCTTTCCCCAATCTTTTTTAATTTGCCCGATAATTTAAACATATCTGGTTCAAAAGTCATCCAGGGCAGGTCAAATCAACAATCATTTATTAAGCCCTTAATCTGTGTAAGATGAAGTGTTAAGCACTGGGGATACAGAGAAAGGCACAGCTGCCCCTCCTCTTAAGGGACTCACAATTCTAATGAGGGAGACAATATGCAAGTTATTAGGAATATCCAAGACTTATACTGAGGAGTTGGAGAGTAAAGGGGGAGACCAGAAAAGGCCTCCTGCAGAAGGTGGGATTTGAATTGAAGAAGCCCTCCGCCTTTGGTGTCCACCTCTTGCCCAGCTCTCACTTGTCACTCCAAGAAGCTGTAGCATGTGCATGGGTCACACCCCAGCAAAGTGACATGGCAGATGGACTAAACTAGGTTGAGAGTAACCAACAGGTTACTGATTCACCTGTCAGTGAGTTGGGGGCAGGGGGTAACTAACCCAAGCATGTGAAGACTTCCCTCAGGGAAATGGGAGGATGAGAACAAATTTTTCCAGTGGCCATGAAATTGGCTGAAGCTGGCACTGTGGATCACTTAGAGCTTGGTCAGATGTCAAAGATGCCAGGGTCATCCATGGCATCCTGGGGCATCACCAGTCATCTTGACTTTTTGTCTTGCCACTGGATGTCGATGACTCTGGAAGAAAGACCGAGGCTGATGATTTTGCAGAACTCTGCCTCACTTAATCCAGTTTGTAGGCAAGTGAAGACATTATCCCATAATATCATTGGTCCTCTTCAAAAAATAGAGTAACAACAACAATCACAACAGGAAATCAGGAGACCGAGATGAGGAGGGAGAACATTCTGGTCACAGGGACACCCAGTGCTCAGTCATGGAAATGGGAGATGGAGTTCTGTGTTATAAACAGCAAGTAAGCCAGTATTTTTTTTTTCTGATCTTAATCCTTTCTTTTGATTTAATATCAATTTTTCTCATTATTATATCCAATTGATGATATGAGTTACATAAAACAAGTGATTATGAAAGTAATTACTTTGTCAATAATCAGTCATTTCTTTTTTTATTTACCCTTAGTCCATTTAATTTTTACTGTTGTTGGGTATTCATCATATCCAGCACCCTATGACCATCTTCTCAAAGAATATTTTCTTTTTCTCCAGGCAGAAAACTTCTGCTTAGCCTATGAGACTCTGACCTCTTTTATTTCTTGATTCTGACCACTGTTTTCCAACATAGTTTTCTCTGTCCTTCCCTGTGCCCAATTTTGTATTGAAGTCACCTGGTACTCTCTTGGAAAATCCTGTCAGACTCTTCATAGGATTTCTCTACTTCTCCATCCTCTGCAACAGATATTGGCACATAATTTCCAATTGTCTTCATGGTTATTGATTTTCTTATGCCCGTCTTGAGCACTGCATGATGAGATTATTAAGAATCCAATGAAACGATGCCTCTTGTCTTTTTGAGGAAACTAACTTCACCATAACCTTTACTTAGCAGTTGAAGGAGAACTTGTTAGCTATCTGGTTGCAGCTTTTTACTGTCCTCTGTTTAATCTCATTGACTCTCTGGCAACTACTGAAGACCTGTCTACTAAATAAGAGGTGGCTTGTGATCTGCATTGGTGGAGGGACTTCCTACATTGAAAATTCCCTAAACTAATGGAATTATATTTATCATATTAGTCATATTTCTACTAATATGCCCATGATTCATTTTATCTAGTTGTACATCATCTTATTGGTTTCTGGTTAAAGATCATACACTGAGTCTCAACAGCTAAACTCATTGGGAAATAGTTCAAGAACTGTATAATTCTTTTCCCTTTTTCTGCCATTCTACCATTGCTATTGCACAAGTAGAAGGGGGCTGCCTAGGACTGAAGGCTGTATTTTTATTTCATTCATGGGTTGATGTGGCCAAAAAGTTTACCTAATGGCCAACCTTCAACCTTCTCTTTTTGAAAGATAGATATATTCTATCACTAGTCTGTATGATGGTAGCCAGAGTGAGAATATGACCAGTAACTCCACAAAAGAATGTAAACTACCTTGAGTAAATGTAAATAGCAAAAGAAGCTCTAAATATCCCACAGGAAAACTTGCACGTGACCCTGGGCCATGTCTGGTACAATGCCTTCTTTGTTCTTTTTCTATATAATATCTAACCTGGCTTGGGGTTGGTGTGAGGATCCATTACACCATTTTGTCCTCCTTCTGCCTGGGTCTGTGTCTTATAAGTAAACTCCCTTAAACAACTTGATTAACAAATCCTACTAAAACCTATTGATAACCAAGTTGGCATGGGCCCCTCTTTGTTATCTCAGTATTCTCTCAGAGGGTATGCTACCTAACAATTGGCATAATTAGGGAAGAACAGATCAGCTCCCTTACATTTGACCTTATGATTGGCATTGTTGGTAAGATGATCTGCCCTCCCACAAATCCTGTGTCTTTACACAGGTCCATACCTGGAGACTTTTCCCATAGAATATAAGCTCCTCAAGGGCAGGACTGTGGTTTTTTTTGGTCTTTCTATCCCTAGTACCTATTTAGCTTGGCTAAATATTTGTTGAATTGAACTTCTTCCTTGATAATATATCATCCCACGTGCTGAATAGAATGGGTAACTTAAGGGGGAGGAGTGATGAGTAATACTGTCCATGGCCATGCCAAAACATCAGTGAAGGTTGGGTTTAGAGAGTACAAGTGTCCACTAAAGCTTTTGAGAGGCAAGATAAACCAGGTAATCTATTTCCTGGCATGCATCTTGCCTCCTGATCTAATAATAACTTCATGGCCTGAAGCTTTTCTCCTGCATCTGATTTTCCCATTCATCTCAGTCCCACTTGGATTTTATTATTCCAAAGTATCAAAGACTCTCTGGTACTAAACCATAAGGGCTTTTTAGCTTACACTAGATAATAATAGTAATATAGCATTTATGTAGAGATTTAAGGTTGCAAAATGCTTTACAATTATTATTTTGTTTTACCATTACTACTACCCTTGGAGATAGGTGTTATATAGGGATAATAATAATTTTATAGATAAAGAAAATGAGATAGACAGAAGTTAAATTACTTGCCCAAGGACACAAGCTAATAAAGGTCTGAGATTGAATTTGAACTCAGGTCTTCCTAATTCCAGGCACAGAATTCTGTCTACTGTGCCACTTAGCTGCCCATCTCCTTATTTGGACCCTATTTTGCAAATCACA
The DNA here is from genome assembly GCF_028583685.1 of Petaurus breviceps papuanus. Lineage (NCBI taxonomy): Eukaryota > Metazoa > Chordata > Mammalia > Diprotodontia > Petauridae > Petaurus > Petaurus breviceps. The sequence continues at coordinate 1,238,937 of NW_027187275.1, forward strand.
GATAGGGTTTTGCCCTTCCTCTGCCCAATGGAAAGGTTTACTTAATTCTAGCCTAACTGCTCTGCTTGACTAGCACACCCTCTATGTTTGTTGAACTGTTTATAAGAGCATTAGATAAAATTAGACCAAGGACAGAGTCCTGTGGCCTTCCATTAAGGATTTTCTTCAATTGTCAATCAATACTCTTTTGGTTTTTATTAAACTAGCTGTGAATCTTCCCAAATGCATTATCACCCATCCATATCTCTTTCATATGGTGGAATATTAGAACTGGAAGGGACCTTGGTGATGACTTAGTCTAAATGCTTAATTTTAAAGATTAATAAATGGGAGCTCCCAGAGATGAAGGATCTTATTTGGCTCTTAATACATGCGGCCTTGAATTTGCTATTTCTTTTTCAAAATATACAAGCTGTCTCTCCAAATGGGCTATAAGATTCTGGAAGCAAGGACTATGTCTTACACCTTAGCCCCTAATGAGATGCCTTTGAGAAACATAGTTTCTCAAAAAAAAAGTTCATTGTTTATATCTTCATTCTTTAAAGAAGTTCATAGAACTTCATACACATTTTTATATTTATTCTCACACCATTCATGGAGGGAGGCAGAGGTCAGCCTCATCTCATTTAATTTTGATAGTTTCAGGGAATGTAGGGAGTGGGTATGCATGAATAAGGATCCACAACCAGAAACTCTGCTGCATTGCTTAATTCCATGGTTTGGGGGTCAAAAGATTAGGAGTTTTAGAACCAAAACTTCTAAAAGTATAACTTTTGATTTTGGACAAATCTCTTGACCTTTTTGTGCCTTGAAATTCAAATTTAGGCTCTAATACTTCATAATCCTAGCAAGTCAAGTCAATAAGCATTTATCAAGTACCTGCTAAATATCAAGCATTGTCTTAACTGCTGGGCCTCTCTAGGCCTCAGTTTCTTCATCCATAGAATGAGGGTATTGGAGAGTATAAAGGTTCTTTCTGGTCCTGTATAATCCTATGAAATTTATTTAAAATTAAATGTTACAAAAATGAAAAAATATATTGTTTATATGTAAATATACATATGTTATTGTTGTATGACAACAACAACAAAAAAAAACCCAAACCCTAAGCCTCAACTGGTTCTTACTTTAAGTCAAACTGATGAGATAAAATGCCAAACAACCAAAGAATGTAGATCTGACTTTTGTTTCCATTTTCCACAGGAATTTACAAACTCTAGCCAACTCTCCTGATTGGTCCTCTCTTCTTTGGTCACATCTGTTTTCTTCCTGCATCCATCCATCTTTCTTAGGCTGGTGCCTCTGCACCACCCCGTGGCCCCTGCTTTGCCCTCTCTATTCTCAGCTCTATGATTCTTGATGTTGCCAATGACCACTCAGGAAGGACTGGTCCCCAGTGGCAAGACACAGATGTTTTGGGACTGAGAGGGTAATATGAATGCTTGTTCTGGCACTTAGAAAGGAAAGGAACATTCTCTTCCCAGCTTTATCTGTTATGAGGATGGATGTGAAGAGAGATGGTCGAGTGGCATTTTATAGGAGTTATTTACAGTCATCAACAAATAGGTCTAGGATGGGTCTATGTCCTGTGAGTGTAACAAGAATCAGTGGTTGCAGTTAGCATGAGGATTTGGGGGTGCATCTTTTGGCATGAGAAAGAAGGAGCAGAAGAAGAGGCAGTGACTGTGGGTGTTTCATGAGTGAGTTCAGTAAGGGACAAGGAACTGTGGGAAGTGTTAAGGCTAATCGCCTGTGGTTTAAGGGCAGAGGAGAGAATGGGACGAGAGTAGAGTGAGGCTGAAGAATGTGGAGGCTCAGGGTTGGCACTGGGGTTCTGTCTTTGTATGGGGTTTGTAGTTACGAGATCTGTCTTGGGGCCTGATAGCTGCCATTATAGCAATTCTCTCTAGGGTATGAGCAGTAACGAGAATGTAAGACCATTATCTCTTTTGTAGAGCATCTCAGAATCATGGGCATAGCTGAGCTCACCTCTGAGTTTAGGTTTCTGAAGGAGAATTCCTTGGGGGACACCCAGAGGACTTCCAATTCATCCATCTCATAGGTGTATATGAAATCATCTTTCTGCAATAATAATTAGCAATATTTCCATGTAAGGAATTTCCTTTTCTTTCTGAAGAGTTCTATAAACTGTATTTTGTAAAATAGTTGCAGCCTCCTTAACCCTTCCCAGCATTAAATATACTTTTGACTTAAAAGATGAGAAATCTAAAGCATAATGAAATGAAGGTTATCCAGTGGTTTAGTATCAAGACTGAAAACAAACTTGTCTACCAGCCCTCCCTCTCTCTAGCTAACCACCCCCTCCTCCCCACCCTGCTGACTGCTTTTGCTTTCTTTTATCTTTAACCAGCCTGTCTCTCCAAGGGACGAACAGAGGTGATTTTTATTTCTACTTGATTCCAGACTCAAGATTGTTCTGTTGATTTTGTTTATTCTCTTTTTTTCCCTTTTGTTAGATGTTCAGATTTCTCCCTAGGAAACATTTTCTCCTGCCTCAGATTAAACAGAGCATCATTTTAACACACAGGAAATGTTGCTGAGTTGAAAAATTTATGCATTACCACAGAGTTTTGCAGTGTAAGAGGTTTCTATCTTTGTAATTATTTCCAATGTGTGTTTATTGATTTTTATAATACAGGGATATTAACTTGAAAGAGAACAAATTACACACAACAAATTAGGCACTTGCATGGATTAGCAAACTGAGGCAGCTCCCTCACTGCGTGACTAATAAGTGAGAGTCAGAGGAGAGGAGCTTGGTGGAGTTTTGCATATCATCTGGTAGGATTTCATTGAACTACTCATCAGAAAACTGAAAAGCAGGTTGTAGGGAGGGAAGGAAGCACAAAACATTAGAGCAGAAGGAAGCCTTAGAGATCACCCAGTCCCAGTCCCTTCATCTGACTAGAGAGAAAACAGCTGCCCAAGAGGGGAAGTGACTTGTTCAAGGGCACAACACTTCCTGGAGTTAAATACAGTTCCCTTTCAATTGCCCCACACTGCCTCCACTGAGTGCTCCCAGTCTAGAATTTTTTCTGCTACATGGTGCTACCTGTCCTATTCTTTAAGAGTATGTCTATGTATCCATGTATGCATCTATCATCTATATTAATTTGTTTATCCATCTATCTATCCATCCATCCATTCATATGTCTGCTTGTTCATTCTCTTTCTCTCTTTGCCTATGTATCCAACCATCATCTATCTATTTATCTATTAAGATAAACACATAATATGGAGGCATATCAGTTGTGTACAATGCTTCGTGACCTCATTTTGAGTTTTCTTGGCAACGATATTGGAGTGATTTGCTGTTTCCTTCTTTAGCTCATTTTATAGATGAGGAAACTGAGGCAAACAGGATTAAGTGACTTGCCCACGGATATACAGCTACTCTGAGGCCAGATTTGAACTCAGGAAGATGAGTCTTCCTGATTCCAGGCCCAGCCATCTATCCATTGGGTCACCTAGATGCTCACATATATCTATCCATTCATCTATTCACACACACCTATACACACATGTAGTATGTATGTGTGTATACACATATGTGCATACGTCTACATGTATATATGCATATAGAGATGATTATTTAATGAGTGACCAGTTCAAAGAGACAAATTTTGACTTGGTGTCAGAACACCATAACTGGAGCTGGCTATCAAAGGAATTGGCTGCCCAAGTTTTAGTGAGTTCCCTTTTATTGGAGATCTGCAGGCAGAAATTGGACGACCACTTGTTGGGTGTGAAGTAGTCAACTTTCCTTTTCAGGCACAAGTTAGATTAAATGTCCACAGCAGTCCCTTCCAAGTCTGAGAGTCTACAATTCTGAGAGGTAGTCAGGTGGCACAGTGCTGAACCTGGAATTAGCAAGACCTACCAGCCTCTAGCACTGATAGCTGTGTGATTCAGTTACCTGCTATCTGCCTCAGTTTCCTCATCTGTAAAATGGGGATAATAATAGCACCTACCTTCCAGGTTGTTGTGAGGATCAAATGAGATAATATTTGCAAAGTGCTTTGCAGGCGTTCCAGTACTCACATTAGCTGTGGTGATGACGTCCTAACCTTAATTTATTGTGAGAGTATGCATGGTATGATGGATGGGAAGGAAAGAGCTGGACTTGGTTTCTTGGAGCCAAAAATACTTTGTTCAAGTTTTGCCACTGACACATACTGGCTGTGTGATTCTGGATAAATCATTTTACCTCTCAGTGCTCTGGGTGAATTTCTAAGACTAAGGAGCAGAGAAGGTGCATGGGAAGGGGAGTGCTTCCTCATATGGGAGTTCCCAATGCAATGGAGAAAAACAAAATCAAACAAGGCTACATCCTTATCCCTACTTGTGCTTTCTGAAGAAAATTACAGTTGATTTCATCCCTCAAGGCAAGAGGCCAACCAATGAGGAGCTCCAGGAAATAGCCTGAAATTCTTTGGCAGAATGTCTCTGAATCACTGTGGTGTCATCCATCATCATCATCATCATCATCATCATCATCATCATCATCATCATCATCATCAGCAGCAGCAGCAGCAGCAGCAGCATTATTGGCATCAGCCCCAGCAGGATCAGCCATAGCAGCGGCAGCGGCTGCAGCATCAACAGCATCAGTGCTGACTTTTGTTTGTAACGTGGACTGGAGGTGGGGGCAGCATCCGTCACCTACTGTGATAATGAATTTCCATTCCTTGCCCTAAGAGGGTGGGAGTATAGCTGGTTAAGGCAGGGCAGAAGGAGGGACTCACATTAAGGAGTGGTCCCATGGACCAGTTTTAAGGCCTGACATTCTGTCTCCTGTCTTCTCTGTGACTTAGGCTTTCAGGTTCAATTTGTTTCATCCTCAGTTCTGCCACCTTGTTTGATGTATACACGAAGCCTTTGGGCAAGATTGCTTAGAGCCAGGGGGTAAAATATCATTAGTATGCTGAAGGGGCTCAGCTGTAGGCTGCCAGGCTCCTGCCTCTGGCCTGTTCTCTCTTTTGCCAATTGGCTGGATGCTTGAGAGATGAGGCAAACAAACTTTGCCAACATGAAGAATGATGGCAGAAGTTGGTCATTCATTTTTTGATGCTCAGTGTCTGGTTTCTACTGTAGTGTAAGATCCCTAAAACAGAGAGTCTTAACTTTTTCTGTGTTGTGGACTCCTCTAGCAGTCTAGTTAAGCCTATGGATCCCTTCTTAAAATGATGGTTTTAAATGTATGAAATAAAACATGTAGAATTATAAAGAAAACCAGTTATATTGAAATACTAATTAAAATTGAAAAAAGTTATCAAAATAAAAAAAAGCAAGTTCAGAAGTTTGAGTACCAAGTTCAGAGTCCCCAGGTTAAGAATACTTGCTCCAGGAGCTCCATTGTTCACTACAGTCTTAGGAAGCCCAAGTCATTTTGGGACAGTCTTCTCTGTATCCTCTCTTTCTTGGCAACCTAGAACAGACAGAAACTCCTATCAAGTCTCCTGAACCATTCTGGTCCATAAGGATGCAGCTAAATTTGGAACTCACTAGACATGGGATTGATCTTCCTTGAAGGCCTCCTGGAGCTTCTATCTTCTCAAGTTTTGCTCATAGGCAGTCCTGTGGTACTTTAGGAATACTATCAATTTTTACTGCCTCTGACACTACAATGAAAGAAGTTTGAAGAAATCAGGGTCCTAATAATTTGCATGCTCTGATGCCATTCCCTTCCATATTCCATAACCACTCCCACAACCTTGCTCACATCATTCAGGTTCTTAACATATCTTAGAGCAGGAGCTCTTAACCTGGGGTCTGTGACCTTTTTCCCCCCTTTTTAAATATTTTGATAACTATTTCAATAGATTTGGTTTCTTTTTTCTTTTTTTTTTGGAGGAGGGAGGTGAGACAACTGGGGTTAAGTGACTTACCCAAGGTCATACAGCTAATAAGTGTCAAGTATCTGAAGCAAAATTTGAACTCAGGGTCTCCTGACTCTAGGGCCAATCCTCTATTCACTGTACCACTTAGCTGTCCCAAAACCAAAACAGAAAATTGGTTTCTTTTGTAATACTATATATTTTTGTTTGTTTATCATTCTTGAGATTTTAAAAATTATTTTTTTTTGTTTTCAACATTCACTTTTATAAGATTTTGAGTACCAATTTTTTCTCCTCCCCCCTCTCCAAGAAAGCAAACAGTCTGATATAGGCTATGAATTTATGGACATATTAAACATTTTCCCACATTAGTCATGTTGTGAAAGAAGAATCAGAACAAAAGGGAAAAAAACCATGAGAGGAAAAAAAGGTGAAAATAGTATGCTTTGATCTACATTCAGACTTCATCATGCTTTCTCTGGATGTGGATAGCATTTCCATCATGAGTTTTTTTGGAATGATCTTAGATCATTGTATTGGTATAAAGAGTCAAGTCTACTAAAGTTGATCATCATACAATGTTGCTCTTACTGTGCACAATATTCTCCTGGTCCTCACTTCGCTCAGCCTCAGTTCATGTAAGTCTTTCCAAGTTTTTCTGAAATTCACCTGTTTGTAAATTTCTTATAGCACAATAGTATTCCATTACATTCATATATTATGACTTATTTAGCCATTCCCCAATTGATAGATATTCCCTTAATTTACAATTCTTTGCCACCACAAAAAGAGGAGCTATAAATATTTTTGTACATATGGGTAAGATTTTTAAAAATAGTATTTTATTTTTCCCAATTACATGTCAAGACAATTTTTAGCATCCATTTTATAAGATTCTGAGTTGCAATTTTTTCCCCTCTCTTCCCTCCCTTCCTAAAATGGTAGGCAATTTGTTATGGGTTATACATATGCTATCATGTAAAACATTTTCCCCTGACAACAAGCATTAATCTACTTCTCTTTAACTTCCAGGAGGACAAGATGTAGATATCTTGGATGTGATAGTTCTTTACTCTTGTCCTTTGATTGTTGACCAAAGATAATGGGAACATGAGAGAATATGTGGGAAAGGAAGGCAGATTTCAAACAAACTATTGTGATCACTACTCAAGAACAGCCTTTATCATAGATATTACTATTAACCTTGTTTATTTTTATAAATATGATGGAAATATGGTATCTCTCAATTCTCCTACCTTTAATCCTCCCTAGTCACCTTTTCAGGATTAACATCCATTATCCTACCCCCTAGAATCCCCTCTCTTGGTAATTTCATAAATTATCTTCTCTATGCAGGTGGCTCCTATATCTATATATCTGGGTTAATTTTCCTCTGAAATCACCACTACCTATTGAACATCTACCACTGGATGTCTCATAGGTATTTCAAACTCAATGTGTTTAAACTTCAACCTATCTCTCTCCTTCCTTTCTTTTTCTATTGAGGGGACCACCATGCTACAAATTACCTAGGTTTGCAACCTTGAAGTTATTGATTCTTCACTCTCCCTTCTCCATATCCAATCAGTTGTCAATTCTTATTAACACAATATGTCGTGTTTGTCCCTGCTCTTCATTCACACAGCCTTACCACCCTGATATTTTCTCCTCTTGCCTATACTATTGAAATAGTCTTTTGAGTCTTCCTACCTCCAATCTCTTGCCTCTCCACACCATCCTAGACACAGCTGCCAAATACTGACTTCACGTTATTCTTTCTCATTCATGTTTCATTTCAATCAGCCACGATTATTTCATGTTCCCTGTACATGACATTCCATTTTCCTCCCCCATGCCTCTATACATGTTATCCCTTATATCTGGGATTCACTCTTTTCTCAACTCTTAAAAAACTCTTAAAGTAAATCCTCTTAAAGTACCTCTTAAAATCCTGAGCTCAACTTAAGGGCCATCTCCTACATGAGGTCTTCTCTGATTCCCTTAGTTACTGGTGCCTCTATCTGAATTTACTTTGTGTATATGTTATATTGACTTGCCTATATATGTTATTTTATTGCAGTAGAATGTAAACTCCTTGAGTACAGGGACTATTTCATTTTTGTTTTGTTTTTCCAGTGTTTGGGACAGTGACATGTTTTTAATCTAGTGATATTCATGCTGGAGCTCTGGGGTTACATGTATCTCTCTTCATGCCCAAGCTAGGCTCTCCAATG
>NW_027187275.1:1247038-1318783 GCF_028583685.1 Petaurus breviceps papuanus
CAAACTTCTCCTGGTTGTTTGATGACATTCTCTTCATTCCCCCACCTCCTTTTGTACTTGTATCATTCAAATATTTTCTTCTTTCTTTTCCTATTTCAGGAAAAAAAGTATGAACTCAAAAGGAAACAAACTCTAGAAGAGACTTCCAGGACAAAAGACCAAAACCCAAACCCCAAATCCCAAACCCAAACCAACCTTCCCCCCACCTCAGAATTCCACACTCTCGTCTGCTACATTCTGAGCCTCACTTCTTAGTGAATGCTAAATGCATCTGGCAGGAGCCTGACCCCAAATCATTACAATGGATAGACCGTGTGCGCAGAGCTTAAACTATACGTGTGCTTGCTGTAACATGATGGATATAACTGCTTGCTGAGAATTTGATTTATTTTCAAATAGTTTAGCATCCCTCTGCTTTTATCTGATATGACTATTTTACAAGCGTGTGTACCAAGCATGGCTTCAAAATTGCAGGTTATGAAATACAGAAAATGGAACAATTGCCTTGCATAGCAGAAATCTTTTGGTTCAGCCTGCATGCAGTATATTTTAAAAGAAGATGGACTGGTGAATGATGATGGGAGCTTGCTTCAAGCTTCATCATTTTCCCCCCTTCCAAGTGAAAGGAAACGCAAGATTTTCTTCTACTTAAAAAAACCCCTTCATATTATTAGTTGGGTTTTCACTGGCCAGTTTGTGATGATGGGTTTTTACCTTTTCATTTGTTGGCATAATAAAAATGACACATTGAAGGTGAAAGCAGTAGCTTCCAGAAGGAATGGGACAGCTAATGTCAGGGAAGGAAATGGCAAGAATGGATGATATCCTTATCTTAATGACCCAAATCTCTCTTTATCAATAGCACCCTTGTCCTCTGAGAAATGCTAATCAGACATCTGATGCTATTATGCACACAAATGTATATATATTGCCATGTATGCATGTATAAATGAAAGCAGCATGGCCTGGTGGATAGGGAACATATCTAGCAGTAAAGGTGGACCTGGATTTATGTTCTGTCTCTGACATAATGCTGACTGTGTGACTATGGACAAGTCACTTAATCTGTCTCATTATCCCCAGGAAACTACCCAAGACTACAGTTAGAGATGATTAGCTTATATATATTAGTAGAGGGAATTTCAATAATGAGAGGCCCCCATAATGATTATAGTATAGATCTGTATGTATGTGTGTGTATGTATGTGTGTGTGTATACACACACAGATACATATATGGATGGGCAATATATTCTAGTAAGTTGAGTCCTGGGGGCTGGAGACCTGGGTTCAAAACCTGTCCCTGATATTTATTATCTATATGATCCCAAGCAAACCACCTAACTTCCATATGTTTCAGGCAACTCTTTAAGATTGATGTGAAATTATAAGATTTTACAATCTGCACTGATGGGAAGAGTTCTTATACTGAGAGTTCCCTATATGGATGAAATTTCAAAATTCAAAATGCTTCGTGTATGTGTGTGTGTGTATATGTACACACAGACACACACAGACACAGACACACACAGACACACACACACACACACACACATATATATATATATATATATATATATATATATATATAGTATACATACTTGATGCACTGACTGCTATGTATTTGAATTCTGTTTTTAGGAGAATAGCAGGTGGTACAGCAGATAGAATGCCAGTCTTGGAGTCAAGAAGACTTGAGTTAAAATCTGGTCTTGGATGCTTACTAGCTGTATGACCCTGGGCAAGTCATTTAACCCTGTTTGAAGAAAACTCCAAATGGGGTCACAAAGAGTTGGAAATAAATGAACAACAACAAAGCATGATTCAATGCAAGAGAAGCTTTACTTCAGGGATTTTATAAAGAAAAGATTGACCCTTTAGAAATGATTTGCTCTGGGCTGTAAACAACTAAGGAATGAGCTCAACTGAAGGGCAAGCCCAGGCCTAGGCAGAATGTTGTAACAAAACTTCCCTTTAGGTCACAGCCTCCTTTGAACCTCCCACCCTCACCAACCACTGTGAAACAAGTGCCATTCAGCAAGCTCAGTCTTGACTGGCATCATCTTTGGCAGGATACCAAGGACTGAAGAGATATGGCAGACTTGTCCTTTCCTAGAAGAGTTAAGACATTTTAATAGGGCAGTGAAAAAAGGCTGCTGATATTAAAGATGGGCCTTTTCATATTTAGGACATCAATCATCCTGGCTGTCAGTCAGCCTTTGATTTACAGTTAAATTAACCTATAGGTAGATATGTATATCTATATTTTATAACATATGTATTATACATAACAAATAGCTATATGTGTATAATAATATATATCTATGGATATATTACATATAAATGTATATCCATAGATACATAATATTGATATAGATATCTTTTCATAGGCTAATTTAACTCTAGGTCAAAGGCCCTGAATATATATATATATGTATAGATATATGTATTATACACACATATATTATAACACACTTACAACATATATAGATATACACACAGACATAAAATTATTTACCGTTATATAATACTTTCTTGTAGTAGTAAGAAAATTCTCTATCAATGTTAAGTAATGGCATTTTAATTTGCCTTATTTCCAATTTCCCATTTTAAAATATGTAGCATCATAAGCTCATTTATTCCTATATCTTTTCACTTCAATTGTTATTCCTTATAGTTGTCTTAAGCAGGAGACTAGATTTATCTTGGCCTCTACCACTCACTCACTGTGTAACCTTGGAGAAATTATTTTAGTTTTCTGAACTTTAGTTTTCCCATTTGTGAAATGAGAAGGTTGACCAATAGGGTTACTCTGATTTCTCCCATGGCTAAAGTTGCTGTGCCAGAAAGAGGACATCTAAAAGGAGAAATTGTTGAGCACCTCTGAACTGTAGACAGTTCCTCATCATGCCATAAAAAAGGGGAAGACCGAAGACAAAAAAACTCAACTTAAAGCAAAAGTCACAGCAATTTTGAATTCCGATGAATTTGGTGGCTTTTCCAAGTTAGGCATTGTGAAATGTTCTCTCTGGTGCCTGTGGCTAGACACAAAATGCTAATTAGTCTTTTAATTGTTTTTTGACTTGATTACCCTGTCCATTGGGTAGATGGTGTCCAGAGTCAGGAAGACAACCTGAGTTCAAATGTGTGACCCTAGGAAAGTCACTTAACCTCTGTCTCTCTCAATTTCTTCAACTGTAAAATGGATATGATAATAACATCTTCTTCCCAGGCTTGTTATGATGATCAAATGAGATTCTATTTGTAAAGAGCTTAGCACAGTGACTGTTCCACAGTAGGCACTTAATAAATTCTTGTTCCATTCTCCTCTCCCCATCACCTACTGACACCCCTGGGATCACTTTGACTTTTGGTTGGCATGAAAGTAGGTCAAGTTTCTCTGCTAAATGTCTCATAACCAAGAAATATAGGCAGCTGATTCAAGTCTGTCAGAATAAGAGCAATTCCACAGAAGAGAAATGGTCAAAGGATACAAACAGGCAGTTTTCAAAGGAAGAAATTCATGTTATCAACAATCATTTGAAAAAAATACTCCAAATCACTAATAACTAGAGAAATGAAAAATTTAAATAATACTGATGTTTTACCTCATGCTCAACACTCTGGATAAGATGACAAAAAGGAAAATTAAAATTATTGAAAGGGAAAACATGAACACCTGTGTGCTGTTAGTGAGCTGTGAGTTGGTCTAGTTATTCCAGAAAGTAATTTGGAATAATGCCCAAAGAGTCACTAATTTATGCATATCCAGCAACATTACTACTAAATCTATACCTAGAAGAGATCAAAGAAAGAGGAAAAACATCCCTATGTACAAAAATATTTAGAGCAAATCTTTATTTATAAGTCTACTAACTGGGGAGTAGTCGAATACATTATGTTATATGAAAATGATAGAATATTATTGGGCTCTACGCAATGACAGAGACAGTTTCAGAGAAACCTCGGAAGATATAAGAACAGATGCAGAGTGAAGTGAGTTAAACTAGGAGAACAATTTATATTATAATTACAACTTTGGTCATGTAGTGACAACCATGACTCCAGAGGACCAATGATTAAGTATGCTATCCACATATTGACAAAGAGGTGGTGGATTCAGGTTGTAGAATAAAACAGACATTTTTGTAAATGCCTAATAAGGGAACTTGTTTTGCCTAACTATGCACATTTATTTAAAGGATTTTGCTTTTGTTTCTCATTGGAGTGAGGGGGAGAGATAGGAAGGATGGGGTTGCCAAAAAAATTAAAGAAAAAAAACAGAAAGGAGAGAAAAGAAGGCCATTGAAATATTTTTTTTAATACACAGAAGAGAACAAAAGGAGAGCCAGAAAGAATCACAAACAAGCAGGACTACTTTGAGAATTACATGTTGAACATAAAATGAAAAGCAAGCTCTACATAATTGAGAGTTGCAGTTTCATGTATTAGCCTCTTTTTCTCTTTTATTGTGTACATGGAAATTCTCATTTCACTTTGTGTTAAATTCAGAATTATAAAAACAAAAACAAAAACAGAAAAAAAATCCTTTCACTTTATAGATGGAAAATTGAGATTTAGGTGACTTGACTAAGGTCATACATGTAGTTAGTAGCAGAGATAGGATTTGACCCTCCAATTCAGTATTATTTCTACTATACAACTCTGCCTCTAAGTGAAAGGCATTTGGCAGGCCTGAGAAAAATGGTCCTAGAGGTCTTTCTGATTCTAGATTTGAGTTCTTCAAAGTTTTCAGGCATCACTTCAGAACATGTCTACATTGGCCAGTGGTCTGTTTTCCTTTCTTTCTACCCCATGGTTTGTCTCCTAGTGAAGACTTTCTTCGACAATGACAGAAGAACTGAGCTTTACTTTCTGCCAGGTATAAGATCATCCTTTGGAACAGAATGGGAAAGAAAGTAGAAATCCTTTTATTTTGGTTAGCATTGAAGAGGCTTCTCTATCTTCCCTCTTTCTATCTTCCTCCCCTCCAAAAAGATACCACATGAACTTAATGACTTCAAGACCTGCTCAAATCTTCAGAGCAGTGTCGTGGTTCCCTTTGACTGTTTTCCAAGAATGCATCTGAATTTGGTTTGTTCTTTTTAATCAACTCTCCAGGAGTTTGATTTCTTTATTGGTTAACCAGCGTAAAGAACCATAGAAAATTTTGACTATGAGTCATTTGATTGACACCAGGATCGCGGCAGCCAGGGAGAGCGGAGCAAACTTCATCCAGATTGAAAGACGAGTTACATAGCGGGGGGACTAAAGCCTGGGAAGAAAATGGAGACATAACTATAAAGCAGAACCAAACACCATGAGAATGTGTGCTGGCTGCAAATGGGATGGAAAATATCAAATGTATAATTATATGGAATTATAAGTAATAGGGAGAATTGAAACCTTCATGGGATATGCAACCTTCCTTCCAAAAGCCTTCTTCTGGCACTGTGGCAGCACAGAGAGCCCTAAAGATTCCTCATGTGTTTTGGTCAGTCTGACATAGCAGATATTTTAAATTGGAGCTCCTTAATCATTTTGTTTCATGGATCTCTCTCGCAGTTTGAGGAAGTCTTTATAGCATAATGGTTTTCAAATGCACAAAATGAGGACAGAATCCAAAATGGGCATATGATTACCAAGGAAGCCAATTGTATTGAAATCAATTTATCAACATATATATTTTTAAATCAAGTTTATGGATCCTGGGTTAAGAACCTCTGTTCTAAATGGAATTGTTTTCCCTGGTTCCTGGAAGAAAGGGAGATGAGAAACTTTTTGATTTGAGTCTGCCTCAGAGCAAGATAGCATATATTTAAAGCTGAACAATAGGAAGGTGCAGGGAAAAGACAAAACTCCCAAATTCCAAGTTGTCCTCTTTCATAACTTCACTCACTCCTTTATCTTGTCAATGATCTCTTTCTTTTGTTTTATTTTATTTTGTTTTTGGATGTGATTTGGTGTGTGTTGGTGATGAGAGAAGAATAACAGTATCATTGCATGAAAGTTGTGTGGCCTTGGCCAAATCACTTAATCTCTGTACCTCAGTTTCCTCCTCTGGAAAATGGAGGGATTGAATTTGGTGGTCCTAAGCTTGTGACTGAACAAATAAATAACTACACTTTAAGTCTAGTCATTCAACCAGTTCCAACTTTGCTTAACTATACAACAAAGGAAGGAAAGGAAAGAAGGAAGGAAGGGAGGGAGGGAGAAAGGGAGGGGTGTTGGAAGGGAGGGAGAAACATTTATTAAGCACTTACTATGTACCAGGCATTGCGCTAAGTTCTAATAACAATAACTCACACTTTAAGGCTTAGGGATAGGACTGTTTTTGAAGGTAGAAGGAATGATAATGATGGATGATAGAGAGAAGACAGAGCTGCTCAACTCACTTTGCTTGATTTATTCCTCTTACTTTTTTTCTGCAAAAGAGAAAGATCTCTGGACTGGAAAGGACAGAAACAAAAATGACTAAAAAGGAGTTGATATTTGACATAAGGAAGTAATAAGAAAGCACCTATTCACCCTTAATGAATTCAGACACAGATGAAAAATATCCTCTGTTTCTAAAAGGCCTGACAGAAGTCATTACTGAACCACTTCCAGTGATCTTTAAAAGATTGTATAGAATAGGAAAGGTGACACAGAATTGGAGAAGAGCAAATGTTCTGATTTTCAAAGCAACGAGGAGAGCAGAGTCTGCAGACTTCAGGTCAGTTAGTTTGACTTTGATTCCTGGCAAAATTCTAGAATGTCTGTGTCACAGTGGACTTGACAGTCACAACAGTGCTTATTATGAATATGTGCAAAGTGCTTGGGGCAATCCAATTGCCAAATGGACTTTGAGCATTGACAGATAGTCCATATCTGGTTCTCATCCACTAACCACATGGTGAAAAGAGTAGTCACTTGGACTGGCTGTGGAACTGGAGCTGGAGTTCATTTGAAAGGTAGCAGTCAGCAGGCTTTGGCCTTGCTCCTTGCCTGGTTGTGTTCTGGTGAGGGAAGAGAGAATGTTGTAAAGAGAGAGGCCTCAGATCTTTCCTTTGGGCATTTGTTTTAGGTTAAGGTGGTTGGCGATGGCTTTGATCTTGTGAACTTTTATTTGTAGATAGAACATTAGATGTGGAGTCAGGAAGCCTTAAGTGAATCCAAATCCAGCTACATAAACTCATTAACTTGTGATCCTAGATAAGTCACTTAACCTTCGTCAGCCTTAGTTTCCTCAGCTATAAGTGAAAACACTTATAGCACCTGCCCTCTAGAGTTATAGTGAGTATCAGATGAGGTAACATTTGTAAAACGATTAGCACAATGCCTGGCACATAGGACATGCTTAACAAATGTTTCTTCCTCCCTTCCTTCCTCCCTCCCTTCTTCCCTCCCTCTTTCTCTTCCTTCCTTCCTTCCTTCCTTCCTTCCTTCCTTCCTTCCTTCCTTCCTTCCTTCCTTCCTTCCTTCCTTCCTCCCTCCCTCCCTTCCTTCCTTCCTTCCTTCCTTCCTTCCTTCCTTCCTTCCTTCCTTCCTTCCTTCCATCCCTCCCTCTTTCCCTTCTTTGTTGTATAGTTAAGCAAAGTTGAAACTGGTTCAATGACTAGACTTAAAGGGTAGTTAATAATTTGTTCAGTGAGAAAGCTAGAAGGAATTCTTTAATGGAGTTCCCCAGAGATCTGTGCTTAGCCTTGTACTGTTTAATATTTACATTAAAAACCTGGATATAGGCATAGATGCCATTCTTTACCAATTTGTAAATGACATAAAACACATTGTAATATACAAAAAGAGTTCCCAAAATATCATGTAAACTAGAACATTGGGCCAAATCTAATTAGATGTTATTTAATTGGGGTAAAGGTTAAGTCTTATGTTAGGGTTGAAATAATCAACTTCATAACTAACAGTTAGGGGAGATCAGTCATTCAGTCATCAAACATTTATTAAACATCTGCTATGTACCAGGCTGTGTGGTGAACACTGGGGATACAAAGGAAGGTGTGACTAGACAGCAGGTTGTTTGAAAAAGATATAGAAGTTTTAGTGGACTGCAAGCTCACCATTAGTCAACAATGTGGTTGGTGTGCCAGCCAAAACAGCTGATGGGACCATAGGTTTAATTCAAAGAAGCATAGCATATAGGAGAAGAGAGAAGTTTGTCTTCTTACTCTTTACTCTTCCAGATAGGGCCTCGATCAGACTACAGCTGGAATTTTGTATTAAATTCTGCTTGTTGCATCTCAGTGATAACAGAGCATCCAGAAAGCCACCAGGATGATGAAGGGCCTTGAAAGCATGCCACATGAGATTGGTTGAAGGAGTTGAAAATGTTTAACTTAGAGAAGGCTTGGGGTAAGTAACATGATAATTATCTTCAAGTATTTAAAGGACGGTCCCATTATGTCATTAAAAAGGATTGAATTAGTTCTGGTTGCTATTAGAAGGCATATCTACCAATAAAGGATGTAAGTTGCAAAGGGGTAGATTTAGGCTCAATATAAAGAAAAACATCATAATGATTAAAGTTATCCAAAAGTGGAATGGGTCTCTTAAAGAGCTTATGGCTAAGACCGTGTTTTAGGGGCAACATCTACTCCATGGCAAGCTATGAGTCTCCCCCCTTAAAAGGCAATAAAATTGCACTTGAGGCTTAATTGGGGGTGGAGGACGTGGAGAATATATTTTGACCATGACACAAAAAGGTTATGACCCCTTGAAATGGAGGGTGATAGCCTATCGAATACATATAATTTGGACTCTGATAGCCCATCAGTATAAATAATTGGGCAGGTACTGTGAGTTGACAATAAGCTGGGCTAAAATTGACTAAGTGAAAGAGAGCAGTTATCTTAGAATTTTTAGATCAGTCCAATCATAACCTTCCACATGAAGTCTTTCATGATTTCCCCCCAATTATCTAGGGTTTTTTGTGTATATATTTTGCGTATACTTGTGTGTCTAAGGGAATTGATGTTTGAAAAACCAGGTCCTCTCAAGGCAGTCCAGCTCACTTTTGGACAGCTCTACTTGTTCCATGGTTTTTCCAACATTAAGCCTAAATCTGTCTCTCTGCATTTTCCATCCATTGTTCCTAGTTCTGCCCTGCCAGACCAAACAAATCTAACTTCTCTTTTATATGATACAGCAACTTTCATCCACAATGCTTCATTTCTTCCCCATATAAAGTTTTGTCTTTTCCAGGGGAAACATATCTAGCTTTTTCAATCAACCTTCATTATGGTATGGACTTAAATTAGCCTTTTGTCTTCCTCTGGACATCTTTCATCTTATCAGTAGCTTTCCCAAAATATGGTAACAAGAACTGAATATAATACTCCAGATGTGGTCTGACCAGGGCACAGTTAATATAGCTGCATTATTTTCTTAGTCTTGTAAATTGTTTCTCTTAAAATAGCCCCAAATCCCATTAGTTGCTTCTTCTTCTTTCTCTTCCTCCTCCTCTTCCTCTTCTCCTTTTCTTCTTTTTCTCCTTTCCTCCTCTTCCTCTCCCCCATCCTTTTTCCTCTCCTCTTTCTCTATCACATTGCTGACTCATACTGAGTTTTTAGCTAACTAAAACTCCCAAATCTCTTTCAAACTGCTGTCTAAGCATATTTCCTCAATCTAATTCCTGTTATGTTGATTTTTTAAAACTCAAGAGTAGTACTTTACATTTTTATTTGCTAAGTTTCATCATATTAGATTGAACCATTTTTGATGTCCTTAGCTTTTCTTATCCGTTTTGGCTCATTGACAGTTTTAGTACTCCTGGAACATTTTATGGGACAGCATTGCACTCATATGCATTCTCTCTTACTTGTCCCTGGTTCCATCTTCTATACACAACTTAAAAACAAACAAACAAAAAAAAGTTGGTTAACAAGTCCTTTGTAGACACATATTGGTTTCTTCAGACAACTCCTAGTTTCCCTCCGCATTGGAATTATTTCCTTTCCTGTTTATAGAATTTCATTCTTAAAAGTTTCCCAGAGAACCAAGAGGACAAGATACACAATAATGACAAAAATGCTAATGAACAGATTGCAAAAAAAAAGAAGTAGAACTCTAAGTCATAGAACATCTGATAAAGGTCCCCAAGAAGAGACAATAAGAAGTGTCTTCTCCCTCATGGTAGAGATGCGGGGTATTTCATTAGGACAGAATATTGAACACATTGGTCTTGTATTTGGTGTTATTGGTTATTTTTTTTCTTTGGTCCAAGGGGGTTTAATCTGGAAGGAGGAATTGAAAGATGACTTTCAGTTGACAGAAGTTAAAGAAACAACACCTATACCTGCTACATTTTTCATTTTCTGGCCTGCTTCAACTTTTATTAAATTCCTTTAAAAAAAAAGTTTTCCTTATTCTTGCATGAATTAAATATGTTATTCATATTTAACATGTTCCCTCCCAACATCTTAAATTCATGCCCTAGTTAGATAGAGCCTCTCTTAATTGGCCATATTGGTATATATCTGCCACCTTACCTTTCATAAGAAATCAGCTACTATCATAACATTTCTCTTCTTGATTCTAGGGTTGATTCCTTCTACTCCATGCCTCATATAGAGCTAACAGTACTAAGGAGGAATCATGATAAGCTTCTTCAGATTCTGGATTCCAAAGTATATCTGAATGGCAAGCTTATAAACATTTTGTAGTCTCCACTGGGGAAGAGAGAATGCCAATAGCAACACAAGGAAATCTATAGAACTGGGCACACATGACTGGGAGTAATGATTGAACTCAGAGTTACAGGACCTGAGCTCAAATCCCAGCACTACCATTTACTAATTCTGTGAACTTGCTATTTAACCTCTCAAATAATTTTCTCCTTTGTAAAATGAGAGGATTGGATTAGATGACCTCAGAGGTTCTTTCTAGGTCTCAATGAAGTCCATGATTCTATAATAGCTTAATGTAGTATCCCTCTTAGAAACACTTGCATTTCAAAAAGAAGATACCTAGGGAGGACAGGAATTAACCCAAGAGTTTGATTCAACCTGCACACCTATTGGAATACTTACTGTGTACCTTTCAGGGTGGACTTTTAAGTTACGTGACAGTTGTGAAATTTTTTTGGAGCAAAGAGACCTTTGTAGTATACTTTATGTTATACCAGTAGGCAGTCACATAAGCTGTCTACACATGAGGCCACATCTACAATATATAATGGTTCTGGATGTGGTGGTTTTCATCAACGCAATAGAAGATTTATATGAGCATTTTATGAGTCCTGGGGACCTTTTAACCTGAGTGTCTTGGGCCAACTTACTTTTTTATCTATAAAATATAAATAATAATATTGTTAGATGATTGGGTCTTTTTGTCATTCAATATCCTAAAAGGAGTATTGGGAAGAATAAGTTGGTATCTACAAAGCACTTTTAGGTACTTGACAGAGTAACTAAGTTTCTATTGTTAGTTGGAAGTTGCTCATAAATGTTAGACCATTAAAACAAAACAAAACAAAAAAAAACTCAGAGCAGTTAATGGAATGCCCAATTATGCAGTCATTCAAATGAGTGCTCTCAGTATGCAGTCTCCAAGTCAAGCATATTAAAGTGCACACAGATCTTTCCTTTCTTACTTTCAGAAAATGCACAATATAAAGTTAATGCTTCATTACTTTTCAGCATTTAAAAAGCTGAAGCTTGGAAATTCACAGTAAAGGATGCCACAGCAACTGTGAGCTGAGTCCTTCATCCTCATACCTACCAGTACAATCCATGGAAATGAACATCCCCACTTAAAAATAGTAAAATATGTTCCAGCTTCCATAATTAATGTACAGTGTGCTACTAATCCTATCTCTAACACTTAGAAACTATGACCATAGATGCAAGTCATTTAAAATTCCCTAGCCTCAGTTCCCTTTATTCATTGTTTCATTTGTTCATCCTTTCATTCATTTACCAAGCATTTGGAAAGCACCCACATTATGCCAGAGATTGTGCTTAGTTGTGAGAATACAAAAGAAAATATGAAATAGCAACTGCCCTCAATGAGCTTACATTCCATTAGGGAAAACAGTATGTATGCAATTAAATAAATGCTTTTGAAGTAAGTAGAAATAATTTGAAAAGTACTAGAATTTGAGGGGATCATGAAAAGCCCATTCAGAAGGTGGTACGCTTTGGAGAAAGCCAAGGATTCTAAGAGGTAGAAGTGAGGCTGGATAAGAATGGGGAACAGTCTAGAAAAATCCAAGGAGACAAAAATGAGG
Source organism: Petaurus breviceps papuanus (assembly GCF_028583685.1). NCBI lineage: Eukaryota > Metazoa > Chordata > Mammalia > Diprotodontia > Petauridae > Petaurus > Petaurus breviceps. Next base: position 1,259,261 of record NW_027187275.1, read on the forward strand.
CTAATTTTTCATTAGGTTGTTGTAAAGCACTAAGTGCTATATTAATGTCATGTAATGTGGGTAATAAGGAGAACTCTGCTGATATGCTAGACTGGGATACTTCCCATGGAACTGGATCTATACTTTGATCTCTTCCAGCGGGCCATGTTCTCTGGCTGTTGGCTCCTGGGTTGGTTCATTGGTCTAAGAAAGTGATTCTCCTTGATTCTATTTTGAGCATGCTATTTAAGACCCTGCTAGTTTTACTCTAGGGTGGTAGTGGTGGTATTTCTCTCTTTTCCCTGTCAGTAGCCAGGGTGGCTTTGAGTACTGGCAATGTGAACTTGGGTTTGCCAAGGTGAGTCTGAGATTGAACCTCAAGTCTCTGGTAGCATCTCTTATTTCCTAAGAGTAAACAGGTAGAGACAATCTCCATTCAGTCTCAGAACTGTATTTGAGTAATTTGTTCTGGATAAAAAGTGACTACAGTCATGAAGTGGGCTTAGCTTTATTAGCTTTATTTAATGGCCAGATTAATTATGTTATAAAATAGGAATCATCAAAACTATGTAGTTAAAAAAAATTTGAAACAGGATGAGTAAGTTGTCCCATTAGTCTTGTGTCTGATAAAATCAAGAACATAAAATATTTGGGGCAGGACTCTGTATTTGACAGGAGCTTGTGGAAGACTAGCAAGCATTTTGATGAAAAATAGGTCTATTTTAAGGCATCATCTTGCACTATATTTTACAATAAGTCCCAAATAGAAGTCACCTAATTGGTCACAATATAAACAATTAGAGCAGGATGGAAAGCTGTTTTTTAACTAAGGCAAAAGGGGAGAATTCATAGCTAGACAAAAATTATGAAGATTACTAAAGAAAAAATGGACAATTTTAACTGCATAAAACTAACAAGCTTTAGAACAAACAAAATCAGTAAAGTCAGAACATCAGAAGAGGAGACTCATAAAGTGCCCATATAAATTTTCTGTTGTGTTGATGGAGACTACCACATCTAGAACCATTATATATGGTAGATCTGGCCTCATGTGTAGACAGCTTATGTGTCTGTCTGACTTGTTTAAATCACTTGACCTAGTGGTCTCATTGCTGGATGTTTATACTCCAAGGAAGTCAATAACAGAAACTAAGTTTCCATAAATAGTAAAACATTATAAGTAATGATTTTTACAGTAACAAAAAGCTAGAAAACAGTGAATATGTGCCCATTGATTGATGGATAGCTGATCAAACTGTGGTATATAAACATAATGAGAATATTATTGCATTATAAGGAAGTAATGGAAACATGGGAAGACCCATATGAATTGATTCAAAGTAAAGAAAGCAGATCCAGGAGAACAATATACCCAATGGCTACAATTATGTAAATGAAGACAACCCTAAAAGACATTAGATATCAAAGCAATCACTTTGGTCAACATCAATCAATTCCAGATGACTGATGCTTAAACACCCTTCTTCACTGGTGAGAGGTAGTGATTTTGGGTATGGGATCTTACATGCTATCAGCCATTGTCACTGGGAGGATAATAGGGTAAGGATTTTTCTATAAATCTATAATTTTTATTTTATTTTATTTTTGCTTTTTGGAGGGCAATTGGGGTTAAGTGACTTGCCCAAAGTCACATGGCTAGTTTTTGTGTTAAGTGTCTGAGGCTGGATTTGAACTCAGGTCCTCCTGACTCCAGGGCTGATAAATCTATAATTTTAAAAAGTAGTCAGAATCTAGGAAAAGAAAAGTAAGGAGAAAATAAAACACAATTATCTGGGATCAAAATGGCAACTAAATCCAAATTTTAGAAGGAAGGGGGGGTGTAGGATGAATTAGAAAGTTTAAAATGTAGGGAAGTTAAAAATGCAAGCATTTATTGAGTACCTACTGTGTTCTAGGCAATGTGCTAAGTGTTTTACATATTAACAGCATTGTGAGGTAGATGCTATCATTATCTTCATTTTACAGCTGAGGAAACTGAGGCAAACAGAGGCTAGGTAACTTGCCCAGGGTCATACAGTAAGTATCTAAGGTCAGATTTGAACTCAGGTCTTTCAGGTTCAACACTCTATCCAGCACTTAACCCTTGCCTGCCTCAGCATCCTTATCTGTAAAGTAGTTATATTGATAGTACCTACCTCTCAGGGTTGTGAGGAGAAAATGAGATATTTGCAAAGCACTTTGCAAATCTTAAAGTACTATATTAATGTTAGCTATTGGGGCCATCTCCAGTTGTCCTGATCTTTATCTTGCTACTGGACCCAGATGACTCTGGAGGAGAAAGTGAGGCTGGTGACCTTGCACAGTCCTGCCTCACTTAAATCCAATTCCCTTGCAAGTCATGGCATCATCTTCCTGTCATCATGGTCCTCTGAGAAAGAAGGACAAAAAGCAATAACAACAACAACAACAAAACAGTGTTATAATATACACAGACTTTAGTAAGGACATGCATGGTCTTTTTGTTATATATAAAATCTTACATAGAGAGTACTAATTTATTTTATTTTTTTGAGTATAAGTTTCTGGTTAAAGCAAACACAGGCTTTGTGATACTGCAACCCAAGAAAAGCCTTGCGGTCTTACAGTAAGCAGAAATTTCCCATTTTGTTTTCTGTCCAGCCTAATCCAATATACTAATACTCCAGTTGAAAGTGGACATAATTGCAAATTTATATAGTCACCAAGACCAGAGGTTGGCTAAAATAAGCTTTCCAAACAAATCAGGTAAAGAAGGCTTTATCCCTAGGTAACCATAAACCAAGATTGAATTAAATTAATCATTAATCAATTATGTATCTCACTCATTCCTAGGGGCTCTTTCAATCCTCCCAGCATATAATGAAAGAAATCAAATCCATCTACATCAGGATTTCCATGGCTTCTATCACTATGGTATATAAAGAGAACTTAGAGACATAAGACAACCTGCAAAATCAAATCAAGACTGTCATCCCCAAGAGTCTCAGGTGTCATTCTCCCTCCTGTAGAGATTATTGTTTATGGAGAGTTGTAGTGATCTTTCCAGAAATGCTTAAAAGGTTTTCACCATTATGGAAAGAGCTGTCTGATCATTCGGTTCACTGAAGGAATGAACAACACACACAGATCTGTACGAGAGTAGAGTAGAGGAGAAAGGATACTGAAGAATTTGAATTTAGGAGATTTAAAATTTAGAATTTGAAGACCTCCATTTGGATCCTGGCTCTACCATTTCCTGACTGATTCTGGGTATGTCACTTAATTGTTCTGAGACTAAAATAACCAATCTTGGCCTTGGAGAACAGAAAATGGAACTTTCCTATTCACAGTTGTAAGGTGGAGGACTACAGGGGCAGAATGTGGTATGCATTATTAGAACTAGTCACTATATTGGTTGTTTTTGCTTCACTATTTTTTATGATTACAAAAGAGAGTTCAGTCTGACAGTATATTCAGAAATTACTGTCACATAAAAACAACAGGAATTCATAGAACATATTACAATTGAAACAAAATAAAATGAAATGGAGTATTGATATTTATATGACCTACTTCATGGAGCTGCTACGAAAAGCAAATGAAATATATAATACATACATATGAGTCTAGCAGAAAAGTGGTTTTCTAGTTTGAGACACTAGTTGTATGATTTCACCCAAGTAAATGGAACTTCCAGGGGCAAACATTCTCTGTGGACCTTTGATTAACAAGATAGTCATATTGAGGGAGGGTAGAACCTTTGTCAAGGAAAGAAGCCAATTGAACTTGAATCTACTGTTGCAGCTGACTTCTCTTCATGAAATGATCAGTTATTGATTAAATTGACCAGATCATTTAGCCAACACAATAAAACATCTGTGAGTGTAGAGACACTCTACAAGAAACTTTAATCAGTTACATAGCAAGAATGATCCAAAGATAATCTTACTTTATTCATGAAGCTGCTTAACCTAAGTGGATATTTGTTGCACTAATGCAATATTAACAGCTCCCATGGTCACTATAAATATACCTGCATGGTGCTTGATTACAAAATATAACAGAATCTCCATATATAAGACAGAAACAAAACATTTATTTAGACACCAGAAAACCACATCCCCAAACCAGTAAGCTGATTCCATCATAGTAGCAAAGAAGTTAATAAACAGCAACAGCACAGAGAGCTACACCATCCTTTAGCCTTCCCACAAACCAACATAAGACCAATATTTCCTCACCAGCCTGTCTCCCTTGAAACATCCTCTCCTCCTAACCATCTAGCTTGCTCTGACTCCCAGCTTCCTGTGGGCTCTGCTCCACCCTTCAGCAAACTCTTCCCACTACAGGATCCAAGTGACTGCATTCAGCCCATTAGGGGACAGAGTATATTTTCAAAGCAGGGAAGGTCTTCAAATTCCCTTAGGCTTATTAAGGGGCAGGGAAGATCTTCTAATTCCCATTACCATTATAATATTTGAAAAAATTTTTTCAGATTGTTTAAAGAAACAAATAAATAGGATGTAGGATCCTGTAGGACACAGCTGTATAATAATGGATAGAGTGCTGGACTTTGAATTAGGAAGACCTAGTTTCAAATCCTGCCAGCCCATGTGACCCTGGGCAAACTGTTTAACCTTTCTCAGCCTCAGGCAAGTCTCTAAAACAATAAATCACAGATAGGTCAGAAGTTCCCATACAAACAAAATCAAGATCCTTGATGTATTGATGAATGTATTTATGTAGTTGATATCCCTTCTCCCCATCATGCAGAGGTAGAAAATGAGGCCCCAAATCTCTCACGTTCAATCAGTTAGTAAGTTTTAGTGCTTAAGCAATTTGGGTGGTTGATTACAATTCTTTACTTTGATTTTCACATGGAGGTTCTTCCTTTCATTGTTGGAAGGAACTGAGAACTAGTGGTATTTCTGGAAGCAGACTCCAACTTATATGACATAGTTACCAATAGTGAAGCACTTGTCTAATCCTTTCTTATTTATAGAAAAGCATAGAATCTAGGCATTTGAAGTGGCCTTGGATATCATCAAATTCCACTTTCCATCCACTTTTAGCATTTTTTCTGCAACATTGATGACAGGTAGTTCTCCAGATGCTGTTTGAACACTTCCAGTGAAAGCGAATTTATTGCTTCCCAAAGCATATCATTCAATTGCTGGCAGTGTTAATTTTTAGAAAGTTCTTCTTCAAATTTAGCTGAAATTTGTATCCTTGGTCATTTTTGCACATTAGTCTGAGCTATGGCCTTAGGATCATAAGACTTTAAAGCTAGGAGGTGCCATAAAGTCCACTCAGTTCAACCTCTGTATTTTATAACAGGAAACTGAAAACTTGGTACATAAAATGACTTGACTAAGGCCACACAGATGGTAAGTATCAAATATTTCTGGAGTTATGATAGAATCATTGAGCCTAAGGTTTGAAAGTGACCTCAGAGTCCAACCCATAACTGAACAAAAATCTCCTCTACCAGATTCTGGACATGTGGTTATATGGATTCCTTTGGAAGACCTCCAGTAATGGGGAAATTCATTACTGTATAAGGTAGCCAATTCCATTTTTAGATAGCTCTAGAATGAATTGGTATTGTCACATACATTTTGATCCAGTAGCACTGGTCTCCTGGCTGTTCCATGAACAAAGCACTCCATATCTGAGTTCTGGGCATTTTCTCTGACTATCTTCCATTCCTGGAATACTCTCCTTCTTCATGTCTACTTATTATATTTCTTGACTTCCTTTAAATCTCAACTAAACTATCTTTTAGGGAAGCTTTTCCCAACCTCTTTTAATTCTAGTGCTTACCTTCTGTTAACTATTTCATACATATCCTTTGTTTGCATGATGTCTCCCCTACTAGATTGTAAGCTCCTTTAGGATAGGGATGATCTTTTGCCTCTTTTTATATCTCCAGTGCTCAGTACAGTGCCTGGCACATAGTAGGTACTTAATAAATGTTGACTGAGTGATTGAAATACTTGAACATAGTTATTATATTTCTCTTAAGTCTTTTTTCTCCAGACAATGGGTAGTTTTTCTTCTTTTTTGTTTAATAGTAATGGAAAACTATGATAACAAAGTAATTAATAGTAGGAATCATTTAATTCTACTTTGGAGAACTTGAAAGAATTATTCAAAGTGTTCAGAGGGAGAGTGTGGCTTAGTGGAAAGATTATTGGACTTAAAGTCAGGAAGAATTGGTTTCAGATCCTGGGAAAAAGTTGTATTGGAGAAAAAGGAGTTGGGCTGAAGAAGGATAAGAAATAATTTCAAAGGATTTTTTTTTGGGGGGAGTCAAGGCAACTGGGGTTAAGTGACTTGCCCAAGGTCACATAGCTAGTTAAGTGTCAAGTGTCTGAGGTTGGATTTGAACTCAGGTTCTCCTGATTTCAGGGATGGTGCTCTATTCACTGTGCCCTCTAGCTGCCCCCAATGGATTTCTAAAGGAAAACTGGAGGATTTTAGAGTTGATAAGAAGCCTAGAACTTCAATAGGAGAGGGGGAAATTTGGAAGGATTTGAGGAAAAGCTGAAGGAGGGGGACTTGAGCCAAAAGTGGAGAACGAATCAAGATGAAGGGGAAGAATTGCAGATGAGGGAGGAAAAGAGGGATCCGAGGAGGAGCAGAAGATGAAGAAGAAGGAGAGGAGGAAATGTAGAAGGAGAAGTATTTTAGGAGATGGTAACTGGTAATTTTAGAAGGAGGCAAATTTAGGAGATGGTAAAATAAGGCAAGATGAATTGGTGAGATAAGGTAAGAGGTTAGTGAGCTAAATAAAAGGAAGTTTGATGCTGTTCAAGATGCTGATGGGGTGCCAATAAGGTGGGAAGGAGAGTGACAACTCCAGATCTTCACAAGGAGTTTGCCACAACAATCTGCCAGGGGAGCTGTTACCCAGAAAACTCAGGACTGAGGATCCTTCTTCAGTAAGTATGGAGAGCAGTTCCATGACCTCTATTAAATGTATGGTACTAATGCTTCTGACATGGTTAGATGACTATTATTCAAGCTGAAAGTACAGACTGTTCTCCCTCCTAAAAGAGAAGGTAAAGTAATTCAGTGAATGTCCCTTCAGTCTCCAGGTAATCAGAGGGAAGGAAATAAGTGTTCTTAAGCAGTGGAAGATGGGCTTCAATGTGAAAACAAAGAAAAAAAAAGGATTTGAAGAAGTATGAAGAAATCCTGACCTTTGTAAGGTGGTTGGAGAGTAGGAGGAAATGTCATGCAGAGGAAAAGGGGAAAAAAAGAGGACTGCTTAACAGAGCTAAGAAACAGCTATAAAAGTCTTCCAGAGGAGGAAGGTTGTTTTCTCTGAAGATGAAACAGCTGTTCCCTCACCAAGGAGAAGTGTTATGGATCCACAGGTGCTGTAAGTTGAGATATTATTGGTAAGGGTCAGAAGAAGAAGAGAAGAACAGTAGCGGATCCTGACTCCCTTCTGAAAGGTACTGAGCCACCAATTTGTCAACAGGAATGAAGAGTAGAGAGGGCTGCCTTTACACTACAAATTTTTGACTGGGATAACTACTACCTAGTTCTGGTGATTCACACGGGTATGAAAGCTTGAAAGCAATGCTAAAGATGATGAAGTCTTTAGAAAGGGGCAACATTAGGGACACAGTGGGTGTTTTCATTACTTTTGCCCCTCAAAAGGAATTTTGGGAGAGATAGGTAGATTTACCAAGTGAACAGTTATTTAAAATGATAGAGGCTGAAATTGAGATGTGCATTTCTAGCCAATAACTTAAATAAGATTGACAGGCTTCAGGCTTAGGATGAAGGGCTCCTAACTAGGGCTTATAAGAAGTTATTTGTCTGAAATCTTTCCAATCTAATCAAGAAGGTTTTACACTAAACAGTGGGATTGGTGGGAGGAAAACAGAGAAAATTGCTTATGTCTGTCCACCAAAGTAGAGTGTAGTAGAAACCTAGAAATCAGGGAAAAGAAAAAAAACTTTGACCTCATAGGTATCACTGAAACTTGGTGTAATGAGACCAATGACTAGAATTTGTCTGAATGGGTCTCTTTATTCAAAAGAAGAAACAGAATAAATAAAAGAGGGAGGGAAATAGCATTGCTTATTTAGAATATATGCTCATGTGAGGAAAGTCATGACCCAGAAGAGGCAAATAGAGTAGATACCTTTTAAGGGAAGACAAATGGAAACTGAAGCAGAAACTATATTGTCATCAGAGTAAATTATTAAATCAATCAATGAGCAAACTTTTATCATGTGCATACAATGTTGTAGGCACTGTGCCAGACTATTGAGCTGTTACAAAGAATGAAATAATGCCTACTTATAAATATATTACATTCTATTGCATGAAACAGGTATACATGTAGAAACATACAACATACATGGAAAATGAAGAAATACAAATGGAAATAAAGTAGCTAAATAAACAGTAGGAGGAGGAGGAGGAGGAAGATGACAGTGAAATATATTAACTGTTAGTGGAATCAGGAAAGGCTTCATGTCACGGTGCTTTAGCTGAGTTGTAAAGGAAGAGAGACACTCTATGAGATGGGTGGAAAGAAGAGTGCCTTCCAGATATGTGGGATGGCCAGTGAAGAGGCACAAAGATGGCAGATGGAGCTTTAGGGCCAGAAGGACGACCTGTTTGGTTGGAAAAGGTAGTCACATAAAGGGACCGGAGAGATAAGTCGTAAAAGGGTTTCAGAGATAAACAGAGCAGTTAATTTTATCCTGGAGGGAGCTGATAGCCCCACCTTAGTCTTCCCTGCTCAGGCACTCTTGGCACCACATTTGAGGAAGGACACAGATAAGGTGGAAGGGGTCTGACTATGGGGGTTGGTGAAGAGCCTTGAGTTCACACCATGAAAGGATCAGTTGGAGAGCAAGGGGGGGTGTTTAGCCTCAGAAAGAAAAGACATAGGATGGGGGGTTGTTCGGCCTCAGATACTTAACACCCACACCCACCCGCACACACAAAACTGGCCGTATAACCTTAGGCAAGTTACTTAACCCCAATTGCTTTTAAAAAAAAAGATATAGGGGAAACATGATAGCTATCTTCAAGTATATGAATGGCCTCTCACGTGGAAAAAGGAATATTCTGGCCTTGCTTGTCCTTCGAGGTAAGAGATAAAGAGCATTGGAAGTTGTAGACACAGAGGTCAGTTTGATATAATAAAAGCTTCCTATCTATGAGAGCTATCTGAAAGTTGATTGGACTACTTAGATGCCTTCTTTCTGGAAGTCATAAAGCAAAGATTTTATAACCATCTGTCAACCATATTGTACGGGGAGTCATTTTTTAGGTTTGGATCTGACTAGATGGCCTCTGAGGTCCTGTTCAACATAGAGCCTCTGCTCTACAGACTTAAATAGTCTGGCTAAAAGATATATATCCTCAAGTAAAATTGGCAGAGAAGCCTACATCATCAGCTGCTCACTGTCTCTAGAAACATCCTTCCATCCTCCTTAAAAGGCTTGCTCATTTTCGTGGAATCCTGAGGTCCCCAGGGTGTAGGATAGCTACACTTTAGATGTAGACTACATGCAATGTGAATGAACTGCTTGTGTTTCAATTGGTATGGAATCTGTGAAACTGATTCCATGGGACTGGTGGGGCGCTGTTACAGTACAGAAGGGGCCTTCCCCCTGGCAATCAGGTGGGCTTGATGATTCACTTCCCACATGGAGCATTTCCTTTTGGTGTCACAGATGGGAGACTCTTGGCAAGTGTTTTGCCTGTTCTTCAGGAGGAGGCTTCTGAATGTTTCAGGCAAAAGGACTAAGGACACAAGCACATTGCTTTGCAAGACTTGACTATGAAAAACATATTCTCTTGTTATCCCAAACTATTTACTAAGCAAGCTTGAATATATTACACTTGTTTGCAGGCATTGTTCTGGATAACTTCTAGGATCTCTTCTGATTCCAAGTTTTATGATTCTAGCTATGCCTCTTCATTTTAGGATCCTGGGAGGGCCCTTGAATTCAGGCTGGAACACAGAATAATGAAATAAACCTTGATGTGGGTATCTCTTCCCTTCTCTGTGCCTCAGTTTCTTCATCTGTAAGATGAGAGGGCTGGATTAGCTGATCTCTAAGGGCATCTCTAGTTGCAGCATTCTAAAGAGGGGAAATAAAAATGTTTTCTGATATAGACAGTAGTTTAAAGAAATTTCCTAATTTCTTAATCTAGGAGCCTAGGTGATGCAATAGATAGCATATTATTTGTTTGTTTTTGTTTTTTATAGGGGGGGGGGCTCCCATAGTCCCACAGCTAGTTTTTGTGTACAGTGTCTGAGGCTGGATTTGAACTCAGTTCCTCCTGACTCCAGGGCTGGTGCTCTTTTCACTGCACAACTAGCCGCCCCAATAGATAGCATATTGAACTTGGGCTTTGGAAGATGCATTTGAATTCTGCCACAGACACTTATTAAGTGTGAGACCTTGGTCAAGTTACTTAAGCTCCCTCAATCTCAGTTTTCCCATTTGTAAAATGGAGATTTTAGTGCCTACCTCTCAGAGATGTTATGAGAATAAAATGGGTGAAAATATAAAGTGCTGTGGTTATCTTAAAGTGCTATATAAATGCAAGCCTTTGCTATTATTGTTGTTATTATTATTATCATTGGTTTCATCCTCTAATGGAGACAGAAGCTTTCAGAATATTTCTCATTTCTTAATCTTTTCACATTTCTAAATTATATGGCTGTGATTTTTTTTTTCATTTTTAGTCTTTAAACAGTTTAAATCTAGCAGACTCCCACTCTAACTGTCCCTTTAACCCTGGACTCCCAAAAGAACATTGCTGTGTCCAGACTCACACTCAGAAGAATGTATCATAAAGAGGCAGATTTTGGCACAACATAAGAAGGAACTTAATAACAAGTTAAATTCTTTGAAAAAAAAAACAGCAGCTGTTCTAATAAACAGTGAGTTCCTTATGACTGAAGATATTTAAGCTGGGGTTGCAGACAATAACTGATCAATTAATTAATCAACCAATTGGGGCAGTTAGGTGGTGTAGTGGATAGAGTACTGGGCTTGGAGTCAGGAAGACCTGAGTTCAAATCCAGCCTTAGAAACTTCCTAGCTGTGTGACCTTGGGCAAATCATTTAACCTTGGCTACTGGAGAAGGAAATGGCAAATCACTCCAGGATCTTTGCCAAAAAAATGTCATGGACAGATGTCCATGGGATCATAGAGAGTTGAGTATGACTGAAAAATGACTGAAAAACAATCCAGCAATTAAGAATTTATTGATCACCTGGCCAGTATGTTACGTGTTAGATACATGGATATAAAAAATGAAATGCACCTTTTTTTTTTTTTAAAGGAGTTTATATTCCTTCAGGAGTTGGGAAGGAAAAGGAATGACACGTAAGTATTTGGAATAAATGTGTGTATATGGAATAAGCACATATGATATATTTGGATATATCCATGTGGACTAAAAAGAAAATAACCATAAAGTAATTATGTGCAAGGTAGTTTGGGAGGTAAGGCACCAGGAGTGGTGGGGATCAGCTGAAGCTTTGTGTAGAAGGTCCTGCTTGATCTGTGTCTTAAAGGAAGAGAGGGATTCTTTGAGTTAGGCACTGATGACAGTTAGTGCAAAGGCCCAGAGATGGACCTGATGTGACTAATAGTGAGATGTTCAATTTGGCTAGGTTATATATAGGAAAGGGCAACAAGGCACAATAAGACTAGAAGATGGGTTGGGTTCAAGTTTCGAAGGGCCTGAAAAGTCCAAGGAGCTTGAATTTGATCCTAGTGATAATAAAAAGTCACTAGAACTCATTGAGGGGCAGCTAGGTGGCATATTGGATAACAGGGTTGACCTGGAGTCAGGAAACCTCATCTTTATTAGTTCAAATCAGGCCTCAAATACTAGCTAGCTGTGTGACCCTGGGCAAGTCACTTAACTCAGTTTGCTTCAGTTCTTCATCTGTAAAATGAGCTGGAGAAGGAAGTTGCCAAGAAAATCCCAAATGGGGTCATGAAGAGTCAGACATGACTGAAAAATGGCTTAACAACAGTAATGAAAGAATTTATGGTTAATAATAATAAGTTAACTCTTTATGCTTCTGTCTTATACTGTGCCTCACACATTTTATCTAACTCATCCTCACAATAACTCTGTAAGGCAGATGCTATTATTATCCCCATTTTAAAGATGGGGAATGTGAGTCATAGAGAGATAAAGTGGCTTGCCTAGGTTCACTCAGCAAATAAGTATCTAAGGCAGAATTCAAATTCAGGTCTTCCTGCCTCCAAGTCCAGCACTCCATCCACTACATCATCTAAAGGGGGGTGATGTGGTCAGATATATGCTTGAAGAAAATAATTTTGGAAATTGTGTGAAGGATAAATGAAGATCACTGACAGAGAGACCAATTATGAAGCCATTTTAATAGATCAGGTGAGAGGTAATGAGGGGCTGAATCAAAATGGTGATCTTGTGAATAAAGACAGCCAGTTGGATGCAAACGATGTTGTGGGAGCAGAATGATGTAGGTGAGAACAAGGTAAAGGAGAGCGAAGAATTGAAGATCATGCCCAGGCTGGGAACCTGGGAGACTAGAAACTTGGTTCTAGAAATAGGAAAGATCAGAAAGGTGGACTTTGGGAAAGAGATGATGAGTTTTGGTGTGCAAATGTTGAATTTGAAGTGCCTATGGAGCATATAGTTAAAAATGGTTAGTAGACAGTTGGTAATGTAGTCTTGGAACTGTGGAGAGCCTGGGGCTAGAAATATAGATCTGGGAATAATTAATTTGCGTAGTCATAAACATCTCTTAGGGATGCCTATCATTTCAATCTCCTCTTATGAAAGAGAGAGAAAGAGAGAGAAGAAGAAGAAGAAGAAGAAGAAGAAGAAGAAGAAGAAGAAGAAGAAGAAGAAGAAGAAGAAGAAGAAGAAGAAGAAGAAGAGGAAGAGGAGGAAGAAGAGGAGGAGGAAGAGGAAGAAGACAAAGATTTGTACTGTGTATAGTGTTCCTACTTGGAAAGAAAGCCAAAAATAGGTGATGTCCCCACTGGCCATTCTGGAAGTTCTTTGCTTTTCTTGGCATTTCACTTTTGCATGGTGGTGATGGCATTCAAAGTCCTTAATTTATAGGCTATTATTAGCTGTTTTGTGGGAAAGTTAGAAATAGAATTCTCTTGGGATTTAGCTGCTGATAGACTAACCAGGGACAGCTCCACTTTTCCTTCTGTGTGCTCTTTATTGCATATCTTTCCAACTATTAGCCTCTTACTTCTGCATTATTGTGACTATTAGGCTTCACTGAGGCACCATTTCATACTCATTTGCCAGATTTGAAAAGAGCCTGTGAGCTATTGTTGGGTATAAGCATGTTTTCTTATCAGTCTCCAATTTTGAACTTCTTCCCTTTCCTCCTTTGTCCCTTCCCCAACCAAGTTGGATAATTACTTTGGCGTACAGTATAAGGGGAAAAAAGACAATAAAGGAAGCCAGAAGTGCTCCTAAACCAAGGGTTGAAATGACCTCTCTTAATCCAGGAAAACCTTTGAGCTTTCTGTGTCTCCTTCTGCAGTAGGGAGAAGGCTACAAGGCATTAGAAAAACCTGCAGGTAAGAGTCAGAAGCAGCTCTTGGACCTAGTGCTAATTAAATGAAACTGATAAAGATTGCAATGTGCTTTTTCTTCCAAGAGCTCTCCTTAATTGAAATGATGAAGGCAAGGTTGAGAAAGGAAAGAAAGGAACCAGCTGTAGTCATTTTTTGTGGCAAATAAAGATAACATGTGAGACCCTGCTTAGGCCTGGGATCAAGCAGTTGAAAGGAACAGAGATTCCTAATTGAGATTTTACTTCTTTTTCATACTAGAGTCCATACTGCTATGATGAAGAAGAAGCCAGTTAGGATGCTATTGTAGTTGTGACTATTTCACTGCTTGTGTGTATGTTTAAGTAGAGAATAAATACTAGCTTTTTTGGAGAACACCAAGTAAGAATTAAGGAATTTCAGTCAGAAAGGATCTCCAGGGCCATCTTGTCCAAACTACGACTAAATAAGTCTTTCTAAAGGATCCCTGGACTGGTAGTCACTGAGACTTTGTGCTAGTGATGGGGTTTATTTCCTCCAATGGAAGTCCATTCTGGACTGTTGGATGGTTTTAATTGTTAAGAATTGTTCAACCTAGGGACAACATGAATATAAAAAAATGTGAAGGATAAGTGCTTCAAAAATGAAATTCTGAAATTCCCTTTATCCTCAGACCTTGGGGAAATTTTTAGTCTTTTAGAAAAAACTAAGTCAGTCAATAAACATTTATTAAGCTTGACACTCTGCTAACTGATAGGGATTCCAAGGAAGCCAACAATATTATCCCTGCCCTTAAGGAGCTCATATTCTAAATGACTAGAGAAAACATAAAAATGACTATACACAAGAACATATCTGGCCCAAATGGAATGCAATCCCAAAGGAAAGATACTAGTAGAAGGCAGAGACCAATCTTCTAGAAGATGGGATTTCAGCTGAGTTTTGAAAGAAGCCATTGAAGCCAGGAGGCAGAGGTAAAGTTGAGAAGGGAGATCATTCCAGCTATGGAGGACAAGAAGTGAAAAAGCATGGAGGTAGGTGGATCGAGTGTCATAGTCAAGGAAGAGCAAGAAGGCAGGCGTAGCTAGATCATAGAGTATATGGAGAGGAGTAAAGTAGAAGATTACTGGAATGGTAGGAAGGGGTCAGGTTGTAGAGGGCTTTAAAAGACAAATAGAAGATTTTACATTTGATCTTGAAGGTAATAAGGATACACTGGAGATTATTGAATAGGGTGCATGCATGTGTATGATCAGACCAGCACTTCAGGAAGATCACTTTGATAACTGATAGGAGAACAGATTGGAATAGGCAGAGACTTGAGATAGGGGGATTCACCCAACCCACAATTGCAGTAGTCCAGGCCTAAAATGATGAGGGCTTGCACCAGAGTGACATCTCTGTAAGTAGAGGGGATGGGGCATAGAGGAGAAATTTTGTGTTAACAGATTGGATAGGTGGGTGAGTGGGAGTGAGGCGTTGAGGATGACAGTTAAGTTGTAAACCTGGGTTACTGGAAAGATGGTAGTGTTTTCCACATAATAGGGAAGTTGGGAAGAGGGGAGAGTTTTTGGGGAAAGATAATGAGATCTGTTTTGAACATGTTGAATTTGACATGTCTATAGGGTCATCCAGTTTGAGATGCCTAATAGGCTAGTGAGACTGGTGCTGGGGAGAAAGGTTAGGACTGGATAAATAGATCTGAGACTCAGCTGAAAAGAAATGATAATTGAACACCTGGGAAGTTATGAGATCTCCAAGTGAGATAGTATAGGAGAAGAGGAGAGATGGTTAGTGGGTGTTCCCTGAATGAGGACTCAGAAAAATGAGATTGAGAGGAGCCATCAGTCAGGGAGGAGTACCAAGAAAGCAAGGATATGAAAACTGAGAGAAGAGAATGTCTGGGAGGAGGGGATGACCCATAATGCCAGAGGCTACCTATAGGTCTTATAAGAAGGATGAGTAAGGATGGAGAAAAAGTAATTGGATCTGGTAACTAAGAGGTTATTAGCCACTTTGGGGAGCATAATTTCAGTTGAAGGATGAAGACATAAGCCAGGTTATGGTGGGTTTAGAAGAGAGTGAGAGGAGAGCAAGTTAAAATACCGATTAAAATTAGCCAAGCACTGGATGTAAATGATCTAATTTGAACCTTACATCAACCTTGCTTTGTACGCTGTATGGCGTAATGCCTCTTTTTGAATGGAACACCTTTATTTGCCTTCACTTTCATTTAAAAAAGTGATATTTCTTAAAAGGAAAATTAGGACTAATAGAAGTAGTTACAGAGTATAGGGGGTAGGGGACACCCACTTACATAAATACAAGGAAGAATTTACTAACAGAACAATCAAAACATATTAGGATACTTTATGTGAATGGTGAGTTCTTGTCACTGGAAGAATAAATTCTAGATGACCATTGTGGGGGACATTGTGTATGGAATTCACGCACACTAGATAGAGGTTTGGAATGGGTTATCTCTAAGGTGCCACCAACTCTTGGAGTCTATGAACAAAAAAAACAAAACCAAACCAGGGATACTTTTTTCCCCTAAACTTTTCTATTCCATTTCATATGTATAGTACCTATAGTATCTAGTGGGATGTTTATTACATTTTCTAAAATAAGGTATAGGTGCTCATCAGGGTATATAGTATTCTGAATCTATGAAGTGCAAAGAAAATGGAAGATGTATTCTCTGCTTTCAAGAAGCCAATAATCTATTTGGAAAGATAAAACATACTTATGCAAAATAATGAGGAAAACAGGTCATAAGAGAAGGCTAAATGTGGAACAGAGTTAGAGGTTAAAAAGGTACATGGACAGGAGAAAGAAGGAAAAAAGGTGAAAAAAAGGAAAATTTATAGGATAATATTTTTGTGTGTATTTAAATGGAATAGCAAGTTGTACATAGTGAATTTGTAGTTTCATGTGTAATTATCTTTTTTATTGTACTATATTATGGAAATTCTGTTTTTTTCCATAAATTAAATAAATGAATAAAAAATGGCAAATTTTTAGAAATGGCACATAAGTAGGAATCAAAGTCTTATAGTAGGAGGAACAGGGGCAACTAGGTGGCACAGTAGATAGAGTGTAGGGCACTCATCTTCCTGAGTTCAAATTTGACCTCAGACACTTACTAGCTGTGTGACCCTGGGCAAGTCACTTAATCCAGTGTCCCTCAGTTTCCTCATCTGTAAATTAAGCTGGAGAAGGAAATGGCAGACCACTCCAATATCCTCACCAAGAAAACCCTGAATAGGGTCATGAAGAGTTGGACATGACTGAAAAGCAGATGAACAACAACATTTCAAAGGATCTAGGTTCCAATCCTGCCACTGATGCTTAATACCGTACAGCCTTGGGCAAATGATTTAACCTCCTGGTCCTCTGTTCTGTCATCTGTCAGATGAGGGGTTTGGAATGGATGGCTTCTGACGTTAATGTACTGGAAAATGTTTAACAAACAACTTTCTGGGGGAAAACCTATTCACATGACATTTTGAAGTTAAATCATCATTATTAAAATTTTCTCCATCATTTTCTTAAGTCTAGACAATCAACCAAACAATAAACCAAGGCCTGATCTGTAGTATTTGCAATTTTTGAGGTGTAAATGTCCATACTGAAAATTTACCAATTTGCTTTCTCAAGTCAGTTTGAACTGGCTTCAGCATTTTCCTGGCTTTGAGATCTTTTCTGGATCTAGATCTATGAGAATACGTTATTAAGCGTTTGGGTCTAACAATAAAGGCAAAAGGAACTAATTAAGGAAGAGAGAGATCATGATGGGCTAGAGTAATGAGAGAAGGTTTCACAGAGGAGCTGTGAGCCTCAGAAGCTATGGTTAGGGCAAGGTTGGAGGAAGATGTTTTAGTCTGGAAGCCAAGGCACAGACAAAAATGTCTGGATATAGCCTATGTGCAGCTACTGAAACCAGATGACAAGAGTACAAGGTCTTTAATAGGAAAGAGTTGACAGCAAGATGAGATTCATTTCTGTGAGCATTTTTAAATAGTAGCAAAGTCAAGATTGAAGTGCCATATGCTTACTTAGCAGAGAAAGAGCTCAGAACTTACTTGGCATAACAAAGAGGGCATACTGTATTTATCTCACTCTATGGAAAAGTTATGGCCATGGAGCTCTTAGAGATCAGCAACAAGTCAGTCCTTCGGCAAGGCAAAGTTGAATTAAGGAAGGAAGACCACCTAGAAGCACCCAAAGTGTTCCTTCTGGAACTCAAAGAAATCCCATTCAACCATTTCTCATCAGGGGTAAGAAGTATATGTACAAAATAGTGTAACCTCTAACGGGGAGGGGGGAGGAGGAGCAGTTATTCCAGTACTTCTGAAGAGTGCTTTTCTGCTGAGCAGTGCACAGAATGTGTTTATTGATCGAAGGTGAAATTAGTAGATTAGAAGCTAGTGAGTTTTGTAGCATAATCTGACACCTGTCAATCCTAAAAGAAGGAACAGTTCAAAGCATCAGCTTATCCATATGGATGTAGTGAGGACAACTTTCTGTTAGGGAAAATGCAGCCCAAGGGGTTGGAAATGTATCATATCAAATTTGATATCAAACAAAGGCTGGGACCAAATCCTTCCCATCAGTTATCTCTAAAGCATGGTGGAGGTGGAGGAGAGAGAGCATAGATTCATCAGTTATATGAACTGGAAGGGACCTTAGGGACCATCTAGCCCAAACCCCTTGTTTTACAGATGAAGAAACAGGCTTTCAGAGAGGCTAATGTGTTGAACTTGGAGTTAAAGACATCATAGGTTCAAATCATCTCTCTGAAAGCAGCTGTGTGAACCTGGGCAATTAATTAATCATTTTTGAACCCCAGTTTTCCATTGCTAGAGGATGAGGAGGTTGGATTAGATGCCCTATAAAATTTATACCAGTTCTCATTGTAGGACCATTTTACTTGCTCATGCTCACAAAGCTAGGAAATGTTGGGGGAAGGATTCAAACCTTGGTCTTATTGACTCCAAGTGCAGCATTCTAATCTCATTTATAACCCAAAGATGAAAGTTTTGAAGTCATACACAAAACCAGAAAGGGAAAAGATGTTTTGAATAAGGATGAGACATGGTCTGTTTGTAGAGGGGGGTGGATGAATTGCTCTTGGTGATCTTTCAGAGCTTAAGGAGGATGGGAAAGATGCCCAAGACTAGAGAAAGGGAATGTTGTCCTGGTTTTCAAAAGAGGGAAAAGAATTGACTTTTCAAACTATGGATTGGTGTGCTTTTTGTTTATTGGTGGTAAAATTCTCTGTCAGCTGGTGGATAGAGAGGAAGACTTTGAATCAGGAAGATGTGAGTTCACTTGCTGCTTCCTATACTTCCTGACCACATAACTGACCTTAAGTCACTTAACCTCTCTGTGACTCAGTTTACTCATCTGTAAAATGGGGATAATATCTGCCTCACAGGGTTGTTGGGAGGATCAAATTAGTATATTAGAATTATACATACATATATGTACATATATAAAATCACTTAGCAAACTTTAAAGAGCTATATACATGTTTTTATTTTTGCAAACTATCAAAGGGATGGTTAGTGAAGATTTAGAAAAGCACAGAGTGATTATTAAGAGCCAATATGACTTCATTGCAATTCATGCCAGGTTAATTTTATTTCCTTTGATGACTGTAACCCTGTAATCCAGGATATGTTGAAAAGCAGTGAGGTGGGAGGTTTTATACTGGTCTTGGAGTCAGGAAGACAAGGATTTAGATCCTGTGCCACTTACTGGGGTACCTTGGGGAAGTGTTTTACCTTTTCTGAACCCTGACCCAGGTGGTAATACTAAAAGCACCCACCTCAGAGGGCAGGTGGGAGGCCTACATAAATAATTTGTTTCAAATGCTTTTCAGGCTTGAAAACTATGGTAAGTTTTTGTCAAGATTTTTAGCAAGGCATTTGCAAGTCTTCCTTCCATGTTATCATTGTGGCTAATGGAGATTATAGGCTAAATGATACTACAAGTCAAATGATTATACCTCAACATGGTTGCTATCCTTCCTGGCTTTATGTCATCTCTGAATCCAATAAGCATGCTACATGTATCTTTAAGTCATAGATATGTATTAAATGGAACAGGGCCTAGTCCCTGTGACACTCTACTACAGATGTCCCTCTCAATTGATTTTGAGCAATCAAAGACTAATCTTTGGTTTATGCGGGACTTATGAAGGGTACATCTTTGTCTTTGATCTTCTTAGGGCATGTGACTAGTAGGATCTCTGAGTCAAAGTTATAGACATTTTAGCTACTTAAAAATTATTCTGAATTTAAGGCCCCTTTAAGTTAGTATTTAAAAAGATTTTAGTACCTTCTTTCCCCAATTACTTCCTCCCTAATAAAAAAGGAAAACATGATCCTTCTAACAAATAAGCAGTCAAGAAAAACAAATCTGTAATTTGCTATTACAAAATAATAAAAAACTAAAAAAGCATAATTCCAAATTGCTTTCTAGAATAGTTGGACCAGTTCACAGTTCCACTAACAAAGTGCCCATCTTTCCACAACCATTCCAATATGAACTTTTCCCATCATTTGTCATCTTTGCCAGTTTGAATATTGCCAGTAGTGAATCCTCAGAGTTGTTTTGACCAATAGGCATGTATCAAGTGCCTACAGTGTTTAAGACACTGTGTGTGATTAGATGGGGGAGGTATGGTATCATTGCATCATAGATGTATAGATTTAGACTATATGGGACTTTAGAAATGATCTGGCTGAAGTACTACTTATTTGACAGATAAGGAAACTGTGTCTCAGAAACCAGGATTCTAAGGGCCTTTGTGAGGATTGGTTAAAAAAAAGGGAATGTTTAGCCCTAAAGAAGAGAAGACTAGGTAGGAGGGAGTGTATGATAGCTTTCTCTAAGTACTTGGAGGGCTGTCATATAAAAGACAGATTAGATCTGTGTAACTCAAGAAGGGTAGATTTAAGGTCCATGTGAGGAAAAATTTCTTAAAAATTAGAGCTATCAAAAAATGGGATAGGTTCCCATTCCAGGGGAGAGTGGATTACTGCTCAGGAGGTTTTGATGGCTATCTTGTAGAGAGTATTCTCACTTATGAGCAGGTTGAATTAGATGACTACTTTTCCAATTATGAGATACTCACAGGTATGTCCACGAGCTTCGGACTTTCTGGACTGGGCTACCATTTTTGTTGTTGTTCAGCTATTTTCAGTCATGTTCGACTTTTTCTGTCCTCATTTGGAGTTTTCTTGGTGAAGATGCTAGAGTGGTTTGCCATTTCCTTCTCCAGCTCATTTTACAGATGGGGAAACTGAAGCAAATGGGGTTTTAAGGGACTTGCCCAGAGTCAGACAGCTGGTAAATATCTGAGGTCAGATTTGAATTCAGGAAGACGAGTCTCATCTGTCCACTGAGCCACCTAGCTACTTTTGGCTACCATACCTAAACTTGAATTTTTTCTTTCTGGAGACCTGGGACCTCCACCTTGGAGTATCCATCTTTCCTGGTGGCCTTTTCATTTTGGAATATCTCTCTACCCATGTGACCCTCTTCTCCCATTGTTGAGTTCCTCTTAGGGTTTCCATTTTGGGGAAGGGCCCAAGCAAGCTTACCTTCATTCCCTTCCTGGCTCTGCTTCTGACTTTCTGAGTGTTGGACACTATGCTCTCCCTGTGTCCAGGCTTTTCAGCTCACTTTTCGGTGTTGTCTTCCTCCAACAGAATGTAAACTCCTTAAGGACGGGGACTGCCTTTTTGCTTGAATTTGTCTCCCAGTGCTTAGCACAATCCTTGACACTTGGTTGATGTTTAATAAATTTGTTGCCCTTCCTTAGTATAAGGTTACAGAGACATTATAGTGGCTCAGGAAAATATAAGCACCTTGAGGGTAGCAATGGTGTGTGTGTGTGTGTGTGTGTGTGTGTGTGTGTGTGTGTGTGTGTGTACATCCACGCCTTAACACAATGCCAGGACATTTTGGATTCTTAAATGCTTGTTGAATCAAAATTGATTAAATTGGTAGGGAAGACCTCCAGTAAAGAAGACACAGCAGGAAGCAAAGGGTGGTTAAGTGGGTAGAAAGTTCTGTTGGTGTCAGAGGGGGTGCCTCAGTCCTGAGTTCTGCTTTGTCCCATAACACCACTGGGGGATCCCAAGGCATCCATCCAGTCTGACATCCTTCTAGAATGCTCTCTGTCTGAGGTGAGTAATGGATGCTTTGAGCCCCAATTTCTATTTATGAATTAGGCTTCTCTCTTGGAGTAATGAATGTATCAAGAAGCACTCAATTAAAAGGGGAGAAGAATCCAACCACCTTCTGGGTGATGGAAGGTGCATCCTTTCAGGGAAATACAGGATGTTTACTAAAGGAAATGTTTCCCAAACTGAAGCCAGCCAAAGATTTATGACTTGGTTGGTCTGTCCA
Organism: Petaurus breviceps papuanus; assembly: GCF_028583685.1. Lineage (NCBI taxonomy): Eukaryota > Metazoa > Chordata > Mammalia > Diprotodontia > Petauridae > Petaurus > Petaurus breviceps. The sequence goes on from NW_027187275.1 coordinate 1,281,212, forward strand.
ACAGTACTCCAACCTGAATTCTGAGGTTTAGACTTGCGTTTTTGCCAAAAATTCCAAGCTTGATTGGAAGAGACATAGGAGAATGCAGTGTTGCATCATTAAAAGAGTGATGAACTTGAACTCAGAGTTCTTGAGTTTAAATATTGACTCTGCCACGGTTGTCTCGGACAGTTGTTTAGTCTCTCTAGTGCCCTAGCCTGCCCTCTGTATATTGAGTGGGTTGGACTCAATGGCCTTTCCAGTCCCTTCAAGCTCTGTCTATGATTTTAAGCCATTTAAGGACAGAGGATTTTTTTCCACTTTTTTCTTCATATTTCCATAACTTAGCATAATGCTTGAAACATAAGTAAGTGCTTCATAAATGCTTAGTGATTGATTAATTAAAGTATAAACTCCTGTACAAAAGAAGACACTCCCCCTAAGCAATTTCTAGCAGCACTAATTTTAGCACTAGATATCTTCAAAGGGGGAGTGTGGAATAATCTTATTAAATGTTCACTCAACTCATGAGTACGATCTAAAAAACACATTTTCTTGTCTGAATACTGAGGTAATCTGGATTCATTCAAGTGGGTCACCTTAGAGGATGCTGACATCACAGGGCAATCTTGTGTGATTGATGCCACTCAAACAGCAATATTATTAGAAGAAATGTAGTCACAAGGCAGGCAGTTTAAATGTTATGAAAAGTTCTAGGAAAAGCAAGTATACCGTTCTATATTGCTCTTCAATACACAAGACTGTATTGCAGAACTAGGGTTTACTTGCTAGCATCATCTCCTAAACTTTAGGTGACTGCAAGGAAAGGCAGGAAGTGGGGTTTGGTTTTGGTGGGGTACAAAAAAACCAAAAACTTCATATTAAATTATTCTTTCATTTATTCCACATAGTAGATATAGATTTTGAGTTTGGGGAAAGATAGGAATACATGAACCTATCTATCATTTATAAATTTTTAACTTTTCAATCCTGCATAGATATTTCAATGTTTTTTCAATCCTACATAGATATTTTCATTGACATGTCCCATGTTTCAAAAAAAATTTATTTGAGTAAATAAAGAAACAAATTCCTTTATCTGAAGAAATAATTTAATGAAGGTAGAAATCTGAAGACTTTATCAATTAAAATTATGTCAGTTATGTTAATTCAAGAATGGCTGAACAAGTTGTGGTATAGGGTTGTGGTGGAATACTACTGTGCTATAAAAAATGATGACCCTGATGATCTTAGGAAAAAAAAAAACACGTGGATAGGCTTGTATGAGACAATGAAAAGTGAAATGAGCAGAGTTAAGAGAACTTTGCATACAGTAACAGCAATAATGTTTTAAGAACAACTTTGAGTGACTAAGTCATTTTGACTATTATAAACATCCAAATTAACTACAACGGTCATATGAATGAAGGCACTATCTGCATCCAGAGAAAGAATTTATATGTAGAAGTATGTAGAATGATTTTGCATATGTACATATATATGTAAATACACATTCTCTTTATATATATGTTTGTGTCTAACAGTAGCCATCTCTAGGGTGGGGTAGGGGAAGAAAAAAAATCACTTTATTATATATTTGTAAGGAATAGCAGGTTGAACATAATAGATGAGCAGTTTCTTGCACAATCATCTTTTTTTCCTGTTCCACTATGTTATGGAAATGCTTTGTTTTATTTCTTAAGTTCAGAATAAAATAAATAAAATTTAAAAAAAAGAAAAAAAGGAATAGTCAGAAGAAGGTTCCAAATATATTAGGATAGAGCTTAGAGAATAATCTCCATTTATGACTTTGTCAGTGGATGAGTTCTGGGAAATGACTTGCCCAGAGTCATAGAATTAGTATCATGACGTTCCCTCTGCCTATAATGGTCTTCCTTCTCATCTCTTCCTCTTGGAATCTCTAGGTTCTTTTAATGCCCAGCTCAAGGCCCTTCCCCCCTAGCCCAGTACTTAGTGCTCCCCCTGAAATTACTTAGTATTTATTTTGTATTTTTCTTTTGTGTGTGTCACCCCCACCCCAATAAAATATAAGCCCTCTGAGGGCAAGGACTGTTTTATTTATTTATTTGATTTTGTATCCCTAATGTGATGTCTCACACACAGTAGACAAATGCTTGTGGAATGATAGGAGATAGTTAAGTGGCATATTGGACTTTGAGTCAGGAACACTTGAATTTGAATCCTGCCTCAGAGCGGTTCTAGCTATGTGCTCTTGGACAAGTCACCTAATTTCTCTGAGCCTCAGTTTCCATATCTGTAAAATAGGAATAATAACAGCTACATCAAGGGGTTGTTGTAAATATCAAATGAATCAATGAACATAAAGTGCTATATTAATATCAGTCATTGACTTTAAGTCTAGCACTCTATCATAGGTTCATAGATTTATAGCTAGAAGGGCACTTGGAGGCCATATGGTAAGTTGAATTATGCATCCTTAGAACTTAGCCCAGAGCCTAGCACATAATATGACCCTGGGCAAGTCACTTAACCTCTCTTCATCTGTTTCCTCATCTGTAAAATGGGGATTAATAGTAACACCTACATCCTAGGGTTGTTGTGAGGATCAAATGAGATAATATTTATATAACTCATTTAGCTCAGTGCCTGGCACATACCTATTTGGTGCTATATAAATGCTTATTCCCTTTCTTTCCCTCTCCTTCTCCTTTAAGTGCTCTAGGCACCTGCCTAAGACTATAAGTTTCAGAGAAGATACTGTCTGTCCTGCATTGGTAGGTGGATTTTCCTCACCTGGGAGTTCCTATGCCCCATAAAGTCACAGACTCAGCCCCTATCCTACATATTCTACTTCCTACACAGAAAGCAGGCAACATGTGACAAATCAAGTCATTTAACTTCATGGAAACTCAGTTTACTCATCTGTAAAATGGGGTAGAAAATAATACTTCTACTACCCACCCTCTGGGATTCCTATGCAGCAAGGGCTGGGTAAACCTCAAAATTCTATAGAAATGTGTTATTGTTAATTATAAAGATGGTGGTTGACTTTAAAGCTAAGAACATTCTTCTTCTCTTGTTTTGTAGAAGTGTCCCCTAGTGGTATACTTGTCTTATCACTACTTCAATTCCATCTCTTTTCAGGGATGGAAGAAGTCTTGGTTTGGCAGAGAGGCTATACTATGTCCTATTATGTGTCGTACTTACCATATGTCAGAATCTCAGAAGTGGAAGGTAACCTATTCTAATCCATGCCTGAGCAAGAATCCCTTCTTCTATGTGCCTGAAAGGCAACCTTGCAACCTTTTTTCAAAGACCTCTAATGAAGAGGAATCTACTATGTCCCATGTCAGCTGATCCCATTTTTGGTTAACTGTATTTGTTAAGAAATTTTTCCTTACCTCTAGTTGAAATCTGCCCCTCTGGAATATTCCTTGATTGCTCTGGGGCAAAGAAAACAACATGAACCTTGTCCTTCTTCTGTATGACTACCCTTCTGCTAATCTCTTTCCCAGTCTTCCCCCATTCCTTCAATTGATCCTTGTGTAATATGATCTTTATCATCTTAGTCATCCTCTGGATTCTCTACCATATATCAGTGTCCTTCCTAAAATGCACACCCAGAACTGAATAGAACACTATAGGTATGCTATTACTGCAGAGTAATATATAACAGAACTATCATCGCCCTAGTCCTGGTCACTGTCCTTCACGATGCAAATTTTATTAGGCTTCTCTTGGATGCCATATCATGATATTGATTTATACAAACTTGTATCAACTAATCTTTTTTTTAGATAAACTTTTATCATTGTATATTTTCTCCTATTTTGTTCGTGTGAAATTGATTTTTTTGAACCCAACTATAAGATTTTACATTGATCCTTACTAAATTTGGCCTTAATCTAATCTATAACATCTAATAATATATCCGATGGGTAATAATAAATAAAATATGTGCACTCTAGGAAAATATGGAATTTTTCTGTTGAAGAAATATTAGCTTACTAATGATAATTATATTGATAATAAGGAAACTGGGGCCCAGAGAACTTAAGTGTTGTACCCCAAATCAGTGGTAGATAAAACCCCAAGCAATACATTCTACTGCAAAGAATTTGGGCTCCTTCCACTTAAGACATTAAGTCAAATCAGTAAGTAATCAACTCCCATTTTGTGCATGGTACCCAATAAAGTGCCGTGGAAATAACAAAGGAAGTGGGAGAAATAGTCCCTACCCTTGAGGAAAGAAGGGCCAGTTATTCTAGCTAGTGACAGACAAGGACAGGAGCTAAGATGTCAGGTGGGAAATAGAAGCACAGAACTCTCAAATTCTATACATTAAATTAAAAATATTAAATTCTATGTTTATTTTTAGTTCACATCATTCATTTCTACAAGATTTTGAGTCACAAAATTTTCTCCCTGTCTTTCTGCTACCTACCACCCCTAAACAACGATCCCACTGTATACCCCCTCCCCCAATCTGCTTTCTCCTATATCCTTCCCCACCACCCCCTCCAACTTTCTAGTAGGGCAAGATGGATCTCTATACCCCAGTACCTGTATATCTTATTTCCCAGTTGCATGTAAAAATAATAATAATATATTTTTTAAACATTTGATTTTAAAATTTGAATTACAGATTTTTTTCCTTCTTCCCTAATTACCCACCCTTACTGGGAAGATAAGCATTCAATATAGGTTATACATGTATAGCTATGCAAAACATTTCCATAGTGTATATACTGTGAAAGACTGATTATATTTCCCGCCATCCTATCCCATGCCCAACTTGTTCTATTCTCTACTTTGACCCTGACCCTTTTCAAAAGTGTGCGCTTCTAACTTCCCTCACCCCCAACTTGTCCTCCCCTCCCTCATCCCCCCCTCTCATTCCCTTCCTCCCTACTCTCCTGTAAGGTGAGATACCCTATTTAGTGTATATGGCATTCCGTCCCTAAGTCAAATTCAATGAGAATAAGATTGACTCATTCCCTTTTGCCTTCCTGTTCTTCCCCTCCATTGTAACAGTTTTCCCTTGCCTCTTCTATATGAGATAATTTACCCCATTCTGTCTCTCCCCATCTTCTCTCATTATATACCTCTCTCACCTCTCCATTTCACTTTTTAAGTATCATCCCTTCCTATTAAATTGGTCCTGTGCCCTCTATCTATGTATACCTGTACCCATATATACATACACTCACATATGTATTCATACTCCCATATACTCTCCTATATAGGCATATATATGTATGTATGTGCATATGTATATATATATATATACATACATATATATGTATACACACATTTCTATTCCCTTCAACTATTCTCATACTGAGAAAAGTTTCATAAGTTACAATTATTGTTTTTTCCATGTAGGAATATAAATAGTCAGACTTTAATAAGTTCCTTATGATTTCTTTTCCCTGTTTACCTTCTCATGTTTCTCTTGCTTCTTGTATTTGAATGTCAAATTTTCTATTCAACTCTGGTTTTTTCATCAAGAATCTTTGAAAGTCTGCTATTTCATTGAATGGCCAGATTTTCCCCTGAAACATGATACTCAATTTTTCTGGGTAGGTGAGTCTTGGTTTTAATCCCAGCTCCTTTGAGCTCTAGAATATCATATTCCAAGCTCTTCGATCCCTCAGTGTAGAAGCTGCCAGATCCTGTGTTATCCTGATTGTGTTTTCACAATATTCAAATTGTTTTTTCTTGGTTGCTTGTAATATTTTCTCCTTGATCTGGGAACTCTGGAACCTGGCTATAATATTCCTAGGAGTTTTCTTTCTGGGATCTTTTTCAGGAACTGATCAGTGGATTCTTTCAACCTATTTTGACCTCTGGTTCTAAAACATCAGGGCAATTTTCCTTGAAAATTTTCTGAAGGATGATTTCTAGATTCTTTTTTTGATCATGGCTTTCAGGTAGTCCAATAATTTTTAAATTATCTCTCCTGGATCTATTTTCCAGGTCAGTGATTTTCCCAGTGAGATATTTCACATTGCTTCTATTTTTTCATTTGTTTGGATCTGTTTAATAGTATCTTGATTTCTCATAAAGTCACTAGCTTCCATTTGCTCCAGTCTAATTCTGAAGGAATGATTCTCCTCAGTGAGCTTTTGAGATTCTTTTTCTATCTGACAAATTTGGCTTTTTAGGGTATTCTTCTCCTCATTGGCTTTTTGAGCCTCTTTTGCCATTTGAGTCAGTCTATTTTTAAGGTGTTATTTTCTTCAGTCAGGCTGTTTGACTATCTTTTCCTGATTTTCTTGCATCATTCTCATTTCTCTTCCCAATTTTTCCTCCATTTCTCTTATTTGGTTTTCAAAATCCTTCTTAAGGTCCTCTATGGCCTGTAACCATTTCATATTTTTTTGGAAGCATTCAGTACAGGAGTTCTGACTTCATTGTCTTCCTCCTGTTCCATGCTTTGATCCTTTTTGTCCCCAAAATAGGAATCTAAAGTTGGATTTCTGTGCTTACTTTGCTTCCTTTGCTTGCTCGTGTTGCCACTCAATTACTTGACTTTTGAGCTTTTTGCCATAGTAGAACTCTGCTTCCAGAGAGAAGAGCTTTGTCCCAAATCTCTGGGGTTTTCACAGTTGCCAGAGCTGTTAGTTGGATGGCCTCCGTGAAGCCTCCACTGGCTCTGGCACCTGGTCACACACCCTAGTACCTCCACCTTAGACACTGATCCAGATCCAAGCAGGTTAAAGCAAGAGTGATTACCCTCAGAATGGTCACCTGGTCCCCCTACAATCTAAAGGCCAGGAGCTCTGAGGCAGCCACGTGGTGGTGGCTGCTGTGCCTCAGCTGCTTCTTCCTCCAGGGGGCAGATGCCAGACTATGCTCCCAGACCCCTGTTCCCAAAGTCCACACTGACCTCTCACTTTGTCTTTGGCATTTATGGGTAATTCTATGCATTTTTGCAGAGGTTATTCTTGTATAGAAGGAATTCATGAAAATTAATGAATTGAATGTTAAGATTTTTTTCCCCCAGAGAACATCTATAATAGCGAAAAAGGCAATGTGTTAAAAATCAGGATCCCTGAATTCTACTCTGAGATTCCTTCCTTCCTAGGAGTTTGATCTTGTTAGTTAACTCTTCTGAACCTTGCTTTTTATGCTGTAAAATAGGGATGATAATACCTGTCTTGCTTATGTGAGGATCAAATGAAATGATGTATGTAATAGTTCTGTGCAAATATAATTATATTTGTTTACTTCTGCACGCATTTTATTCCTGATAGGAATCCATCTGCTTATGCCACTGTCCTTAGAGTAACAAGGAAGAACTTTTGTGAGCTGTCTTTCACTTAGCAATTTGCTTTCCTGATCCAAGGGAAAAATGCTTGCCCATTGCATTCCAGATAAAGCTACAGGATCTAAAGATTTGGGGGAGAAATTTCCTTTATAGTCCAACTCCCTTATTTGGTAGATGAGGAAACTGAGGACCGGACTGATTAAGTGATTTATATAAGGCCATATGGGTAGAAAGTAGCAGAGCTGGGATTCAAACCCAGGTCTTCTGGTTCAAAAACTAGTGTTCTTTTCATTATACCAAACTTCCACCCCAAAGTCTTAGTCCAGGGTCCAGGGCTTGCTATAATATAACTTGTTCTTATCCTTTCAGTTGGTCCTCCCTTTACCTCTTTATATAAACCTGTTGCCCTATCACAACTGGTCTATTTGAGTCTCTTAAATGATGTTAGATTTCTGCCCCTGTGCTTTTGCTCCATCCTTTTCCTTTGACTAAATTCTCTTCTCCCATCTCTGTTTTATGAAATCTTAACCCTTCTTCAATGTGTAGCTTGAATGATACAATTCTCCTTTCATTCTCAGTGTTCTCTGATCTTCCAGCTAGACCCTATCTCTTTTTTTGAATTTCCAGACATTTATTGGTGGCATCACTCACTTGTTTGTATTGTTTTGTATAGACAGGACTTCTATGATGTTGTCGTTCCTCAATTAGATAGTTAAGTTTTTTAAGGGCAAAGAAGGACTCAATCTTCTTTGCATACCATGCTATATCTAGCCCAGATACTTAATAAAATATATCAAGTGATTAACTTGATATATTTTATTAAGTATCTTCTTTTTAAGAATCTTTATTAAGTCTTCTATGGCTGACTCCCCTATACTTCCCCTTCATCCTTTAAAGCCTACCTTTAATTCTACGTTCTCCAAGAGGTCTTTTTTTGATCTCCCTGGATCAAATGATATTTTGTGTAATAATAGCAATAACAACAACAACTATGATGATGATGCCCCTCTCCCCCTCAAGCCCAACCCATTTTTCATACGTGGAGGGTAAAGGGAAACCATAAAATTCAAGTCCAACATAAGAAGATTACTAGCTATGTGACTCTGGGCAAGTCACTTAAGTTTACCTCAGTTTCCTCATCTGTAAAGTGGGGATAATAATAGCACATACCTCACAAGGTTGTTGTGAAGATCAAATGAGATGAAAGGTGTAAAGCACTTAGCACAATGCCTGGCACATAGTAGATGCTTATATAAATGGCAGCTATTAAAGTAGGGGAACACCAACCAGGTGGATTTCATGTGTCCTGAGATTGCTGTGAGCCTGGTAAAAACTATGAGACTCTACTGAATTGGATTCTGTCAGTGCAGGACAGGGTTCTAGGCTGGTCTTATGTGAAACTGATGATGATTAGCTTGACCTAAAGGATAGTGGAGTGAGTGGTTTTCTGTCATGTACTGGTATCACAAAAAGGCAAGATACTCTGGAACAAATGAGAAATCCAATCCACCTTCTGCTGGAGATGTTTCAGGTCAGATGGTGCTGAGCACTAGAGTGTAAACTAGGAATGAACATGAGGTGGATTAAAGATATGAATACATGCTTTATAATCTAGTACTATGAGATAATAAAACTGGAAATAGCATTCACCAATTATAGACTGATTTTTTTTTTTGCCTTTTGGAGGGCAATTGGGGTTAAATGACTTGCTCAAGGTCATATGGCTAGTAAGTGCTAAGTGTTTGAGGCCTGATTTGAACTCAGGTTCTCCTGACTCCAGGACTGGTGCTCTATTCACTGTTCCACCTAGCTGCCCCATTCAGACTGATTTTTATCAATGGTGCCCTCTGTTCTAAATCGTCCAATAGCATATTGCCAAACAGGGCAAGGCAATGATGAAAAACAGGTTTTTCCTTAAGCCTGTGTTAAAATCCGAGTTCTTTGAGAGTTGGGAATGTTTCATTTCATTATTTGTAAAACTAGAACTGAACCTGGCAGACCTGAAGTCAATGAAAATCTTCAATTAATCCTATATCCAGAAATTCTACCTAAGAAAGAAATGGATGATAAAAAACAGCACATAGAAAGAAGAGCTTTCAAAATATCAATTCTTAGTAGAAGAGATCAAAGTCTTGTGGGAGCAGCATGGGGGGTGTGTCAACTTTGCCATTCTATCTGCTGCTGGGATTGTAGGGAAGATGCTTTCAGAGAATCTACAGCTTAAGTCTGAATACTTTTATTCAGCTACAGAAACCAGTTATTTGACCCATCTATTCAACAATCCACAGAATGTTAAATAGACTCAAATACCTAGCTGAAGCAACAAGTCAGGCTGAGGGAGTGACAGGAGGTAGCATGTGCCAGTCCAATCAAACTGTCACCTTGACAACCATGTTTCTTGGGACCTTGACAGAGGCAGCCCAGCTTTGAACCCAACAGCTTTGGGAATAGCCGTGTCCCTCAAACCACCAGACTCAATTTTAACCCTCCACCCCTACAGGTCTTATTGAGATGATAAGTCATTGTGGAAAGGGGGCCCACCTTCATCAGCACCAGTAACAATTACTAACCAAGCGATCTCAAAGGTTTGTTGTTTGTCCGTTTTTGAAGAGGACCAGTGAGGTGATGTTTTGACTTGTGCATGAATTGGATTTAAGTGAGGTAGAGTTGCTCAAAGTTGTCCCCTAACTCACTGATGGGCTTAAGGCCTATTGGTTACTCGCAACCTGGTTTAGCCTGTCTGCCAAGATGGTTTTACTGTGGCTGCTGTTCATGCTACAGCTTCTTGAAGCTGCTGGTGAGAGTTGAGTGCCAGGTGGACACCAAAGGTGGATGAGTAGCCTTGAAAAGAACTTGGTGTAATGTAATGCCAAAAGAAGGCAACTTCCCAGGTTCAAAATACCAGCATAGGTGCTCTCTATTTTATTCAGTGACAAACCAAGAACAGAGAAGATCAAAACATGACATCATTCAAAATACAGCATTTACTAAGTGTGATTAAATAATCTCTAAGTACTACCCCACCCCAGGACCTTCCAATCATTCAATCAATTACAAAGTCTCCGTTCTAAATACTTCTCCACCCCTAGGCTATACCTTAATTAAGTCCACCACAAAGCCCCTCTTCTCAAATGGAGATTAGTTTCCAAACATAAGGTCAAAAGTTCCCCACCCCTGGATCACAATTGAATCTACCCCAGAGTTACATCAAGTTTAAACACAGCACTTAATACCCAAATGGAGGTCTTTTCTTCATCTTGACACGAGGCAAGTTCTCAGCAATCTTAGTTCCTGGGGAGACAAGGCTTAGCAAGGTCATAAGATACATTGCCAGTCCCTTCATGAATTCATCCTCTGTCTGTAGAACAGTCCTAGAACCCCTGAACACATTAGCAAAGCCCTCTCCCAGGATTTCTGTAAACATACAACAAGAAAATCCTTCTTCAGGGCTTCTGAACCAACAGAAAGGCTCCCAGACCCCTGCAACAACAGCACTGTCCTTCACCAGTGGACAGTATTCACTCTGTCTGCAGGACAGTCTCCAGACCCCTGCAACAACAGTACTGTCCCTCACCAGTGGACAGTATTCACTCTCTGTCTGCAGGACAGTCTCAGGGCTTCTTAGCGAACAGCCAGGTTCCAGGACTTCTTCAACAAAAGGACAGTCTTTCACCAGTGGACAAATCTGGCAAAATAACATCAAAACAGACAGACAAAGTACCAGCAAAACAGCCATGTCTCCTCAGTCCTTGGCAGCTCAGGGGGCAGGTCTCAAAAGTCCAGGGCAATTCAAAGCGGCCACCAGCAATTCTCTTAGTCTCTCTCTCTCTCCACGAGGTGCTGCTTCCAAAAAGATCTTCCGCCTCTCTCTACTGTCTCTCCAAATCTACATCACCAGCTCCTCCCAGTTCAGGACTTTCTTTTCACATCAACAAGCCCATCCCACAGGTGGGATTAACAAACTCTGGGTTTTAACACAATCAATTTGAAAACCAAGCCAATACAGGGGAATCTTTAATTGCCATTACTATCACACTTGGCAAGCCATCACACCAGAGGTGACAGACCTCCTTGAACACCTCTTATTAGGGAGAAGGGCACAGGAGCCCTGGGGATGGCAGCACCTCATGGACCACCAGTTCAACTTTTAATCCAGCCTTCAAGGCCATTATCCAAGGAAGCAACTCCTAGGGAGAAGAGGCCAGCTGTCTCCTCCAACTGTCAGCAGATTACAGGCAGGCAAGCCGGCCTACTTGAAATAAGGCACTAACTAATCAAAAAAGCCATTGAGGACACCTTCCTATTTCCTTTTAACTCATGGCTATGCCAGGTGCTCAGCATTCACATGCTACCTCCATGCCCCTAACCAGCTGCATTTTGCATCATTTTGGACTGAAGGCAGCAAGGAAGAACTTTCTGAGACCTAAGAGCCCCCAAAGGTGTCTCTCCTGCCTCATGCCTATTTTTTCTGGGCAATGCCTTCTGGTCTAGACTATTCCCAACTCTTTGGACTGAAAAGGAGAGAGTAAAAATGACAAACAGGGAACTGATGCCCAAATAAGTTGGGAGATAGCAAGATAACACTGAGTTGCCCTTGATAGGTTCAAGTCAACAGGACCAAAAGATTTACATATTCAGGCACTGAAAAACCTGTTAGATAAGATGGCTAACTCTTTCAATGGTGTTCTAAGGATCATGGAAAATGGGAGAGGTGCTTCAAAATTGAAGAAGGGCAAATGTCCCAATTTTACAAAAATAGGAGAATGTAGTCTAAGCACTAAAACCCAGTAAATTTAAACTTTAATTCCAAATACAATTTTAGAATGGATAATTCAAGGAATGGTTAGTGAATATGTAGAAAAAGAAACAGTGATTACAAGGACAGTGAAGCATGGCTTCATCAAGAACAAGTCATTAAAGGGTAACCTTACTTTCCTTTTGCTTTGCAAATTTGCTTTACAAACTTGTCCTTAATTCCAAAAAGACCAAGGTCACCCACTGCATCTTGTGCCTTTGCCAGTTGTCTTTGGACTTTGATGACTCTGGAGGAGAGAGCAAGGCTGATGACTTGGCACAGCTCTACCTCACCCAAATCCAAGTCACTTGCAAGTCAAGACATCACATTCATGATGTCATCAATCCCCTTCAAGAATGAGGGATCAGGGGGCGGCCAGGTAGCACAGCGAGTAAGAGCACCGGCCCCAGTGTTGGGATGACCTGGGGGATCGAATCCGGGCTCAGACACTTAGCATCCACCCAGAAACACCTGGCTGTGTAACCTTGAGCAAGTTACTTAACCCCAGTTGTTTAAAAAATAAAAAGAATGAGGGATCAGCAACAACAGCAGTGACAACAATGCAAACTTTAAAGCACTACAAAAATGCTAGCTCTTCTCCTCTTCTGCCACCACCACCTCATCCTACTTCTCCTGCTTCTTCTTTATGCTATAGATGTAGATTACCTAGGTTTCATCAGAGCAGTTGTCAGAATCTCTGATTAATCATATGGGAAAAATGGAGAGATATGGGGTGGACAATAGTTCAGTTTGGTGAATTTGCAGTTGGTCAAATCAACTTCACAAATAAATATGGAGGAGGTATAGGTAGAGAGCAGTTGACTGCGTGAATTTGGGCAAGTAATTCAACTTTTCTGGACCTCAGTTTCCTTACCTATAAAAGGAAGTGGTTAGATTAAATGAAGTTTAAGGTAATTTTCAGTACTAAAGTAATCCTCCTAAGAACTTAGATCTTGGAGTTAGTCGACTTCCAGTCCAATATGAGTCAATGGTGCCATGACTGTCAAGAAAGCAAATGCAACTGTAGGCTGTATTAAGAAGATAGAATGTCCAGGATCATGGAAGTTATAGTCTCGCTTTATTTTACACTGGTCAGATCACATCTGGGGTGCTATGTTTGGTTCTGGTTGCTCATTTTAGAAAGAACATTGGTGATCTGGAGAGAGTTTAGAGGATTGCAGCAAGGACAGTAAAGGGTCTCAACGTGATACCATATGAAGACTAGGGGAAAGAAGTGGGATTATTATCTTGGAGAAGGCTTAGGATAGAAATATGATTACTGGAAGAGAGATTGAACTTGTTCTGCTTGGTTCCAGAGGAAAGAATTAGGAGTAACGTGTAAGTTTCAATGAGACAAATTGAATGATAAAAATAATAGCTAACATTTATACAGAATTTTAAGATTTGCAAACCATTGTATATAGGTTGTCTCATATGATTTGATTTTCATTTGATTCCCATAATAACCCAGTGAGATAGGTGCTACTATTTTTATCCCCATTTTACCAATAAACAGAGCCTGAGAATTTCTGACTTACTTAAAGTCACACAGCTCATAAATGTTTGAGGGAGGATTAGAATGCAGATTTTACTTACTTCAAGTTCATCATTCTATCCACTATGCTATCTAACTTCCTTCAGATTTGATATAAAGGAAACTTTCTAACAAATAGTTATCAAAAGAGTGGGCTGCCTTCAGAGGTGGTGAATTATCTTTCATTCAAGTCAAGGTTAGATGACCATTTATCCAGTTTGTTGTAGAGAGGATTCCTATTCAGGTATGGACTGAATTACATAGCATCCGCTGGTCTTCCAAATCTGAGGTTCAGTGATTCATGCTTCTCTTTCCTCCATCCTTCCCAGGTGACAAATCCCCCAAATTGTGCTGGCAAGTAGGATGCCATTGTTAACTGGCAAATTCGTGGTGGAAGTAATCACAGATGTAAAGGAGGCTTAAATAGCGACTTGGCAAGACAATCAACACTCGTGTCTCCAAAGAAGAAAAATACTTGGGGAATAGTTTTGAGTGAATGAAAGCTTGTACAATTCATAATCCAATGAAAATGCTACGAGGCCCAGAGAATATTTTTGTATTGGTTGTTTTTAGCGACCTATATTTAACTCGCTATAATTACTTGTTAGTGCCATCCTACTGACGCCTTTGAAATTAAGGATTTGTCTTTGAATGGGAAATCTGCATTTCATTGTAAAGAGAGAGAACACAATTTCCTGGGCTGAATTATTCTATAGCCACACAGGCTCCCTTTGGTAATGTATGTTTAGCACATAGTAAAGACAGAGTTTACAGGAACAAATTTATTTCTGGCAAGAAAGACTGAAGGCATGCATATGTATGGCTCATGGAGCATGAACAACATGTCCTCCACCTCTGATATTCGAAAACTCTTGAAAGTGACATTCATAACATCCCATTTCCAATCTAAAGTCCAGGAGGATGGAACAAATATAAAAATAGGGGAGCTTCAGGGTGAGCGATTGTTGTAATTTAAGTGGAGACTGTGAAACAGCACAGCAAGGGGTTTTTTCTTGAATTTCCCTGCTTTCTTTGGGAAAATGGAAGTTCTTAAAAATGACCACCTTGAGTTAGATTAACTGTCCATCCAGTTCAGGATTTTTTCTGAAAGACAAAAAAGGAACCAAGAGATATTTTGTAAGAGAGAGTAGTAATTGTTCTGCATAAGATATTAACCTCAAAAGATACCAGATGTGCCACAACTATCTCTACATTCCCTTTTAGCAGCCCATGAGTTATGAATATGTCTCACTGTTTGATTTTGTAATGACCAAATAAAAAAGTAATTAAGGAAGAAGCATTTGTGTAACTAATTTCTAAAACAGTGAATAGTTTCATTGGAAGTCTCAGTAATGCAATGATTACAATTTTTAATTTTTTCTAATTAGCAGAAAAGATATTTGTAAATTGTTAACACAGTGCCTAGCACATAGTAAATGTTTGATAAATGCCTCTTATCTCCCTCCTTCCCTCTCTCACCTCTTTTACCCCATTGGAGGAATAAAAAAGCAACAATCATAAAGCGAAACCCTTGTAACAAATATGGATAGTCAAACAAAATGAAATCCAGCATTGGCTAGATCACACACACACACACACACACACACACAAACACACACACACACATTCATTCTCCATACTGAGTCACTCCCCTCTCTGATAGGAGATGGGTAGCATTCTTCATCATTGGTCCTCTGGCATCATAGTTGGGCAAAGATTACAATTAAATTGTATATGTTGGTTGACCCATGAATTTTGTGTGTAAGGGATTTAATTTTCATCAGAGGCCATTTAGCCCAATCCCCCCATTTTGAATATAGCCTGGTGTTAGCCATGCCTACTTTAAGTATTGAAGTACCAAGTACTTGAGACTTATGCTCTTGCTTTCCT
Source organism: Petaurus breviceps papuanus (assembly GCF_028583685.1). Classification (NCBI taxonomy): domain Eukaryota; kingdom Metazoa; phylum Chordata; class Mammalia; order Diprotodontia; family Petauridae; genus Petaurus; species Petaurus breviceps. Next base: position 1,296,665 of record NW_027187275.1, read on the forward strand.
TCTACCCCCCCAGGGAGGTGGCTCTAACATAGGGTTAGTGGAGGGGCTAACTTTGACACCCAAGTTCTCTCTCATCTTTTGGACTTGTGGGAAGAGGAAAGAAGAAACTAAATGCTCAAGAGGCAGAAACCAGAGGAGTGCACAGGACAGCTTTTGCCCCTGAAAAGGCATCTCTCAAGTTTCTCAGCTTGGCAGAGGATGTTCTTTCTGGGAGTTTCTGAAAATGATTACTTGAATTTAGAATCTGTTTTCATTTGCCAATACTTTGAAAGTGGTATAGTGGGTAGAGCACTAGCCTTGGAGTTAGAAAAACCTGAGTTCAAATCCCATTTCAGACATTTGTAGTTGTGTGAGTCTGGACAATTTATTGAACTTCTTCTATCCTCAGTTTCCTCATCTGTAAAATGAGGTGTTTGGACTTGATACCCTCCAAAGTCCCTTGCAACTCTGAATCCATTATACTTTGATGTCTTGTTTCTCATGTCAGAGTCCAAATTAAATTCAATTAAAATATTTGTTAAACATTCCATGGGATATATTCAAGTCACTGCTCCTCTCATTTATTATGAACTATGACTTTCCTCAACAAACTTGTTTTTCCTAGTTCTTATAGGAAATATATATATATATGTATATATATGTATGTATATATATATGTATATATATGTATGTATATATATATATATATATATAGTCTAGAGGTTTTAAGACAATTAAAAAGAAACTGTCTTGACAAACACTACTCAAGAATCCAAATGGCAAAAATATTCTCTAAGGAGTCCTACAATGAATGCTGGATTGAAAAATATTTGATGAGTACCATACTTATAGCTGGTTAGGTGACTTGAAGCATGGATGCAAATTCACTGAACTGCTCCTTCATGTCCACAAATTTATTTTGTTTGAGAATATTGGTCACAAACTGGAAGATATTTTCTCCCAAAATTTCTTACTGTTCCATGGTTGCAGGGACAGAAACCATCCGTTGTACTGGACTACTGATGTTCCAGAATACATTTGACTCTCTTGTAATTTTTTCTTCCTTGTGATGAGAACTAAGATCATTGGAACATTGTCATCTCTTGTCCCTTGAAAGCTGTTCTTATCTTTGTCCAGACAACTAAATGGTTTGTCTCATTGAGTTATCAACCTCTGAATTAGAATAATAGAAGCAACTTCAGAGCTGGAAGGGGTCCTATCTTTACCTGAACAAGCATCCCTTCTACAACATATCTGACCAGTACTCAGATAGTAGCTGGGTGGTACAATGGATAGAGTGCTGGGCCTGGAGTCAGGTAGACGTGAGTTCAAACCTTGCCTCAGATACTTACTACCTGTGACTCTGGACAAGTCACGTAACCTGATTTCCTTGGTTTCCTCAATTGTAAAATGGGAACAATAATAACACCTACCACCCAGGGTTGTTGTGAGAATCAAATGAATTAATATTTGTAAAACACTTAGCACAGTGCTTGGCACATAGTGGGTATTATATAAATACTAGTTATTATTATATATTATTATCAGCCTTACTGCAAAGGGGGACTATCATCTTCCAAGGCAACTGGCGCCACTTTGAGATAATTCTCATTGTCAATAGCCATAAAAGATATTTATATAACACTTTGAAGTTTTCAAAGCACTTGGCATACATTATATCATTTGAAGTACAATAATCCTGTAAGGTAGGCATTGCAGCTATTATTTCCATTTTATAAATGAGGAAAAAAAGATAAAGAGAGGTGAAATGATTTACACAAGATTATACAGGTAGTAAGTGTCAGAAGTGTGATTTGAACTCAGTACTCCCTGATTCTGAGTCCAACACTCTAATCACTGTGACCTTTTTATGTGTGATGTCTTTTTATTTAGTTAGGAAGTTTTCCTTTTCTTCCAGTTTAAATATGCCAGTTTTCTGTGTCTACCTATTGCTCTGCATTCATCTGACTGTGGTCTTGTGTGATACCATCTGTCATCCAGGTGGTCCATCAATTATTGCCTGGCATGCTTACTACATGACCCATATAGTGTCTTTTGTTGGGATAGACCAATACACCTGCCATCTCTCATAGGAAAAGGTATATAAAAGGTGAACTTTGGCTATTTCACAGGCTTGTATAATGTGTGCTTCTGTAATGGCAAGCACAGAAGTAGTTCACACCTTGTTTCAGCTGTTGAATGAACATCTTGTTTCAGTATGTTAAGAAACAGAATGTGTAAACTCCACAACTTGTGAACTCTTGGGGAGGAGCTAATGACTATATAAGGAGAGCCCCAGGGCTAGAGACAGCAGGAACTGAAAAGAAGACTCTTGTGGTGGAAGAATCAAGAAGGAGAAAACTTGTGGTATCCCAGCACTCTGTTTGTCTGCTCTGTCTGTGTTGATGTTTGTTTATGATACTTTGTACAGAAGCCCAGGGACCTTACTGGAAGCTCTGAAAGAGGATTTTCTGGTTGTATGTGTACAGAAGTCCTGAAGGAGGTTTTGGAGGTCCTGGGACTTTACTGATGATTTGTGCTGACTTCATGGACCTTGTTTGTGGATCTGTATTGATTTCTGTGTTGATGATTTGTGTGGAGTTCTCAGACCTTGTTGGTGGGTCTGAGTTGATTTCACAGGCAGATAGTGAATTGATGATGGTGGCGGCAATGTGTATGAATATTATTGTGGCTCTGTTAATCTTTGTTTTCCCAGAAACAGGAACTGTGAAGGACTTTAGGTGGACTGGACACTGCAAGCTTCAATATGGAACAGGAACTGGACAAAGATCTGGACAAGAAGCTGGATGAGGAACTGGGAGCTGCCTGCCTTTCAATCCAGGTGACAGTTGGAGCTGGGACCATGGGAGAGGAACCATGGAAACTGAGAGCCAGCCTCAAATCAAGCTAAAAGAAGACTTTACTTGGATATTGTGTACTGACTGAGAAGATTGTGATTTACTTGTGACCAAGGGGTAGATGACCTGTGTATTTTCTACTACCTCTTAAGAGGGTATTGAGTAGTGACTAATGACAGAGTAGTGACTGATGACTGAATAGTGACTGATTTATAACTTAGTGTGCCCCATGAGTGGAGAACTTTGACTATTGTATTTTGTGACCCTTAAAGGGGCAAGCTTTGATTGAATGATTGAGTTACTAAATGATTGTACTTTGTTGAAAACTATTGTGACCACCTTGGTGAAAACTATGTGGCCATTTTAGTAATAAGTCATTGTGAATGCTGTATTTTGATTTTCCGTGATAAGTTGTAACATTGTGAATGCTGTCCCTTGATTTTCTGGGAATGTTTTACTTTGATTTGTTGCTGAATAAATAGAGTGTTCCCCATACTGTGTAATTAGAACCTTAAAAGCTATTCACAGTAGCATTCTTCTGGAAAGCTCCTGCATGGCTTTACAGCTTCCTAAAGCTAAAGAATCCTGATGTTTGGATCATATATTTGCTGGTTCTCAGAGATGTTAACAGCTGGTCAGTATTGGTCATCACACTTGGTTCTGAGTGTGTCCTCTCAGTCCTACTTGCTTGTCCTATCTCTGTCTGCCTGTTTCTCTCATGTCCTAGCTTTATTATGGTGACCTCATCTGTTGCCTCAGGCTATTTACCCTGCCCTAGCTGGGTGTTGCCTGAACCCACGGGTTTTACAACAGACTAAGGTGTCTCTTGCATGAGAATAATGTAATCACTGGTGTTGGTCTGAATATAAGCTTGGGTACATGGTAGAATTCCTTGCAGTCAGCAGCTGCTAGTCCTCTAGTGCTTTCAGCTCACAAAACACTTTCCTCAAAATAACCTTGTGCTGGTAGGAAGTGCAACTATTATTTTCTCCATTTCATGGCTGAGGAAATTGAGACATGAAGAGGTGATAAAATGAGATCAGGGTCATACCACTAGTGAAGGGGCAGAGCTGGGATTTTAATTCAGGGCTTCTGACTTCAAGACTGGAACCCTTTCCACCACACCATGTTCTCCCCAACAGGGAGAATCTCATGGGCAGAGCAAGGTACCTTAAAGAGTAGCTACTGGTGATGTAGCAAGTGGATGTCAAATGCAGGAATGTAGCATTTTGGCAAAGTATGGTTACAGGCAACAGTGATTTTGACTTGAAGAATAAATAAAGAAGACATAATTTGACATAAAGAATAAATGAAGGGGGTGACTAGGGGCACAGTGAGTAGAGCACTGGCCCTGGAGTCAGGAGGACCTGAGTTCAAATCTGGCCTCAGACACTTAACACACACAAAAAAACTAGCCCTGTGACCTTGGGCAAGTCACTTAACCCCAATTGCCCTAAAAAAAAAAGAATAAATGAAGAAGAGTGATTTGGGGTCATGTGCCAGAAACAGAAAGCCATCTGGGGGCATCCATGTTGTTTTTTGGTGCCTGGGGAATCCAATAAGCATTTTTAAGGCTCCTACTACAATGTGTCAAGCACTGTACTAAGTGCTGAGGATTCAAATACTAAAAAGAAACACTAAAAAGAACATTCTAACAAAGAAAAAGACATCACACATAAAAAGCATATAAAGCTATATTATAGCTTATAATCTTGTGATGGAAGGGATACAATACACAAAAGGAGGCAGGAAAACAGTTGTGGGGGGCAGGAAGAGAGAGTGGTACCCATCTTGTTCCATGATGATTAAACCGGGCAGAGCAGTGGATGCAGAGTGGGAAGCATCCTCTTCTTTTAGCGGGTCAATTCAACTCAATTCAGAGGATCTGGTTCAAGTCTAGACTCTAAGGGCCCTTTCAGTTCTAAATCTATTACTCTAAGATCATGATTTCCTAGAGAGAGCTAGATGGCTCAGAGATAGAGTACTGGGCTTAGAGTCAGGAAGACCTGAGTTTGAATCTGGTCTCAGACACAATGTGACTGTACCTCCTGGGGTTGTTGTGATGATCAAATGAGGTCATATTTGTAAAATACTTAGCACAGTGCCTGGTCCATAATAGCTGCTTAATAAATGCTTATTTCCTTCCTTCTCTAACTTTTGGGTTTCTGTAATCCTTCAAACTCTTGATCTAGTATCCTATGAATTTAATTCACAAGCATCTGCTAAGTTCCTCCTATGTGTCAGGTATTGGGGATATAAATACAAAAATTATATAAAACCAAAAAGAAAAAAGTATCTGTCCTCAAGGAGATTGATTTTACTAGGGATAGGAATTGGGGAGAACAACATGTAAACAGAGTACTGATTATATAACTAAATAAAAGATCTACACAAAGTAGATCCAACCTTGATTGAAAGGAGGGATATGGAAAGGGAGGCTAAGGCAGATTTTTTCCCTTTATTTTTGTGACTATGAGAGCAAAAAGTGACTTTCAGTAAATGCAGATGGAATGTAAGAAGCATTAAAAAAATATCAGAGTTCACATTCTAGGGGAATTGGGAGATAAGCTTTATAAGAAGCATGTCCTGTGGCTGTGAATGCTTTTGGAATCTGCTTCAGGGAGGGACCACACTCCAGGGAGTACCCATGGGATGGAGATTGCAAGTTGTAGGCACAGAGTGAAAGGCAGGTTTTTCTTTGGTGGTTTCCCTTCTCCTCCAGTGAGTTCTAACATTTTATTGAAAGAGAGGATGGATTGCCTTGTCTGTAGCTTCTGGGGAGACATGTTGTGGGAGGCTCACTGTTTCAAAATAAAACATGAATGTTTTCTGAAACCTTTTGACCTGGCTGGGGGCCTTGGGTTTTTGAGTATACAAGGTAATACATAGCATTGTAAAAGTAACTGGAATGTTTTATGAAGTGAAGGGACTATCAGGAAGTCTCAAAATTTAGAATTTTGAAAGTGAGATTTTATTTTGCATAACTGAACCAGTTGTTTCACCTCATGGTATAGTATTCAACTAATCACAAGCATTTATATTAAGCACCTACTATATATCTCAGTTACTATGTGTACAATACACTGTCCAATCTAGGACTTGCAACCACTCCAACTGGATTGGGAGAGGTGGTGGTAATGATTTTTTGTTATTTATCCTGAGTGGTTGACACTGGGGTTATACCCACATTTTAGCAGTGGTCTTTTCTTTCTTAACCAACTTCACTATAATGACCTGCTAGGGATATCCCTGTCTCTGACATGTGCCTTTAAGCTTATATTTTTTATTTTTTGCTATTTGGAGGGCAATTGGGGTTAAGTGACTTGCCCAAAGTCACACAGCTAGTTTTTGTGTTAAGTGTCTGAGGCCGGATTTGAACTCAGGTCCTCCTGACTCCAGGGCCAGTGCTCTATTGACTGCGCCACCTAGCCTCCCCGATGTCCCTTTAAGCTTAGTAGCAAGACTTAGTTCTCACTAGATGTATCAGTTCTACTCTGCACTCTAAGACCAACCTCAGCCCTACACAAGAGGAAAAAAACAATAGCTTTCTGTAGTTGTTTTTCATCTCAAGATTGATCCAATTCTGTTCCCCATGACTAATTCTTTTCTTTACATCCCTATTCCCTCTGTGTCCCTATCTTTTTACACTACATCTAAACACCCCAGTTCTCCCAAACAAGTGGATTTTAGTTTTCCTATAATTGTGTTCCTTGTACCTGTGACCATGCCTCCCTAATATCCATTCTGCCATTTGCCTAATGCTTGGATTTTTGCTAATCATCTGCTTATTTGGATGAATACCCTGAATTTGAGACTCAGTTTGAATCTTTGGTGAATAGTCCTTGCAATCAACACATACTGTCATCCCACAGATTGAGATTTGGATCTGCCTTTGGACTTTCTTCTTTGTGTGGTTGTTCTTTGAATAATCGAACCTTGGCCTTGCTCCACTGCTCTAATTACCTGGCCTTACCCCAATCCAGATGGTCTTTGAAAAATAGCAAAAGTTAGTGAAAATAGCGTGGAATTTAGAGTCTGGGGACCTGAGTTTGAGTCCTGCCTCTACTACTTAATGCCATGGACTTTGGCAAATCTCTTTAGGTCTCTAGTTCTCAGATTTCTCATCTTTAAAATGAGAGATATAGCCCACCATTCCCCTGAATGCATTTAAACCCGATTAAAATATAATTGAAAATTATTTAAAAAACAAATAAAAATATAATAAAGATAATATATTTTCAAACTAAGTCAATGTATTACCTGCAGAGATTCTAATATATGGATTAGTGGCCCAGTTTCTATTTGGGTTTGACACCACTGGACTAAATCATCTCTAAGGTTTCTTTCAACTCTAAACTATGATATCTATGTCTTACAAAGGTCATTTTAAAAATTTAACTTGGGATCACTTGGGTCCCAGGACCCCTTCTTCCTCCTATTTCAATAAGTTTAGGAAGTATTTGTTCCTGCCAGGAGGAACGATGAGATTCTTTCCTTCCGCTCTCATTCTGACACATGACTACCTGGGGAGATAATTATAATATCACCTCACATTAGATCTCTAGGTGCTTAGGACCTTCCTGATGTCACGGTTCTCTTTGAGAGAAGGACTAATAACAACCACAACAGATGTTTAGAATGGGAGGTAGGAAAATAGAGGGTAGTTGTGTCTCTATTCCTCAACCCTTTCCTGGACCTTTAAAATTTAAAATTAAAATCCAGTTTTCTAAAGGAGTCATTCAGAACCACAGCCTCATGGTCTGGTTAACCTCAAGTTGACTTAAAGCCTCCAAATGGTCTGGCGATTGGTTTTATTTTTGTAACAGTTGGGACTGAGTTTGGAGCTAGAGAACAATACAGAGTAGTCTAGTGGAAAGTGAATGACAATCTGCAATCAAAGGAGCTGGGTTCAGATCTAGTCTTTGATGTTTACTACTTGTGGGATCTTGAACAAGTTCAGCTCAAGAGGTTTAGTGTCTCTGAGATTCAATTTCCTCATTTGTAAAATTAGAGAGTTGGGCTCTATGACCTTGGAGATTCCTTCCAGCTCCAAACCTAAAAGTACTTGAATGGTTCTGAAAGCAATCATCCTTTTGTGTCTGTCCCATTTTTATTTGGGAGTTAGATATGACCGTTGCCATTCTGATAGTCAGCCGGAGATTTTCCAGAGGACAAAAAGGTTGCTGTTGCCATGTACTGATTAACATTGGTGCTTCCAGCACCAATTAGTCACTGGTGGCCTTGTTAACCTGATTTTAAAAATCCCTCCACAAAAATTCATATTTGAGGAAGTTGAGTTTGAAAACTCCTTTGGATGTTTGGCAGTAGCTGTGTTGCCAACAAACTGGGGGACGGTGCCCGACACACAGCCTGCCTCTGATCATGCACACACTGTTTCTTTATTTAGAGCCTCTTTACCAGTATCAATTAAACCCCAGTTAAATTTGACACATCTTAACCTTGCATTGGATCCAATTCATTGCTACAGCAGAACCCATATGGCATAGAAACGGTTGTAGGCATCAATTCATTGCTTGTATTGAGTTCCTGGCTGCATGCCAGACAATAATCACTGCTTTTTTGTTAATAGACATGTTTGCTTTTCCAGTCATTTCTATACACAGGGCTCTAGATTAATTAGACCAAAATCTGTCACCCATCTAAGAATTCACCAGAAAACCAACTCTGTCTCTGTCTCTCTCTGTCTCTCTGTCTCTCTGTGTCTCTCTGTCTCTCTGTCTCTCTGTCTCTGTCTCTCTGTCTCTGTCTCTGTCTCTGTCTCTCTCTCTCTCTCTCTCTCTGTCTCTGTCTCTCTGTCTCTGTCTCTCTCTCTCTCTGTCTCTGTCTCTCTCTCTCTGTCTCTGTCTCTGTCTCTCTCTGTCTCTCTCTCTCTGTCTGTCTCTCTCTCTGGCAAACAACAACAGCAAAAAACTTTCCTTCTTTCTATGATGAATTATCAGATGATGTGAATAACCAGGACATAGGGGATTTGGTAGTTGTTACAAGAATAAATAAGAAACTCTGCATGGATATGTCTGTGTGGGGGTGGAGAGAATAAGGCTATAGACTAACCAAAGTCAAAGTAAAATTTCTTATGTGATATGAATGAGTGCTAATGGACTAAATGGAATGAGTCAATGCTAAATAGAAGAATTCAACTCTGTGTGTGTGTTATATTCTATATGGGGTTCACTGGAAGTTGATCAAATAAAATTTGTTGCAGGTGAAAATTTGAAAAGATGACACTGTAGCTACTAACCTATTTGTCTTTTTTTTTTTTTTTTGCTTTTTGGAGGGGGAAGGTAGGGCAATTGGGATTAAATGACTTGCCCAAGGTCACATGGCTAGTTTTTTGTGTTGTGTCTGAGGCTGGATTTGAATTCAGGTCCTCCTGACTACAGTGCTGGTGCTCTATTCACTGCACCACCTAGCTGCCCCTAACCTATTTGTCTTTTAATCTCATATGCATTTAGTAATCATTTACTATATGCAAGATGCTGGGTATAGGAAGACGAAAGTGAGAATCTCTGTTTTAAAATGTTATTTTCTATAGGAGTTTCTCTTCTACTGCTTACTTTTTCCAAACTAAACTTTCTTATTAAATTTATATATAAGTCTATGTGGACAGTAGGAGCTCATTAGTGATCCCAGAGTGGAACCTGCTGTGTCACTGTCCTTAGATTTCGGCCATTGCGTTCCCTTAGAAAAAACATAATAAGTCCCTTTTGATATTTCACAAACAAATCCCATCAGATCTATCTAGGATCTAAATTCAGCAAAAATTTCTTAAAAGTTTCTATTATATGAAAGGCATTGTGCTAGGCACTAGTGATAGAAAGTTGAAAATGAATCAGTTCCTGCCTTCAAGGAGGTTATATTTCTCTTGAGTGTTAAGGGTCTTTTGAGGTTATCAGTGATTGACTCCTCTCTAAAATATCCCTGGGCCTTCATACTTTATTCAGATTTTCAATGATGGGGAGCTCACTGTCCTAAGGGAGTAACCTAATCTTTTTTTTTTTTCCAACAACTCACATTGTTAGTAAAGTCTTATTTCTGTTGCACTGAAATCCAATTCCCTGTGACTTTCATTTGTTGATCTTGGTTGTACCCTCTAAAGTCACACAGAGTAAGTATATTCCTTTTTCCATGTGATAACTCTTCTGACATACAGCCTCTGAACTTCTTCATCTATCCCCCATGTGACATTTTCTCATTATCTTAGCTTTCCTCTTCTGTGAAGCCTCCAGGTTTTTTTCCACCTTTTTGTGGGGGAGTGTATGTGTTCCTCTTAAAATGTGGTGCTCAGAACTGAACACCATAGTCCAGACTTGGTCTGACCAGCTCAAAGTACAGTGGGAATAAGTTGTCACATATTCTTGCTTCTATGCTTCTATTAATAAAACCTAAGATTACATCATATATATATATATATATTTTTTTGGCAACAGCATTGCAGTGGTAATACATCAGGGTTATGGTCAAACTAAAATCATATTTTTTTCTTGTGATCCCTTAAGCTATACATTTACTTTCATCTCATTAGATGCATACCTTACAAAGAAAAACTGAAATAAACTATATCTTCAGAGAAATGTATTTATGTAAAAAGGATGAATTGTTTGAGTGGTGAAATGGAGACAGTCCTCATGCTCTACTGGTATGCTCATATTATCAAGAGGAATTGAGGAAGGCTTCCCCCCCTCCTTAGCATTTGGAATGGACTCCCAGTGGCAAACTTGTGGAACTATGTGGACAAGACTCAACCAAGACAGGCAATCATGGGAAGAGATAACAGGTTCATTCAGGTATTTAAGAATCAATCCTTGGTTCCATGGAAGGGCCTTCAGTATGCTGTCCAAGGTACTGACTATCTCTTCTAGTTGCACATTCTCTTTGAATTTGATAAAAATGTCACCAGCACTTTCATCCAGGTTATGAGAAAGATAGCGAAAGCCTTGTTGAATGTTGCTTGAGTTGAGACTTCCCTTTAGGTTGATACTAATACAAATTTTCAATAGTTCAAAGCTAGTGCCAGATGTCTCAAAGCACTATAGCTGGTTAAAGGGAACAATTATTAGTGCTTTTTATGTGTCAGGCACTGTGTTAAGTGTTGAGAACCCACATACAAGCTAGCAATACAACTTCTTGCTCTCCGGGAGTTTACATTGTCTTTTACAAATAATTTTTATTGATGTTTTCTCTTTCTTACATCACAATTGTACCCCATGTATCCTTGTCCCTTCCTTCCTTCAGAGTCAAACAAATAGTCTTGTTTTTTAGAGAGGAAAAAAAAGTCCACCCAATTGATTGATACATTGAGAAAGTCTGACAACATGTGTAATGTGCAATACCTGTGGACCTCCAAACTCCATGAAGAGGTAGATTGGGGATATTTTTCCACATCTCTTCATTTGAGTCCCACTTGTTCTTTATAATTTTGTTATGTTTACTTTTGATTTTTTGGCACATCATTTTTCTTTCCATATACATTGTTGCAGTTACTATGTACCTTGTTTTCTTGGCTCTGCTTACTTCTCTCTGCTTCAGTTCATATCTATCTTTCCATACTTCTCTGTATTCATTGCACACATTATTTCTTACAGCACAGTAGTATTCCATTACATTGTGATTTGTTTAGTCATTTCCTGATTGATGTATATTTACTTTGTTTCTGATTCTTAGATATCAGAGAAAATGCCACTATAAACATTTTGGAGCATATGAGAACTTAAGGAACTTAGGTATTTAATTTCCCAAATTCTAAAGGGAGAAGACAAAACATAAAGGGAAGCTGGAAAGCAGAAAAGCAGGGAAGGATTCCTGTAGGTGTTATGGAGATGTGTGGAACAGTCAGAGAAGGCTCATTCCTGGCAAGATCAGGCAAGAAAACTCATCTATCAGGGTAGAGGGGAACCCAGGAGAGAGTCCAAGGTTGTGATAGTGAGGAGATGAGGATGATGGCAGAAGAGCAGGAAGCATGGTGAGGAAATGAGCAGGAAATGGCATGGCATGATCTCCATTTTAAAGGTGAAAAAGAGGTAATGCCAAGTTATCTGTGCCCTCCCTACCTCTTTATATGCCATATCAATATGAGAAAATTAACATTGATTCAAAAATCATTTATCTACCAGGTACTATACTCAGGGCTGGGAATATAAAGGTAAAAATGGCAACTCCCTGCCCTGGAAAAGCTACCATTCTGTGGGGGTAAAGTGCTATGTACACATAAAGGTAACTGAAATACAGGGTGTCCCAAAAGTCTTACTACAGTTTAAAGGTAGTTAAAAATGGCACTAAGACTTTTAGGACACTCTCTATAGCAAATAAACACAAAGCAATATATTTTTTTTGTGTGTGAGGTGCTGACAACTGGGAGAGTCAGGAAAGATCTCTTGTAGAAGGCAGTTCTTGGAGCAGCTAGGTGCCACTGTGGATAGAGCATGGGCCCTGGAGTCAGGAGGACCTAAGTTCAAATGCAGCCTCAGACATTAGTTGTGTGACCCTGGACAAGTCACTTAACACTAATTACCTCCAAAAGGCAGTTCTTGAGTTAAATCTCAAATGGAACTCAGTGTTCCAACAAGTGGAAATGAGGACAGATGTTATTCCGTGAATAGGGGATGCCTGTAAGAAGACATGGACAGGAAAGGGAATTATTTACTTCAGGGGTGAACATTTGGTTAGAGCTTAAAGAGTGTGAGGGGGAAACAGTGTGTAAATTAGATTGCAAAAATAGGTTAGAGCCAGACCACAAAGGTCTTTAAGTGTCGCAAAGAGGAACTGCTTAAGGGGGTTGTGCCTACCTAGATTCAGACAGCAATAGATTTGATCCAAGAAACTGTGGTTCCTGAAATAAGCTAAGGGAGTAGTGTTCTGTGTTCTAGTCTGGGTTCTTACACTGTTGAGTGACCATTGAGAAGGCCTCACTCAGAATTTGACTCCCAGAGAAGTGGATAAAAGGTCAGGAAAGCCTTGGTTCAAATTCTATCTCTGTTACATGTTGGCTGTATGACTTTGGACAAGTAATTTAACCTCCCTAATTAGGACTATCAGTTGCAAAGTAGGTTACTATCTGCTTTAATAGGGAAAGTTTCTTTACCAGGGTGTCTTGACAATTATGGATCTATATCCATATAGGATCACAGATCTATACCTCACCTCTCTAAATAAAAAATGAATTGTACACACACATACATTTGTGTCTAACGGTAGCCATTTCTAGGGTGGGTGAGGTGGGGAAGGAAGGAAAAAAAGAAAGTTACAATGTAGCTTTATTATATATTTAAAAGGAATAGCAAGTTGTACATAATAGATTTGCAGTTTCATCTAAAATCATCTTTTTTCTATTCGACTATGTTATCGAAATCCTTGTCATTTCTTAAGTTGAGAATTAAAATAAACAAAATTTAAAAAATGAATTTGGGAGACTGGCCACTGTGAACAATAAATTGAACCATACCCTTGGGAAATATAAAGTCCTCTACACATTTTTATTTTATTTTTTTGCCTTTTGGAGGGCAATTGGGCTTAAGTAACTTGCCCAAGTTTACATGGCTAGTTTTTGTGTGTGTGGGTGTGGGTGTTAAGTGTCTGAGGCTAGAACCGAACCCAGGTTCTCCTGACTCCGGGTCTGGAGCTTTACCCACTGCACCACCTAGCCGCCCTACCTCTATACATTTTTAACAAGTACTTAATGTGAACCATTTTCCTGTTTCCTCTCCAGGTTGCACTCTGGTCTACTGTGCTTTGGTTCTTCACCTTGAAGCCTTCCTCCAGTTCTGAAACGGAGACATTGGAAGTGCCCTCCTTGGAAGTGCCACTGCAATCTCTCTCCCTGATGGAACTGCTCTTACCAGAACCTCCATTTAAGAAGGGCACCCAGGTGAGCCATGTCTTCCTTCTTCTCTAGGCTGTATAGACTTCCTCTACCAATGCCATCTTCCTCCTTGCCTTTTCAACACCAAGTAAATGCTCTCTTCTAGTTTAATTTTGTGTATCTGCTCCCAATAGAATGCAAACTCCCTAAGGGCAGTCTTTCTACTTGTATTTAGCTTCCTAGCATTTTACCCACCAGGCCTGGCACACAGTAACTGTTTAATAAATACTAGTTGATTGGTGGTTTTTGTTAAGACCCTTATTATTAACTTGCTATTTCAGATAGTTTTAGCACTATAATTCCATAGATACCATACCATTTAGAGCCAAGATGGACCTTAAAAATCCGACCCCTTCAATCTCAGGTATATCAAATTCCTCTCTGTTGAGAAAAGTGTTAGAGTAAAGTTCTATTATAGTAATACAGGTATCATTTGTTGTTTTTTTCTGATGACATACACACCAGGAATCCAAATGATGCACCAAGATTTACTGGCCTCATAGGTTACGGAGGTAGAATTGAATGCAGAAGGACAGGGTCCATTCTCCAAATAGGTTTTATATGGTTGGTTGCTGATAACTCAGGGAATCAGAGGAAAGTCTTTCAGAGGAGGAGGCTTTGGAGCTGAGCCCTGAAGAAGGTGGAGATAAGGAGGGAGACCATTCCATGAATGAGTGAGAGCCTATGCAAAGGAATGCAGCAGGGAATGAAAATGTCACAAATGCACAGTCAATAAGCATATTAAGTGCCTACTATGTGCCAGACATTGTGCTGGGATACGAAGAAAGGTAAAAGAAAGTCCCTGATCTTCAGATGATCATGGTCTAGTGGAGGAGACAACATGCAAAGAGCTATGAACAAATAAGCTCTGTATGGAATGAAATGAAAATAATCAAGAGAGGGAAGGCACTAGAATTAAGGGGATGGGGAAATGCTTCCTGTAGAAAGTGAGATTTTAGTTAGGACTTGAAGGGAGCCAGCAAACCTGTACACATACAGGAATGATGAGGAAGTACACATACTCCAGGTATCCCAGATCAGGAGGTACATACATTGGAGAACAGTCAGTGCAAATTCAAACACAAGTGTCTTGTTCAAGGAGCAGCAGGAAGGCCAGTGTCACTGGGATGCAGAGTACATGGGTTGGAGGGATGGAAAATATAATAAAACTGGAAAGGAGCAAGTTATAAGCAGCTTTCAACACCAAACATAGACCAGTGTTCTTTAGTATAGCCCTGTGCTGCCAAAAAGCCTGGAAAGGGAAGGTCTCTGGGAGTTTTCTTTGAATGAGAGAGTCAGTCTCCTTCACACTGTAGGAGTCTATGAGGTGGGGCAAGGAGGGAGTAGTCTTCTCCCCCGGTAGCTTTGCGGGACATATTGTTATGATTTATAGATGGAATTGTATCTCACATCTATGAATGGGAAGTTGGCATGGGGGGGGGGCATAATTTTACTTTGGAGACAAAATCCCTGCATTTTAGCTTAGAACCTTCCAGATAGGAAGAGATCACTGTTGCCCCTTGTTTGTCCCATTTTCATGCCTGATCCCTATGGGGTGATTCCTCAGATTCTTTGGGGGACCTTCCTCTTTATTCTGGTCCAATGGTTGGATTATTTTCTCTGCCACTGTGACCAGTCATTTGGATTTATTTCTTTCCTTTAATCCTCCCCAGACTACTCTCCTCACTCTCCTAGACTTTCTCTACCATTCCCCAGAGCCAGGAATCTCTCTCCTCCCCTCCTTTAGTGTTTGCTTTTATAGTTGTTTTCTTCCATTATAATGTAAACTCCTTGAGGGTAGGTAGGAGCTTTCTTTCTGTTTGAATTTGTACTCCTTTGTATTTTACTAGGTAAAAGAGGCCATTGTTTACCTCTTTTCTTACCTAGTCTTAATCACTAATCAAACAGACTCGAGAAAGACCTTAACTTAAAAAGGCCAAGGTTTCTCACTGTATCCAGGACTATCTCCAGTCATCCTGATCTATATTTTGCCACTGGACTCAGATGGCTCCAGAGGAGAATGTGAGACTGGTGACTTTGCACAGCACTCCATCACTTAAATCCAATTCATTTGCAAGTCATGGCATCAACTCCCTGATGTCATGGTCCTCTTCAAGAATAAAGGACAAACTACAGTATTCATAATGCTTAGTACAATGCCCAACATATCAGAAATGCTTGATAAATGCTTGTTGACTTGGCTTAACCCACTGTGAGATTGTCCTGTGGGCTGCCTCTCTTGGCTCCCACCCCATTGCATCATTGCACCCAAAGTCTGACTGTGTTCTGGGCTGCCATTCCTATTCCTCTCTCCTCCCTTGCCTAGTTGAAACTCTTCAGATGGAGTTTCTGTGAACTGAAACTCAGCTTATAAAGTAAAAAGAACAGAACTGGACTGAAGCACGTTTGGGTGCTCACCTATGGAACCAAGGAAAGACAATATTGGTTGGTATAGCAGAACTGGCTTTTTGGCTGATTGACTATAGTTCCCAGAACTCTCTAGAGTGTGAATCAAATGACCATAGTTTTGGAACTAGAAGGGACCTCAGAGGTCATTTAGTCCATCTCTTAACCAAATTGTGAATCATCCCCTCTACAGTATCTCAAGACATGGTCATTCATGGCATGGTCATCTCTGCTTGAAGATCTCCGATAAAGGGAAACCAATATCTTTTGAAGTAGCTCATTTTGCTTTTTCATGAATTAGATAAGCCAGCAGTATAGATATTTCCAACAGTGAAATATCCAATGACATAGTATAAGCCTTTCTGGATCCATTTTGTTTTTAAAGTTTTTTTTTAATCTATAAAACCTCCTACCCAAAAATATTTTAACCTATGTTTCACACAATGATTTCCTGATTATCCTATTAAAGATGGGTGGTTTAGAAGTCTTCATTATATAAGGCTCTTATTCTACACTATATCTCCCTCACCCAACATATGTGAATGTGTTCTGAGAGGCAGAAGTCAACAAAACAATAAATCAGGTCCCAATTTCTACTATTTTTTTGATTTTCTAAATGTAAATGCTCACATTGAAAATTTAGCAATTGGCTTTCATGAGCCTGTACACCTTACTCCAGCCTGAGAAAAGATAATGAGGCAGGGGAGAGGTTGAGAAGGGCTTTAAAAGTCAAACAAAGGAATTTGTTTTATTCCAAAGTTTGCCTCTAGAATGTACTGAGTAGGGGGAGTAACGTGGTCTGATCTGCACTTAAGGAAAATCACTTTGACAGCTGTGGGTAGGAAGGATTCGAGTGGGAAGGGCTTGAAGTAGGGACATCAATTTAGGAGGCTATTTCAGTAATCTAGATGAGAGGTGCTAAGGACCTGCACCAAGATGGTGGCTATGTGAGGAGAGAAGAGGTCAGATTGGAGAGATGTTGTGTAGATAAAATCTGACAACTGATTAGATAGAGGGTAAAGAAAAGAATTTAAATATGATACCAAGGTTATAAACCTGAGAGACTGAAAGGATGTTGGTAATTTCAACAGAAATAGGAACATTTGGATGATGGGTTGATTATAGAGAAAAGATGCTGTTTTGGATATGTTGAGTTTTAGCTGTCTAGTGTATATGAAGTTTAAAGTACCCAGTAGGCAATTAGAGATGCAGGACTGGAACTCAAAAGATTAAGTCTGGATCAATAGATCTGAGTGTCTTCTTCATAGAGATGATAACTGGACCCATGGAAGCTGTTGTAGTCAGCAAGTCAAAGAGTATGGAGAAAGAAAAGGAGAATGTCCAAAACAGAGCCTTGGGATATACTCATAGGGGGCTTGATATACGTGGTGAGCCAGCAAAGGAGCCTGAGGAGTAATGAGATAGGTAGAAGGAGAAAGTTGTGGTTGTTGTTCAGTTTGAGTTTTCTTTGCAAAGATGCTGGAGTGGTTTGCCATTTCCTTCTCCAATTCATTTTACAGATGAGGAAACTGAGGCAAACAGGGTTAAATGACTTGCCCAGGGTCATGTAGCCAATTTGAACGCAGGTGTTCCTGATTTCAGGTGTTGTGGTCACTGTGCCAACTAGTTGCCCAAAGTAGAAGGCCGAAAGTAGTTTCACAATAATCAATTGAAGAGAAAGTATAGGAGAAGAGGAGGTGGTTGACAGTGAATGATGAATGAAGCAAGGAAGTCAAAAAGGATGAAGACTGGGAAAAGAACATCTGACTTGACATTTAAGAAATAAATTACTGGTGACTTTGGGGAGAGCAGTTTCATATGAGTGATGAGGTTGGAAGCCAGATTTTAAAGTGGGTAAATGAATGAAAAAACATTTATAATGGGATAACTGTGCATAAACCCTGTACTAAGTCCTAAGGATACAAATAGAAAAGTAAGGCAGTCTCTGTTATTAATGATCTCATATTTTCATGCGGGAGATAAAACATATCAGAACTTTCAGCAGGAAGTCAGATGAAAAGACCATAGAGTTTTTGGGGTATGACACCAAAGCATTGTATTGTTCCTTCTGTAGCGCTGTTCCTACTGATAAAATCACATTCATTTCTGATGTTGAACTATTATGACATTAAGGATTTTGGTGGTAGGAAAAGAGGAAGTGGAGGCAATGAGTATAGAAAACTTTTTTTTTTCTCTAGGAGCTTGTCTAAGAAAAGGAGGAGTGATCTATCAAGATAGCTTGAGGGGGTGGTAGAGTTTAGTGAAGGCTTTTTTAAGGAAGGGGGAGACTGGGGAATGAATACGTGGAGGCAGTAGGGAAGCAACCAATAGATACAGAGAGATTGAAGATTCGAGAGAGTTTCAGCTGATAATGGTGCCCATCTGCTGGAGAATACTAGAGGGAATGGGATCAAGGGCACATGTAGGGGATTTGGCTTTGGCAAGGAGAAAGGTAGGAGAGTTCAGGTCAAAGTGGAAAGATCAAAATAAGATAAGAAGCATATAGTTCAAGATAAGGCAGTTAGGTGACACAGTGGATAAAGTGCCAGGTCTGGAGTGAGCAAGATTGAGTTAAAATTTGGCCTCAGATACTTACCAGCTGTGTGACCTTGGGCAAGTCAGTTAACTCCTGTCTGCCTCAGTCTCCTCACCTATAAAATGGGAACAATAATATCACCTACCTCCCGAGGCTGTTTAGGGGATAAAATGATATATTTTAAAAAATGTTTGGAAAGAGCTACAAAATACTAGTTATCTTCATCTTCATCCTCATTATTATTATATATTATATATTCTTCTGTCTCTGTGGACAGATTTCCTTAAAGAAACAGCTCACCTACCCATGCTTTATTTTTCTTACCTAAACCCATTGATTCAAAAAGGGCAACAGGACTGGAAAAAATCCCTTTCCTTACCTCCCCCCCGCCCCAATCCATTTCTGAAAACAGAGTGCTGGAGACCCCTGTTAGCACAAGTCATTTTTATATCTGTGAAGGATGCTTTTCCACATAATTTCTACAGATATTGTGGTCCTTCCTTGGTGATATAAGTCTTTCTGAAGTGATCCCTTACTCCTGCATAGCTACCTCTCTTTACTTCTGTCTATTGGAATCCCTCTCTTCCTTCCAAGCACAGTATGGGACAGATTTGTTTTCTCTTTATTTTCTCTTGACTTAACTGAACATGATAGATGTCCACCAGGAGAATATAACCTTCTTGAAGGCAGTAATTCTTGTTTTTTTTTTGTTTGTTTTTAGGAGCTCTAGTGCTGAGCATGGTGCCTTCTGCATAGTAGGCACTTAATACATTTTTTTAAAAATTGAAATAAAAAAAAACACCATGAAGTTATATGAAAACTTGATTTTGCTTTCATATGGCAGGAATTACTTATTCTTCTCTTAGCCTTCTTTCTGACTCTAGCAGAATTACTCTGATAGCTTTCAACCAAAGGTTTTTCCTAAACTCATCACTGCATGTGTTGCTTAAAAATTTTCATCATGTTGTTGAGTGAGCCATTTGGGCTCAATTGCCAAATGGATGAGTGTTAATTTTTTTTTTTTTACATCATTAGGAAGAAAAAGAAACCAACTTGACAGCATGAGAGCAGACCCTGGTTTTGTTTATGCAGGTTCCCAGAAAAAAACTGCTACTCCACTGGATTCTGTTTAATCTATCCATCCACCTGCTTCTGATTGTCTTCCCTGAGAGAATGAAAACTCCCTGAGAGTAAGGACTCTTTTTTCCTCCCTCCCTCCCTTTTTCTCTCCCTCTTCCTTCTCTCTTCCTCCTCCTCCTCTCTTCCTCCTCTTCCTTCTCCTCTGCTTCTTCCTTCTCCTCTTCCTCCTTTTCCTTTTCCTTCTCCTCCTCTTCATCTTCCCCCTTTTCCTTCTCTTTCTTCTTCCTCCTCTTCCTTATTCTCTTCCTCTTCCTCCTCCCCCTTCTCATCTTTCTTCTTCCTCCTCTTCTTCTCCCCAGTGCCCAGTACAGGATCTGACACAGTAGATACTTAATAAATGCTTGTTGATCGACTAATCCATATTAATTGTACATGGACAATTTCACAGGGCCTTTTGAAAGTAACCAATCATGAAAGGGTACTAGGGTAGCAAAGAGGCAAGGCCAGTTTTACCTAAAGTGGAATTAAAGTTATGTCTCACACATTTACTTACTTGTACATACATATATCCACTGTGCAGCTTTAGTCTGCTTAAATAATTCAATGTAACTTGTGTTTTAGCTCCAGTCTATTCAAAGAGAGTTGTTCTCTGAAGGTTTCCCAGTGAGTATTAGACTTCATTATGGAGGAAACATTGTAGAGCAAAAATGGGATTTTCAAGAATGATGGCATATGAAAAGGGCATTTGGATCTAGAATCAGAGAATTCAATCCTGGTTTGGCTACTCACTGGCCATGCAGTGTATAGAATACCAGATTTGGCATCAGGAAGCCCTGAGTTCTCTCTAGGCAAGCCACTGAAGCTGGACAGCCTCAGTTTCCTTGTCTCTAAAATGGAGAGATTGAACCTTATGGCTTTTAGGTTTGCTGCCAGTTCTGTAGCTATGATCTTATGACCTTGGGCAAGTCATTGTACTTCTCTGGCCCTTTGTTTTTTGGTTTCTAAAATGAGGTGTGGTTGGATTAGATTATTGCCAAAATCCCTTTAGCTCTAATTTCAATTTAGTCTAATGCAATACATTTATAAACACATGTGTGTGTGCACATGTGTATAAGTGTACATGTGTATATGCATGTGGGTGTATGTGACATCTAGTGCAACCAGATAGATTCCTTGGGGGAGGGGAGTGGGGATTTGAACTTTCCCTAAATCTGAAGTTTGTTTTAGTATTCCTATCCTGTTGGGCCATTGTTTGGGACTCCGGCTTCCTCAGCAGAATGTGTGGCAGATGGCTTGCATTTGCATTAGCCTTCTGGAAAAGGAATTCACTACCAACAACATAAGCTGCAGCTTTTCTTTTCAAAATTTACAACAAATTGGCCAGAATGGTAATTAAAAAAAAAAACCAAACAACCTAACATTAGCATCACTGTTTCCACATTCCCTCTCTGAATAGGGTAAATGGCTCCCTCTCCAACTGTGTCATTTGCACTCCCCCCCTCAAATGTTTATTAAAATGATTTAGGTATTTCATTATGCAAAATGACTTTTATAAAAAGACCTTTCTTTTTGCCCCACAGTCATGCTTAATTTCTTTTGTCACTCGTTACAGAGTGGAGTTATGTGAAGCTAGGACATGTTATTTGTTCTCGTCTGTATTGGATAATTTATTACATTAAGGAACCAATAATTTTCAAATATAATCAGATTTAAGTTTTTAATAAGATTCATCTTCCTATTCACACTTGCTTAATTTAAGGATATTAAATCTGCTCAGGAACGAGCTGCCTCTCAAAGCCTTGTGTGCCCATTAAAGGATTTTATTCCTGATGTGTTAATAGGATTTAATTACATTACCCTCCTAGTCCAGAGACACTTCGCAACAGTTAAACTTGATAAGCCAAACAAACACCAGCCCAAAAAGGAAGTCTTCTTTGGGAGTGGGTTTATCAGCTTAGAAAATCAAGGCTTGATTATTCTTTTAAAATTAATGGTTGTTTGAGTTTGCATCATGTTTAGTGCAAATGGGTAACATAGGAACAAACTTATTCCTTTCCCTTTGGGAAAAATCACTTAAGAGGCCACCCACATACTAGGTGAGCAATAAACACTTAACAAGCCACTCTTCTTTGAATTGTAAGATTTTACTCAATTACAAAAAGATTCATTTTATCAGAGTAGTCTCCTTTTTTTAACTTTTTTATTATGATGTCCTTGATTTTGTGCTCTGCATTAGAGTTGTACTAGATGTTATGAAAACTAAGAATATTAGTCTTCCTTTCTTTTTCTTTTTCTCTTTCTCCTTCCTTCCTCCCTCCCTCCCTCCCTCCCTCCTTCCTTCCTTCTTTCCTTCCTTCCTTCCTTCCTTCCTTCCTTCCTTCCTA
>NW_027187275.1:1318883-1323720 GCF_028583685.1 Petaurus breviceps papuanus
CTTCCTTCCTTCCTTCCTTCCTTCCTTCCTTCCTTCCTTCCTTCCTTTCTTCCCCTCCAAGCTGGAAGTACACACACCTGATTCTACCACTTATGGGCCCAGAAGCTTTGACTAGTTATATTTCTGACCTGGGCATATTTACTCTTGACTAAGCAGCCTGGTGGCCGAATGCTCCTTGGGGTCTGATTGTGTTAGTGCTGGATACCCTATTGGCTTTAGCCCTGTTGCAGTTCAGAATTCCCAGGCTCAAGTAACTCTGTCCCCTTCCCCTGCCCCCCACCCCTTCCCCAGTCTAAGCCTCCCTGGTACATTGTGGACTTGCCACAATGCTGGTCAGTTTTCTTTCAACAGAAGGGTAAGGACAAGGATAGAGCTTGGACCTGTGATTTTACTGGTACTGAACTTCTTGATGGAAATCCCTTCACCAATCAGGTCCCCACCTTCTGTGCAGCTCATAGCTGTCTAGAACACCAAGAGTTTAAGTGACTTGCCCAGAGGTATATGGCAAAGATATATTGGAGATGAAATTTGAACCCAGGTCTTCTTGACTCTGAGGCTGCCTTTCTATCAGTTATGGTTCTTCTTTCAACATAGTGCCCCTCAAGCTTTGCTTTGCCCAAGTTTCCACTGTCATGCCTAAGTCCCCTCAGAGAGGCAAGATGACAGCGTGAATAGAGTCCTGAACTTGGATTGTCTTCTCCATCCCCATCACCTGCCCCCTTTCCTTTCTCCTAATCCGTTACCCAAGCATTTTCTGAAACATTGTAGGGTCCACTATTGATCACTTACTTTTCCTATTTCTTGACTGCTCCCATAGTGATAATAACAGAGATCTTGGTTAGCTATCACCCCGATGGCTCTGTGGCTGCCATTCTCTGCATCAAGGTGTCATTTCTGGGAGGAATGGCAGACATGGGGAAGGAGGCTTGGGGACATTGAGATGCTTTGTCTCAAGTGTATACAAACACTCTCTTCAGACCAGTCTAAGTTACCCTTGTCCCCAGAAAGCTGGTTCAAGTCTTCTCCTAAATCTCACACATCCCTGGTGGTGTCCTGTCTCTTTAGTGTTATAGGTCTTTGGGGATTACAGTAACTGGCAGTGACCTTGTTTTCTTTGGGCAATCCTCTTACCTGTCTGCATCCATTTTCTTGGCTGTTATGGGGTTGAATAACACCTACTGCTTTTTCAATCTATGATTTAAAATCTGTCATTGGCCAGCTTCCTTGGTATTGAATTATCACTCAGGCCTGACAGTCATCTTCCTGTCTAGTGACTCCTTTCAGTCTGGAGCCTTTACTTGTCAGGGAGCTGTCTGTCTTTTGGTTATTCTCATTCGGCTCTGTTTGTAAGTGGTGGACTTGGATGGAGCCTGGATAGACAGTTTCTTTATATACTCAGTGACCCCTTTGCCACCTACCTATTTTTTTTCCTTCCTCCCTCATTTCTGTATTCTCTCTGCAAGCTCACACCCTGGTCAACTAATGATGGATGCTGGTGTGCCTCACTTTATGTAATAGGTGTGTTTCTAAAAGGTTGTATAGAAATCAATTTTTCTTTGTAAATTGAATGATTTTTATATTTTCACTCAGGTAGCTTGCTATTTAAAAGAATTATTTGGCAAATATTTTTGTAAATTGAATTACCTGTCTCCTCTCTCCCTACTGTAATTTTTTGGGGGTAAATTTGACCTGTCATACAGAGAATTAAGTGCAAATAAAGTAAGATACACTTATAATCTCTCTTCTTTGGGAGATAATGCGATGTAATGAAAAAAACATTGGTCTTTGGAGGGGGAAGGGAATAAACATTTATATAACCCCTACTACCATGTGTCAAGTACTGTGCTAAATGCTTTATCTCATTTGATTCCCAGGCTGACTTAGTGAGGTGGTAAGTGCTGTTATTTTTCCTGTTTTACAGTTGAGGAAACTGAGGCAAACAAAGGTTAAGTGACTTTCTTGGAGTCACACAACTTGTAAGTGTCTGCATTCAAGTCTTCCTGGCTCTGTGCTCCATCCATTGTGTGGCCTAGACACTTCTGTAAATGAGGGTTTGAATCCCGGACCTGAAACTTATTGAATGTTTGACCCAGGGCAAGTTTCTTGTCTGTAGATATCATCTA
Organism: Petaurus breviceps papuanus; assembly: GCF_028583685.1. Lineage (NCBI taxonomy): Eukaryota > Metazoa > Chordata > Mammalia > Diprotodontia > Petauridae > Petaurus > Petaurus breviceps. The sequence goes on from NW_027187275.1 coordinate 1,321,007, forward strand.
CGTTAGTTTCACAGGTTGTTGTGAAGAAAGTACATTGAAAAGATAAAGAGATAAAGGAATGGATGCTGTTATTGAATATTTTGTGTTTGATGTCCTAGAAGCTGAGGTCTGCTGAGAATGTAAGGGAGATAGGCTGACACCCCCTGGGAGAAGCACTTCCACTGACCTTTGCTTTCAGGGGAAGGGGTCTGACCAGGAGATGCTCCACCAGGATGTGCCGGCACACCTGGACCCTATTCTAGGCACACCTGTGGCTCTAAGTATGTTATAGGTGTATAGTTTTCCTGGAAAGGTAAGAAGATAGATAGATCAGGTACAGAGGAGCCCCAAATCTAGGATTCTATGAGAATCTATATCTAGAATTCTATAAGACCAGAAGGGTCAATAGAGATTAGTGTGAATTTAATTTTGTACTGTGATTTAAATTCTCCATCTTGTTGTCTGTACACTAACTGTCTGCCTGAAAAAAGTCTCCAGGGCGTTTATATAGCAAAGTAGTATATTTTCTGAAGTTGGGTCAAGCCTGAACATATGAAATTTCTCAAGCATGATATTCTACTTGACCTTTTTAATGCTTGTACCAGTGAGTTGGCATTGTTCATAATTCACTTCTGGTTACTAGGGGATATTTTCGTTGGACAGATTCTTTTATTTGTAGCTCATATCAGAACTATTTGGGGCAGGGGGACGGGTGAGGAGGAGAAAGGTCAGAAGGAAGGGATAAGATGAGAGGGGAGGGGGAAAATTCTTTGTTCAATTTAAGAGAGATAATGATTACAAAGACCAGCCCTAATCTGCTCTATTTACTCATTTATTTAGAACATGGAGTGTGTGTGTATATGTATGTGTGCATGTATGTATATATGAATCAAAAGATATTTCATATATATGTATATGTGTGTATATGTTTTCCATGCAAAGGTATCTTTTCTCCTAGGAATTTTTGTATGATTTGTATAAAGCACAAGGTGAATGCTGAATGAAAATTAAAAAAATATACTTATTTGAATTAAATGAATAAATCCCATATTTGGGTAATGGAGCTACTGCCAATGAACCATACATAGGATGTAGAGATAGGTTCTAAGTAATTTCTTCTCCCTCTCCATCTACCAAATCAAGAGTCTGTATATTCTAGCTTCATTTTACTCCTAAAATGTTAATACTAAAACCATCTGGTGCAGGATTTGTTTTAGCTTCTAAATTTTTTATTACCTTTGACTTTCTCTAAAGCAATTAGTCTAGTTAATATCTTAGAATCATTTGGTAAAAGTTCCAGGAAATAAATCTTTTTAGGTAATACTTCTTGTGCAGTCCTGGGCTGAATACAAATTGATTTGAATTTTTGGTAGATGGAGAGGTGGTCTTTTCATTTCAGGTTACAACTTTGATGATAATTATTAGGAAAAAAAGTCATGAATTCTCACACCACATGCGCAGTCCGTTGCTGATATTAATGTTATCATTCAGAAATCAAGGTCATGGATTAATTATTAATTAATATTAATTAATCGATGGATAATTGCTATTTCCACCCATCCAAAGACTGCCATCCATTTTTTGTTGTTGTTTGTCCTTAATTTTCAAAGAGCATTAATGATACTGCAAGGTAATGTCTTGATTCCTTCATGAATTGGGTTTAAGTGAAGCAGACCTTCCCCACTCTTCCAGAGCCATCTCAGTTCAGTGGTGTAATGGGAATGTAAATTTGTAAGATCTTCCCTGCCCCTAGGCTAAAGTGTACCTGGAGCCTGGGGTGGGAGGCTTGTTTTTCAGTAGATACTTCTTGATTGGCCAGTGAGTCAATAAGGTTGTTACATTCTCTGAGCCAGGAGAAGGCTATATAAGCCCTGATGTGTAGCTTTGTTTTGGGGCTCACTTTGAGAAGTGTTCTGTGATTTGATCTGGATTCTGGGAAGCCGTTGTTGAGACCCCCCCTCGGCTTTGAAAAACCCAGATGTTGAAACCCAGATGTTGATTGGATATGGATGTAATGGTTGGACAGTTTGAAATCTGTCTACTTGATCTGTTTCTGTCTTGATAATTCTGTCTGTATATTCTGAAGTTCAGGGTGCTGACCTCTTTCCCCTGAACTAGGTAAACGATACATGTTTGACTGATTAAAGTAAGCTTGTTAACCCATTTTGAGTTGCTTTCCTTTATCAAAGCAGATCTAAGAACCTGTGTGAGCAGCCACCCTGGGGACTCTGGGGTGCTTGCTGCTACAAGTGGCAAGACAAAAGTCAGTACAAGAGCTCTATACTCTCTGCTTTGGTCACATTATTCTCATCTGTCCATTCCACTGGGAGAAGTCTTCACATGCTTGGGATAGACATCTCACTAGCTCACCTATGGGTTTGAGGTCCATTGATTACCTTCAACCTGGTTTAGTCCCTTTGCTAAGAGGGTTTTACTGGAGTATGGCTGCTGCACATGCTGCAGCTTCTTGGAACCAGAGGTGTGATTTGTGAGTACCTGGTAGACACTAAAGGCAGATGAACAACACTGAAAATGGCTTAGCAAGCCCTCATACCAGAGGTGCTAGTTCTTTTTGAACACACATACACCCCTCTCCATCCATCTGTCCATCTGTCCATCTATCTATCTCTCTCTCTATCTATCTATCTATCTATCTATCTATCTATCTATCTATCTATCTATCTATCTATCCATCCATCCATCCATCCATCCATCCATCCATCCATCCATCCATC
>NW_027187275.1:1323730-1349972 GCF_028583685.1 Petaurus breviceps papuanus
TTTAGCTCCCTAATTGCTCCTAATTCTGTCCTCTGGGACCAAATTGAACAAGCACAATCCCTCTTCCAGTAGGCAGCTCTACAAATATTTGAAGACAGTTGCCCTGTCTCCCTACTCCTTCCTCTTCCCCCTCCCCTAGTATTCATTTGATATAGGCTGTCCTGGATTCTTTTTAAGAAAGCAAGGACCACCTCTAAGACTTAGTTGAAGAGACTAGATTGAAGTATAAAAAGCCTAGTCTCCAGGGAATCAGGACCCTAAAGATGCTCTAGGGATGCTTTGGGTTGGCAGGGAAGGAGGGAAGAATGTTTTACCTGAATTAGTGATGAGGGATTTCATTCTTTTAAAAATCTTATCAGTAATGTGGTTCTTATTGCATTTTTATGGTGAGTATTATATTACATTTCAGTCCCAAACTTCAATCAACAGAGTGGCCTGAGCTGAACCTGGCCTGGAATATTCCCATAAGATCTCTTCTCCATCTCATTTGACCTCTTTGCCTTTCTGATTGCCCTTCTCTGAATACTTCCCAGTTTATCAGTATCTTTCATTTTCAGCTTCTCCCTTTCTGCTCTTAAATGCTCAGCCTTCCCTCCTCAAATGCCCTCCCACTTCCCCCCCCCCCCCAAACCCCCATTGGTTAGTTCCTCTCATGGCTCACTGTATCCATCCAGGACTGCTCTAACCATGATTCACTCTACACCCTCAGTCATCTTCTCACTAATTTACTCTGCTCTGATGTGGAACAAGTGTTCTTCGTCCCCCGCCCCCATCCCACCATAAATCAAGATTAAACATCATTATTTAATCATTACTGGTAATTTTCTTCCCCATCCCCTCAAAACAATAACACAACAACAAAGACAACACACCTTTTATTGTTTGAGGAGAAACCAAGACTATATTGTTGATCATCATTTTATATTTTAGTTCTCATGAATAAATTAGTTCTAGCATCTTTAGTGTTGGTCAAAAGGAACAACTTAAAATGTAAACATAAAACCTGAATGCATAATAACAATGATAACTAATATTTATATAGACCTTGGGAAAGTCATTTAACCTTGGTTTGCCTCAGTTTCTTAAACTGCAAAATAGGGCCAAATAATAGTACCTACTTCTCACAATGTCATTTTGAGGATCAAATAAGATATGTAGTAGGCTCTGTATAAATGCTAAATATTGTTATTATTATTCTCATTACTCTTAGTAAAGAACACTTCACTTACATTTTCTCATTCATTCCTCACAGCCAGCCTGTGATACAAGTGTCATTAACCCTCATTTTACAAGACTAAATGAGACTGAGATTGCTTAAATGGGATGCAAAATAGTTGATGGGAAGAGCCTGAGATTTGGAGTCTATGGACCTGGGTTTGAATCTTGGCTCTGACACTTACTAGTTGTGTATCACTTCCGTGCCTAGCAATAGAAGTGATTTTCCCTTCCTTTCTTGTTTGCACATTGAAACACCAGAGAAAGTAGTCAGTCAGTCACTGGCTTTTATTAAGTGCTCATCATAGGTACAAAGGCAAAACAAAGGAGCAAACAAAACCAAAATTAGTCCCTGCTCTCAAGAAGCTCACAGTCTAGTGGACAGTGGTACCAGCAGCAGTCAACATTTATACAGCACTTCACCAAATCGCAGAATTTCAGAGTGGGAAGCGACCTGTGTGATCATCTGATCAAACAGCTTGCCCCAAAGAATCCCTGCTCTGAGGTATCTGACAAATGGTCCTCCAGCCTTTGCTTGGGGATCTTAAGTGAGGGGGAACCCATGACCTCCTGAGGCAATTAAGCAGCTCGGAGGGAGTTCCCTAGGGAGGTGCCGCACCAAAAACCAAACTGAGGCCTGACCCTGTGCTGTTGGACATTTTTATCAGTGATTTGGATAAAGAGATTTGTCAGATTGGTGGATGACACAAAAAGATAGCTAACATACTGTATGACAGAGTAAGGATCCAAAAGAGAACCATTTAGGCTTGCATGTGTTCATGCGTGTGTGTGTGTGTGTGTGTGTGTGTGTCCTTGTTAATGCTGGGCAACCTCTAACTTCTTTCTGCTTGTCAATGGGTTGTTAAATCAGAGTTTTATTAAAACTTGCAGACATTATTATGGTATCCATAGAATTTCTGATGCCCATTTAGCCTTTCACACCAGTAATTGTCTTTCTTTTTTGAGTTTCTTTGCACCAATGCTAAAATGTGGCATGATCAATGACTTCCTGGTAAACTAATTCGTCCAAATGTAGTCTTGAAAACGATTTGTGACTCCTAGAATATAAAGCACATATCTCTTTAACCTTTACCCCCCCTCCAAGAGACCCCAGGGGTGTTTTCTTTTTCACATCTGTGCCCTGAAGAAAAGCAGAGTGAATATGAACTCTAAGTTATTGTGATGATTTCACTGACAGTTTTAAGTCAGTCAACAAGCATTTTTAGGTGCTTATTATGTGTCAGTCATTGTGCTAAGTGCTGAGAGTACAAAGAAAGGCAAAAGCCTGGTCCCTGCCTTCAAGGAGCGGACATTCTAATGGGAGAGAAAACATGTAAATAATTATGTAAGTACAAGATATATACACACAGAGTAGTTAGGAAGTAATCTCAGAGTAGTAGCTGGAGTAGTGAGACCTGGCTTGTTAGGGTTCATAGTTTTCATACAGATAAGTTTAGCAATGATGATATTATTCTGTATCAACCTTATACTTAATAATTAATAATAAATAATACTTAATAACCAACATCTACACTATGCTTGAAGGTTTTCAAATGTCACATACATTATCTCATTTCTTCCTTGAAACAACCTTATAAGGTAGGTACTATTATTTCCATTTTGTTCAGATGTTTTTCAGTTGTGTCTGACTCTTCATGACTTCATCTGGGGTTTTCTTGGCAGAGATACTAGAGTGGTTTGCCATTTCCTTCTCCAAGTCATTTTACAGATGAGGAGACTGAGGCATCCAGGATTAAGTGACTTGTCCAAGGTCACATAGCTAGGAAGTATCTGAGGTCAGATTTGACCTCAGGAAGATGAGTCTTCCTGACTCCAGGACTGCTGCACCTAGCTGCCTGCATTATTTCCATATCACAGAGGAAACTGAGACCCAGAGAGATTAAGTGATTTACGTTACATAGCTAATTGATGGTAGAGTTAGACATAAAACTCTTACCTCTTCTCTCTCCTCTGGTGTTCTCACCATTCCTTGTAGCTGTTCACCAAAGTAAAACTGACTTGTAAATGAGATGTTTGTTCTTTTCTTCATTTGGAACATATATGTAAAATATTATTCTAAGTGTCCTTTTCAAAACCCACTGAGCCCAAATTAATCTACATTCTTTCTTTGAAAGGGACAAAGGAAAAGTAAAAGGACATGCTCTCTTGCTCTTGGGAATTGCTGGTGTTCCTTTAAAAACAGTAGATGAGGATGGATACCTTCATTCATCCATCCTCTTTTTAATTTCCTATGTTCAAGTTGATTAAGATGGGTTTCTTTGAGATAGGCGATATCTGGTTTTTGTTGTCTAAAGAAGTTTAATATAGTTTTCCTTTTATTGGGCAAGTAAGGCATTTGACATTAAAAATAATAGCTTTGAATTTTCCTCTAGTTGTCTGCATTCTGTAGGGGGAATATTGAGAAGAGACGGGAAAATTCATTCAAGGCTTTCCCCGAAGAATACTTCCCAAGTATTATATTTAAACCATTAGACACACTGGATCCTTTATAAGGCAAATCAATCTTCCTTTCTCTGTATATCACTCAGTAGTGCATAAGATAAATAAAATAAAACACACTTTCTGATCTGGAAGGCCCCTTATTGTCCAGGCCATGAAATGTAGCTCTATCAAAGTGATGGAGAGTCAGAGCTTTCAAAGACAAAACAACACAAAATGAAAACAAACTAAAAAAAAAAAAGCCCAAAGATAAAACATTTTCTCCATTTTTTTCTTTAGCTTAAGCCCATCTATGATTTCATTGGAGATACAGCTTTAAGAAGATTTCATACTACTTTGATTTTAAAGCTCTCCCCAGGAGACCCTCCTAAGATGCCCTCTGAGGGCACAGGGGAAAGCTATGCCTTTCATGTTTCCACAGGCCTTTGTTGTTTGTTGAATGTGGACAGCTTGACATTCCTGGAGGGGATGGCCCTGAGGCGGGCATTGCTGATGGTGACCCACAATTTTTCAGCATGACCTTAAGCAAAAATGAGGCCAGAAAAGTCCATTAAGTTCTCTCCAGACAAGTGTGAGTTTGATCTGAGGAGGCTGGGGAGGGTGGAATTGGCTCACTTTTTTCCTAGTATTCTCTGATTTCTTCTATACCCCATTTTCTCTCACAATCACAGAATTTGAGTTGGAAGGGACCTCAGTTGCCATCATATCTAATCCATTACACAAACAGAATAGCCTCTGTATGATATGTGACAAATGGTCATCCAACCTCTATTTGAAGACTCAGTGAAAGGGAACCTTTTTGTTCCTGAGGCAATCTCTTCCATTTTAGAAAGCTCGTATCTAAAGGCCTCTTTGCAATTTTGCTTAGGATACCCTCTGCAGCCTAAGAAAACAAATCCAACCCCACAATTACCTGAGTATATTTCTCACATCCTCCTAATAATTCTCTTTTCCAGGCTAAATATGCCTAGTTCCTTTAATTGAACCTAATAAGATATGGATTTAAGGCCTTCACCAACCTGGTTACCCTTTTCTGGGTCCTCTCCAGTTTATTAATGTCCTTCTTCAACCATGGTGTCCAGAATTGAATACAGTACACCAAATGTGGTCTGCCTAGACCAGAATATCACAGGATTATCATCTCCTGATATCTATTTGCTATGCCTGTCTTAATACACTCATTAAACATTAAATTAAAAACATTAGTTTTTTGGCAGCTACATCATTTTGTTGACTCATGTTGAGCTTGTGGTCTACTAAAATCCCTAGATCTTTTTGTTTAAATATATAAATTGCTATCTAAACATGCCTTCCCTATCTTATGTTTCACAAGTTATTTTTTTGAATCCATATGTAAGACTTAAAATTTATCCTTCCTAAATTCCCACTTTTTAGATCCAACCCAATGCTCAAGCTGGCCAAAATTCTTTATGGCCCTGACTTTCTCAAGAGTACCACCACAACACTGGTGCTCACGTCAGCTGGTTATATGGTCCCTCTTTGATGCCTCAAAACAACTAATAAATTGCCTAAATCTAGGACAAGTCAAATAATTTTATCGGGAGCTTTCAGACATATTATTTAAAGTGTATCTGCCTATGTACTCATCTAGCCAAGGCAGTTTTCTCATTATCAGCATAACCTTCCATGGTTTCCAGTGAAGGAGACATTTGGTATAGTAGAAGGAGTATTAGATTCAGATGCAACAGAACTGAATTCTAATCCTGACTATGCTGTATTACTTCAGGCAAGTTCTTTTACCTTTCTAGCCCTCAGTTTCCTCATCTGTAAACTAGCTGGTGATGATCCCTAAAATGCTTCCCAGTTTTAACAATCCTCTATTTTGTGAAATATTTCAATTAAACTCTTTGTTGTAATCAATTCCATGCCTAGCAATAGAAGTGATTTTCCCTTCCTTTCTTGTTTGCACGTTGAAACATCAGGGATGGTAGTCAGTCAGCCACTGGCTTTTATTAAGTGTTCATCATAGGTACAAAGGCAAAACAAAGGAGCAAACAAAACCAAAATTAGTCCCTGCTCTCAAGGAGCTCACAGTCTAGTGGACAGTGGTACCAGCAGCAGTCAACATTTATACAACACTTCACCAAATTGCAGAATTTCAGAGTGGGAAGCGACCTGTGTGATCATCTGATCAAACAGCTTGCCCCAAAGAATCCCTGCTCTGAGGTATCTGACAAATGATCCTCCAGCCTTTGCTTGGAGATCTTAAGATCATGGGGAACCCATGACCTCCTGAGACAATTAATCAATCATTCCATCAATAAACTGTCATCAGTGCTTGCCACACAGACTGTCTTGTCTATTAGAAATGAGGCACTGAGCAAAGCCTGGAGGTTGAGCAGCCTGCCTAGTTTAGCCTGGCAGCAGCTTCCAAGTTGCAGAATGACCTTCCTGGTCCCTTAGGTCTGTCTACAGTCCTGCTAGTGGTGACTTGCCCTGGCCACGTGGGCTTCCTAGGAGTGTGCCTCACTTCTTTAAGACCATGCCCATTCTTCTCTCCCTCTGGATTCTGGGCATATTTGTGGGAGAGTATGTCCCTGGTCTGGAGGGAAATGCTCTGTGACTACTGTACTTGCTATGACTTTTAAGTAAATGCTTTTGCTGTAGAACTGAGTTTACTGGTTAATTATTCAGGGCAAGTATAACAGTGTAGGCTCTGGAGGACAGCCAACCATAGAGTTACCCCTAGGATCCTCTCTGGGAAACCAGCCTGCCAATTTCAGTGTGAGTTGGATGAGTGAATGCAGAGGTGACATTACATATATATGTAAGAATGTGTGTAATACATGTATATACACACATATAATATGTATACACACATATGTGTGTACATGTGTGTATGTTCTGAATCTAAAGAGCACCAAAATTTAAAGGTCATGTGTATTTGAATTAGCATGATTTGAAGTATAATTATAACAAAATGTGGGAACTTGTTCTAACCCAATGGAAGTATGCAATGTGAATTCAAAAAACGTGATCTTTTCACAGGATTCATTATCTGCACTAACCAGGACCTACCTGTAATATAGACTTTAAGTTTTGCAAAATATTTTGATTGTTGCCTCATTTGATCCTCACAAGGACACTGTGAGGTTGGGACTGCTATTATCCTCATTTTATGGATGAAGGAACTGAGGCTGAAAGAGGTTATCTGATTTGCCTAGGGTCACTCAACTACTAAGTCCCTAAAGCAGGATTCAAACAGGTCTTCATACGTCCAAGTTCATCACTATCCCCTGCACCATCTAGCTGCCCGAGGAAAGGCTTGATGAAGAAGGTGGTACCAGAGCTCACCCTTGAAGGAAGGAAAGAGTTCTGGAAGTCAGAGAGGGGATGGGGGAATTGAATTCATTCCAAGCTTGAGATGCCTCCTGCACTGTTCACAATGGGGAAAGCAGGTTTGCTGAGGATTTCATATGTTCAATGACAAGGTTCTCAGCACAGTTCTGTTTCTCGATCTTTGTCCTGATCCTCTACTGAACAAGGCCAAGAGGAAGCAGGCATACTGAGAATAGAGGGATTGAAAATACAGTCTAAGTTCTTCCCTTTAATTAACTTAAAGGGCTTAATATGAGGAACAGGCTTTCTGTTATTGGGAAATAAGCAGCCTAGGAATACTTTGACACTACTGGGAAGGACTTGTCACTGCTGAGCTAAAATGTAAGGTGCACTGATAAATGAAGCATTAAGAATCAGTGACAAAAGGCACCACATTATATAGTGTTTGTCTTTTAAATGTTCTTAAATATCCTCTTAAAATATTATTTGTCTAATATTTTTCTGTTTTGGTACAGTTACATTTTTGATAAATGACTGGGAAGTCACAGTTAAATAAGGAGAATTTGAACAGAGCTACCCCTGAAGCCCTCAGGCAAAATAGAAACCCCATGATGGACCAGGTGGCTATGGATCATCACCACCCAATTACTAGAATAGCATTCAAGAGGGGAAAAAAATCCCTTAAGTGTTGAAACTGCAAAACTATTGGTACGCCACAATTAAAGACTCCAGTTACTGAGCATTGCATGTAATTTGGTGTTTGGGGCAGAATGAAAGGGAAGGCAAAACATGAAGGGAGCTATAAGATGAAGGAATGTCTCTGTGTGTGTGACCATGGTAACTTTTTTTGGGGGGGTGGGGAATTGGAGGCAGAAAAGTAGGTAAAGGAATTTGAGGTAGATCAGAGTAGAAAGAAAAAAAATGTGTTTGTGCTTAGTTCTGTAAGATTCAATTTCAAAAGAAGCCAGGGTAAAATATGTTCTATCTGCCACTGTTTTGCTGTTGTTGTAGTAAATGTATTGGCATGGAAAGTTCTCCCACTGGAACAACTTTTTATCTTAAATTACTTATTATCTGGACCACTTATTTGGGCACTTGGCAATTTATCTTATATGTATTTTTTTGTGGTGGTATATGTGCTGAGTATCTTAGTCTTAGATCCTAATACCTGGGGAACTACTATGTCTCATATTTCTTTTTTCCCTTTCTTGGACCTTATGCTAGTGTGGTTTAAAACATGACCTATCCATTCAAAGTTCATTCATTCATGCAACCCACAAACATAACAGAACAAAAAGTAGGCACTCAATGGAAACTTATTGAATTACTGAACTGAAAAATAATTGTCATCTTCATTGGTTGTGTGGCTTCCATCTCCCCCATTGGACTGAAACTCACCTTCCATTTTAGTCTTGCCTTCCTGCTTTGTAGTAGTTTAGGCAGTGACTTTGTAGGCTGGGTAGTAACCCACAAAAGAGGGGTCCATTATCCCTCCTCCAAGATTATGAGCTTGTCACTTGTTATGACATCAGCATGAAAGTAAAAATTTTAGTGACTTTGCTCATAGGTCAGGGGGTCCTTAACATTCTTTGTGACATTGACCCCTTTGTCTTCCTGTTATAGTTCAAGGACCCTTTCTCTGATTAATGTATAAAAATTTTTATAAAAAAAATGATAATGAAGGCAATGCAACATTTCAGTGGGAGGTAAATGAAAAAAATAATGTTATTTACCCATCCAAGATCACAGAACTACTGGAATCTCTCCATGAACTATAAAGTTAAGGGCTTTTGCTCTCAGATAAAATGCAAACTACTGTTCAATATTTAGAACCTCTTACAGTCCAGCCCCAACATACATTTCTGTACTGATTTTATATTTCTCCCTCTCCTACCTTCTATATGCCAACCAACCAATTCTACTTGTTATTCTTTACACATGACATTCCTCTCTCCTTCATGTGTTTGCTTAGGAAGTCTCTCGCACCTACAATTTTGTCTTCCTCACCTCTACCTTTTGGGATCCCATTTAAGCTCCATTTAAGGCCAAGCTCAAGAGACACATTCTTTAGGAGACCTTTCATGATCCTCTGGATGTTAATCCTTCCTTCCTCCTCTCCTCTCTCATTAATTTCTATATGATTTATTTATAGTTTACATTTCTCTATGTATTAGATGTCATCCATAGCTTGCTTCCCCACTCCCAAGGACCTACATGATCCTGGACTTGATCCTAATTCCCAAGGTATGAGTTTATTTTTCTGGCTCTTTTCTGATTGCACTAAAACTCTAGGGAAATCTCTTGCGTGAATAAAGCTTAGGGCTAGGGTATCCCATGACTAACAGGATCCTCTCCTGACATAAAGGTGCTTAGTGTACAATAGACACACTGAGTGTCAAGTATAGCTAGGGATGTATTGATGAACGTTTAACAATCAGCTCCCTGAAAAAAATTTAGAATGACACTTAAGTTTAATCTTCATCATTAACATTTTCTCCATCACTTTATTAAGTCTAGACAATCAATAAAACAATGTATCAAAATCTTATTTGTAACATTAGTTGGCCAGTTTTTGATGTGTAATTGCTCCCACTGAAAATTTAACAACCAGCTTTTTCAAGTCAATTTGAGTTGGCCGCAGAATACCATTAAGTACAGGAAAATTTCTTCTCCAGTAGAATGTATCCTCTTTGAGGGAAGGGACTATTCTCATTTTTGTGTTTTTTTTTCCCTAGCATAAAACACAGTGCCTGGCACACAGTCAGCACTGAATAAATTCTTACTGAATAGAATCGAATCCAGAAAGGATATACTACATATTTGTTTAGGTGACCCCTCTGGATCACACACAACACATGTAAACTTCTAAAAATCCCCTAACCCACAGACACCACCTTTGTCTTGTCCTATCTTTTGAAGTGTTAGGTATAAATGAACATTTAGAAAGAAAAAAAAATATCGACCCTTTGACAGCACAGTAACAATCTAGAATGACTGGTCACCCCCAGGAAACAGTCCTGGGTTCCATCAGCATGCTGGGAAGATTTCTGCCCGCACTTCCTAATAATATGCTCCCCCCACTCCCAGAAGCTTCACATAAATGTTGAACAGCAGGGGAGATAATATGGAAGCCTTGGTACTCCACGGGGGTTGGGGGAACATGAGTAATTGCCCATTACCTCTTGCTGGGCTCTTCCTCCCCAAGAATGAAGAGATCCATTGCAAAGCAGCACCACCCCCACCCCTGCTGAGGTCTGCAGCCTCAATTATAACACCTGGCGGCCTTCTTTGTGTTTTCCCTCTTCTCCAGTCCTTCCCTGTTGAGGTTATATTTTCTAATAAGCCATACAAAATTATTTATTTTTAATAACTTTCCTGATAAATGTTTCATTCTCTTTGTTGGATCGTTTTTATATTCCACTGGTATGCTCCTGCCCTTTTAGCTCTCACCTTATAATAAGATAACCTTGTTTGATGTTTATCAGTGGCCTACAATGCCTTACCTACAGAATGCAGAGATTAAAAGAGGACCTGACCTTGAGATAGAGAACCGTGTCTTCTCACCCATTGCTGTGGTGGCTACATCCATTTGGGTCAGGGGGCTCATTCTGTGCTGTTGCCCTTTGTCCTCCATACCTCCCTTTTATTTCTGGCTGCCCAGATGTAACAGTGGGGTTGGAAGTACTGGTTGGAGGAGGTTGTATTTGTAACTTTGTTTTCAAAGAGGACCACGGCATCAGGGAAATGATTACATGACTTGTAGTTGATTTTGATTTGAGTGAGGGAGGGCTGTGCAAGGACACCAGCCTCACTTACTCCTCCATCTGGATCCAGTGACTAGATATTCATCAGGATGACTGGAGATGGCCCAAGATGCAAAGGGAGACCCTGGCCCTTTTAGGCTAAGGGAGGTCTGAGAACTAGGAAGGGAGTTGGCTTTGGGGGTGGGACATGCCACTATCTTGAAGTATTTGAAGGTTGATTATGAGAAAGAACACACTTATTCTGCCTGGTTCTAGGAGACTGATGAACGTGTTCCCATGTATAGAAGAACTTCCTTACAATTACACCTGCCTTCCCAACTTTTTTTGAGAGCTATCTTAATAAATGTTGAATTCTCTTCTCCTGAATGTCTTTTCAGGATAATAGAATTTCAGACCTGAGAGGAACCTCAGTGGCCATCCAGTGCAAAACCTCTACCTGAAAGGAATCATTCAAAAATAGTGATCCAACAGGTTTGGAGGACGGGATTCCACTCACTACCTACCGTAGTAGGCTAGTAGACTTTGGGACAACTCCATTTGTAAAGAAGTTTCCCTTGACATCCAGTCTAAAGTGGACTCTTGGCAACTTCCAACCATTCCTGGCTCTACCCTCTAGGTGCAAACAGAACACCTGAATCCCTCTTTTACAAGGCTGGACAAGACTGTATTGGAGAAGTTGTAGAGGGGTTTCATGCTTCATAAGGTAAACCTTTAGGGTCCCCTCTAATTCTTTGCTTTTTGTGATTTCTGCCCTCCACTTCCATTTACCTGGGGCAAATAGGCCAATTACATCCCTTCAAAATACCCTTGGGATCCAAATCCTTTTAGGAACTTCACCTAAACATTTTATCACTTTAAATATGGGCAGTAGCTGTATAGGGGGCTGTGCTTGGAATCAGGAAAACCTGGCTTCAAATCCCACCTTGGATAGTTAATAGTTTTGTGATCATGGACAAGTCACACCATTTCTGAGTCTCAGTTTCCTCATTTATAAATGAGGACAGTAATAACTGTAATATCCACCTCATCGGGTTATGAGGACCAAATGAGATAATACTCGTAAAGAACTCTGCAAAATTTTAAATTCTATATAAGTTTCAGGTGTTATTTGAGGAAAGGTTGTATCTGGTTTATATTGATGTCTTTTTGGGGAAAAGAGAGAGAGAGGGAGAGGAGAGAAGAGAGTATATATGATTGAATGTTGGGGGAAAGAAAAGCAGAGGGGAAGATTCCCTACTAGAGGAATCCTTTTCTGTCTTGCTGAAGATGTATAGCATGTCATAAATGTTTTCTTTCCTTCCCTCCCCCACAATCCCTCTTCTTTCATTGTCATAAGTTACCTCTGCCTAGTGATTACTATTTTTTTGTTGTTGTTGTCATTGGTGAACTGACTGGCTGGTGGCATTAAAAACCTAGTAAATCAGAAATTGGGCTAGAGTCAGTTGCTTCATATTATTAACTCTAGTCATAGATTTCAATCCTAAGCCACCAATTCTAACTAGTTCTCTGGTTTAATTTCTTTATAAGATTTCTTACTCATACATAAAAACTGGCAGGACACAGAGGTGCTGCTAGGAAAGATTGTAATGAAAAAAAATTGCCATTCACCTAGGATGTAAAATGCTTTCTCAAGGCAGTTCATTCTTAATTTCCTGTGTTCCATTGGTGGGAAGGATCTCTGGTGAAAAGCTAATATGAGCTGTGCTATATTTCAAACAAACACTTTTTTCTTTTAGTTCTAGAAGTCAATTTTTTTCCCTTTTTGCTCTCTGTGTAATTAAACCAGCAAAAAAAGCCAATGCCTTTCTTATCCTTTGGAAGTGTGTGTTCCTTTTTCCTTCTGGTAAGAGGGAATATTTCCCCTTCCCCAAAGTATATGTCTAAACAGGACTCTATGTAATGAGCAAGATCAAAGTTCACACTTGGTAATCCAATGGCAGGGGCTTTGGGAAGTCATGGGTTGCTTGCAGTGAGAGAAAAAAATGTGTAAATGGTTTTATTGAAAATCAATATGCATTTGGGAAGTGATGCTCATTTTAAAATTCTTTGCAATTTTGAGGAAGTTTTGTTTTATTTTGTTCTTGTTCAGATGAGGTCTACAGGGTGCCTTATATCACTGCATCTTAAAATGCTTTTTGTTATTATTATGCTCATAGAAGTAGAGACTTAATCTTGAGTTTATTTCACTTTTGGAGACAGAAAATAGAGCTTCAATGAGAGAAGACAGCTCTCATGTACAAATGTGCCTTATGACTTGATATTTCAGAGAGGTCCCTGATTTCATAATTGTGTGTATGCATACAAAAAAGTGTATGCACTCCAATCCAATTGGAATTTTGCTATGTGCTCACTAGGTGTTACAAGCTCCTCTCCTTGATTTCTCATCTTATTTGAGTCTTTTTCAACTTAAAAAAAATCCTTCATAGAGTATCTAGCCAATGCAGAGGAAATCTTCTTGTTCTTTTAAGTCTTGGGTAATACCAATTTACTACTTGGCTTGAGTGTCTGTTGTCTCCCATTTACATTATATGACCCATCTCTTTTCTCTGGTCACATCTATGCTTAATGATGGCTTTTATGTTCTTTCTTATGTACATCATTATTGTTATCATGTTAGATAGGTTAACATTTGGGCTAGTGTTAGATACCATCTACTTATATCCATCATGACATCCATTGCCTCATATGTTGCCTCCTTGGCCCATTATGTTTATTCTTCTAGAAATAGTGAGCTGGATTTAGAGTAAGGGAACCTAGTTTCAAAATGATTCTACCTGAATGATCTCAGGCAAGTAATTTGACCTTTCTGGGCCTCACCTGTGAGGTAAGGGAGTCAGATTAGATGACCTTTCAGGGCTCTTTTAGCTCATTATCTATGTTCAAGATAATTTGATTCAAAACCATATAACATCACTGGAAGGATATTAAAGAGATGAGCTTTTGTGGCAAGAGGTAGCTTGTGATTATGGTGAGCAATATTGTAAATATAATCTAGCCTTATCTTTTCCTCCTACTCAATTCTGGATTCTCATTGTCCATATGTGGTGCCTGCCCAAGATGTACATATTGACAATCTAAACTGACAGGGTCCCTATCTCATGTGTATACTGTCTAGACAACATTTTTCATCCACTTAGGTCTTCTGATGTGAATGATTAGAAAAATTTCTTTTGCATTCCTGTGAACTTTGCTGAAGAGACTTTGTAGTGTTCCAGGATTCTTTCCAATGAGTACATTATCATCTGTGAATAAGAACATTTGGAAAAATTTTGTCTTCAGTAGGGAACTCTTCTTTTGTTTGGGCTTTGTGTGGGATATCTTTCATGTTAGAATGCAAGTTCCTTGGGATTATGTGTTGTTTCATTCTTTGTATTTTATTCCCATTGCCTAGCACAGTTCTCAGCACATAGTAGGCACTTAAATTCTCATTTGTTTTGATTGTTTGATATTGAGAGGTAGTGCCATATGAGGATAGAGGGATAGCATTGGGGTAAGATCTGGGTTCCAGTTTTGCCTCTGACACATACTATCCATGTGACACTGAAACAGTCCCTTAGCCTCTCAATGTCCCAGCCAACTCCCTAAGAAAGGCATTTTAAAGTTAGGGTTGGAGAGGGAACTCATTTTTTTCTGGAAAAAAAGTATTTTGATAACTATTTCAACATAATTGGTTTCTTTTTTAATCCTATGTATTTTATTTTATGCATTTAAAAACTTTATTCTCAACACTGGCCCTGAAGCTGGGAGAACCTGAGTTCAAATCCAGCCTCAGACACTTACTAGCTATGTGGCCTTGGTTAAGTCATTTAATCCTGATTGTCTTCCTTGTCTCCTCCACCCAACCCTCAAAACATTATTCCGAGAAAGGGTCCATAGGCAGCACCAGATTGCAAGAGGTGTCCATGTTATAGAAATGGTCAATACCCCTGCTCTAAGACTATAAGTTATATGTGAATTTCTGATCAGCATCAGAGAAGGAAATTTTCACAGTTGGAGTTACTGACACTGTTGAAATCATAGGTTTGGTTGCCCTGCCTTCCAGCTCTATCTATTTCCCCCTTTTTTTCCCATGACACGGGTGAAAGGTATATGTTTCCATTTTCCACCTTGCTTTATTTCAGTACTTACTGGAATCCTTTAAGAAAGTTATTGTGTCTGTAGCTGCATCTGTCTTGGATTTGTAGAATTTTAATATACATGAAGAAGACATCTGTCTTCAAGGCTGAATTGTGTTCTACTGAGTCAAGAGAATTTTAAAAGCCACTAAACAATAAATATAACACTCATATTTTCTGCATCTCTCAGTTGGTTGTGTGGTTGTAAACATGTGGTTTGCTAAAGAAAATTATCATCAAAAGCTGGTCTGTTCCCTTCTGGGCTTTTTTTTTTTTTTTTGAGGGTGAAATGAATGTAGTTTGGGCTAGTTCTATTCCACAAGCAACTATTAGGCACCTATTATGTCTCAGGCAGTTCTAGACAATGGACATATAAATACAAATGAAAAATGTCCCGCCCTCCGAGAACTTACTTTCTACAGTTCCTCCACTAGTGTTTCTAGGACAGAGATCTCAGTTAATTGACTCAGTGCTGGGATATTTCCCCTACCATTTATCCCTTTTCCATTTAAGTAACTGGACTCAATAAAGCATTTCATCTTCCAGGGATCTGCTAGGTGAAGAAGGCAGGGAAGGGCCTTCTGAGATGTAGAGAATGTGGTGACACCTGCCAGTGAACAGGAAGGCTCAGGAAAGGTTTTTGTCTGCATTTTACACCAGGCAGATGATGCCAGAGTACTGGAGAGGGCCCAAACACAGGGCCTACAGCCCTCATGTGCCCCAAATACTCCTAAGTGCCACCAGAACCGAATTAAAATGTAATTGGAAAATATTTAGAAAAAAATACAATAAAACATAGGAAATGTTGATATATGGGGCAGCTAGGTGGTACAGTGGATAGAATACTGGACCTGGAGTCAGGAAGACTCATCTCCTGAGTTCAAATCTGGCTGTAGACACTAATTTAAGGAGGGAGAAGGAGAGGGAGTAAAAGTGAGGGAGGGAGAGAGAGACAGAGACAGATACAGAGACAGGCCATGAATTCTCCCTCTTTTTTTCCATACTTTTCTACCAGCAGGAGAAGTATGCCAAAAATCATCACCTGGTCACCAACGTTTTGATGTTAAACCTCTCTACACATAGCTACTAGACCTCAGCCAACAGACACATAGCCTTGTGCTTCCTGGAGGCTTTTCAGCTTGTTAAAATCTGCCAGAGCTCATGGCCTGCTGTCATAGATTTAGAGCCTGGTGTAGCTAGCCAGTCTTACCAGGAAAAGGCAGGCATGGCATTGGAAGAGGATTTTTGTAGGAGAAAAACTTTCCCCCCTCTAATAACCAGGGGAAAAATCTGGGCAAATTTTGGAATAATTTCTTCATTTTTTTGCTTGTTCTCAGAATAATTCTGTGGCAAAATGAAAAAGATAAAATTAAGAAACAATTCCATAATTCTGGATAGTTTGGCTCAGTGTGCAAGAAGGGCCCAAGTACTCATATCTACTTGGAGAGTATCTTTGGGAGTCAAAGTTAGATCTAGTATCATTATAAATATAATTGCTAAGATCATTAATTTATACATTCATCAAGCAATCATTTGCTGAAAATCTACTATAGGCTTAAGGGACCAGAAAGATTTTAATTGGTATCAATTTTCCTTAAAAACTATCTTTTGTCCTACTTTCATCTAAGTGTGTGTGTGTGTGTGTGAGTGTGTTTGTGTTTGTATGTGTGTGTATTTGTGTTTGTATGTGAGTGTGTGTGTGTCTCTGTCATTTACTGATGGTGTGCCATTCAATGAGGAGGATCAGGGTCATTTGTAATGACTTCATCTGATTTGTACAGATTTCAGTGAATTACAACTTCTTTTCTATGTAGAGAAAACAGATATATCCCCATAAATTTCAATCAATCCTAAAAAAAACTTTAACCTTCACCTTAAACTTTGAGAAGGCATAAATCTGAACAAAGAGGCATATGTGAGGATAACAGTGTCACCACAAGGTTTTAATGAAATAGGGCTTAAGGGGAGGGGTATGATGGAAAAGACAGAAGACAGAGAAATGCTTCCTTGGTTAATGAAAGACTATCTATCTATCTATCTATCTATCTATCTATCTATCTATCTATCTATCTATCTATCATCTATCTATCTATCTATCTATCTATCTATCTATCTATTTCTTAATTTTTTTCTTTATCTCTCTATATCTAGGTATCTATCATTTATTTCTCAGTTTCTCCCAATCTCTCTATTTCTGTTTCTCTCTATCTCTGTCTTCTTTCCCTCTCCCTCTCCCCTCTCCTCTCCCTCTCCCTGTCCTCTCCCTCTCTTTTCCCCTTTCCCCTGTCCCTCTTCCTCTCCTCTCCTTCTCCCTCTTCTTCTCTCTCTCCATCTCTTCCCATCACTGTCTCTGTCTTGTCTCTCCCTCTCCCTGTCCTCTCCCTCTATTCTCCCCTCTTTTTTCCCTCTTCTCTCCTTCTTTCTCTCCTTCTCTTTCTCCCTCTTCCTCCCCTCTCCCTCTCTCTCTTCCTCTCTCTCTCTCCCTCTCCTCCCATCACTGTCTCTGTCTTGTCTCTCTCTCTCCCTGTCCCTCCCTGTCTCTCCCTCTCCTCCCATCACTGTCACTGTCTGTCTTCTCTCTCCCCTTCTCTTCTTATCACTGTCTCTGTCTTCTCTCTCTCTCTCCCTCTCCCTCTGTCATCTGTCTAATCATAACCCATCCAGTCTACTAGGAAACGCAGTCCTACCTGGGTATCTTCTTCCTCAGACATTCCCTAACTATTTAACCTTGGAAAGTCACTAAACCTTCCTGAGCTTTATTTTCCCCCTCTGCAAAAATTGGGATAATAGCACAGGGTTGATGTGAGGGTCAAATGAGATAACAACAGCTAGTATTTATATAGCATTTTTAGGTTTGCAAAGCACTTTACAGATAATCTCATTTGAGCCCCATTTTTGATCTCCTATGAAGTTGGTGCTATTTTCCCCAACCACCTAGTTGCTTAGATAACATATGTAAAGTGTTTTAAAAACCTTGCAACACTGTACCAATGGTAGGTAGGGGTTTTCTTGATCAGGCCTATTGCTAAGCCTTTCAATTTCCTGAAACTAAAACCCACCTCGGGTGCCATTTAAATTGGTGGCATTGACCTCTTAACTTGAACTGAATGAATCATTTTTTGACATGCCCTACTCCTGGCTGTCCTGTAACTGTCCAGGCACACCATTTCTCATCTATAATGCTGGCCCTTTAAACATGCCCTGAATTGTAGACAATTCCAACTGAGCGCCAAGTCCCTGAATTTCCACACTCTGAGAGAAAAATATATTAGCTTAGAGCCTCATCATTCTATACTGTAACTTATACATTGTCTTCACAATTTAATTATGGGATAATTAGGATTATCTATTTAATTTGATCAGAACTTCTGGAATTAAATCATCTTATATTAAAAAAATCCTTCAAAATTTGATCGTCCTAAGAAAAGATTATTGAAATGCCAATCAAATAGCTAGAGAAAGCCATCATTAAATAAGGAGACATTTTCTGACCTAACTATAGCAAAAGGAAGAAGATGAACATGAGAGAATGTTCTGCTTTTATAGAAAAGCAGGTTTTCAAAGTATTGCCTGCATTCTCCAGGTTGTTGTGGTGGTGTTTTTGATAATAATTAATAATAATAATAAAATTTATTTAGCTACTTAAAATCTGCAAAAGTGCTTTACATTTATTATCTCATTTGATCTTCACAGCAATCCTTTAAGACAGATGATCTTATTACCCTCCCTCCTTTTTTTAGGGGTTAAATGACCTGCTCAATTTCATACAACCTGTAGGGTCCTGAGGTAGGATTTGACCTTAGATCTAACACTGTCCATTGTACCACTTAGCTGTCTTTTTGGTGATCCAGCAATTGGTTTCCTGGGATATTTTTGATCTTCAGCAGACCATTGTTTCTGTCATGAATTAAGTGACAGATAAGGTTTAGTAAAACAACAATATAAAAATGATATGATCTCTAGAATGGAGCTCCTTTAGACTCATTGCTTTAATTTCTTGGGATGATTTGTCTGGGCAGTAACAATATGGAGCAGATGGAATGGGATGGTTTTGCTGGGTCTGCTGCTGTACCTTAACCAGGCCCTGACCTGAACAAATTTGAGAATCACTGAACTCTGTAAACTTTGAGGATATTTAGATGAACTTGCAACAGTCAATAAACTGATCAACAGGCATTCATTAAGCATTTACTATGTTCTAGGCATTGGGCTAAGTGCTGGGGATGAAAAAACAAACTCAAAAGATTTTACTCACTTTAAGTAGATTACATTCTGATGGGGGAAAACAATACCACGAGAGGGGTAGAAAATGGGTGATGGGGCAGAGGAAAGATACCTGCCCTGGGGCAAGAGTTTGCTGGCTAGGAGGTAGAAAAGTCCAGAGAGTGAAGGGTAGAGCCAGGAGTGAAGTGAGTGTGACCTGGGATCCTTATGAAATGGTAATCTGGGCCAGGGACTCACCATTTGGAAGAGTGGGCCACAGGGTGGAAGCTTTTCAAGGGATAGAAAGCAGAAGTCCAAAGAAGGATGAAAAATGTCCACAAGGGAGGAATAGAGGCATGCCCCCCCAAGCAAGCTTGGCCTGAGTGAGTTTAGGTTGACTGAATTCTTTGTGCCCCACCCCCACCTCCAGCCCATAGCTTCTCCTTTCTCAATGTCTTCCTTTTCATCTTTTCAACACTTTCAGTAAGTATAACTGAAAACAAAAATTTGGTTGTGGTTTTTTTTTTTTTTGTTGTTGTTTTTCTGGACTGTCATGGATTTGGTTCTTTTTCTTTTTGGAGGAACAATTGGGGTTAAGTGACTTGTCCAAGACCACATGGGAGTTTTTGTATTAAGTGTCTGAGGTAAGATTTGAACTCAGGTCTTCCTGACTCTAGGGGCAGTGCTCTATTCACTGCACCATCTAGCAGCCCCTGTGGATTTGGTTCTGAGGAAGACATAGACATACATAACCTGTATTCTTCAAGGTCATAGACTTAGCTTTTTTCTAAAAACATTCCTAGGTCTTACAAACTATGTTAGCTCTTGCAGGTTACCCAGGCTTGCATACTTTAAATAATCTTGTGTAAGACTCTCTCACCAACTAATCCATTTGATTGTCTAATCTTCTTGTTTCCATCTCCATGTGATATTTCATGCCTATTGCTTTTTCTCCATTAACAGGCAAGTTTTGACCTTACCCCCTTCTCCTTTGCAACAAAGCTCTGGTTGGCCTTGCTCATTCACTCTTCCATTCATTCCACCCTTCTGTGGAAGTATAGAATCACCAAAGTGATTTTCCTCTGGCACAGGTCTGACAGATCTAAATCCTGTAATCCGCCTGTTAAAATCCTCATTCAGGTGGCACTTCTGTCCTGGAGCCTTCCCTTTGTCCTTTAGCATCTGGTAGATGTTGTCTACCAGAAGTGTGGAACTTGAGGCAGGCTGCAAAACCCCCAATGCTGGGAAGTCAGATTGAAATGTAATTAGAAAATGTTTAACAAAATGAATAAAAATACAGTAAAACATAGATAAGGGTAAATTGTGTTTTTCTAAATTTCTATTTGAGTTTAACACCATTGGTGAGATCATGGCTTTGTTCCTATCACATTTTGCCCTATATGTACATATTTCACCCATACTATATTATACACTCCTCCAAGGCTGGGACTTCTTCAGTTTTTTATATAAAGTGTCTCACCAGCTAGTACATACAGTGCCTTGCTGACACAGAGCAGGAGGATCAATAAGGTTTTGCTGAATTGAATTGACCAATGTGACATACTCCTGGAATAGTAGGAACAAGGCTGGCTTTGGAGTCAGAAAAACCTGGGTCCAAGTCTTCTCTTGGACCCATAGTGACTTTGTGACCCTGGGCAAGCCACTAACTTGTCCCTGGAAACTCTTCAAGACTGAGTTTCAGTCTAATTGCCAATCTGCTTCAGAGAGGGAAATTTCCACACTTAGAGTGCTTTACCTTGAAGCAATCACAGGGCCAGGCTACAAAAAAAGTCCTGCTGCTTATTTAAAGGTTTGTTGTTACATTGGAGTGTTGAAATGAAGAACTTTGAAGTGAGCCCTGCTGAGGCTTTTTAAATAATGAATAATGCTCTGGACTTGGAATAAAAAAGAACTGAGTTCAAATCATGGCTCCCTTTTGTGACCCTAGACAAGTCACTTTGAACTTCAGTTTCTTTATCTGTAAAATGGAAACAAATTTATTTGTTCCAACTTTCCCACATCTTCTCCAACATTTATCATTTTGTACTTCATATTTACTGAAAATTTTAGTCCATTTGCTGAAAGCTTTCTCTTTTCCTCTCCTTATCTCTTACCATCCAGATACCCTCTACCACTATCTGTTCCACCCCTGTTTCATGTGATAAGGTGACCCTTCTGCTTGCCAAAATAAACTCCTCTATATGCAAAAGTAAATCCATTCTATCTCATCTTCTCTAGCAAATCGCTCTTTCTAGCAATTGTTCCTACATTTCACTTTTCTTCAGTCTCTCCTGGTCATACTGACTGCTTCTCTACTGCCTATGTACATGCCTATGTGTCCCCCCAAGCCCCTTAGTTTATCTTATCATTCTCACTATTGTACTATATCTCTCCTACCTTTTGGGGTTAAACTAGAGAAGGATAGCCGAAATAAGTGGCTCCATTTCCTTTCATCTCACTCTTAATTTTCTACAGTCTGGCTTTGGACCTCCTCATTCAACTGAAACTGCTCTCTATAAATTACTAATGATCTCTTAATTGCTAAATCTAATGGCCTTTTCCTCAACCCTCATCTTTTTGGTCCTCTCTGCTGCTTTTGATACTGTCTATCATTCCCTTCTCCTTGATGCTCTCTTTTATCTAAGTTGGCATCTGGTGCCATCTCCAGTTGTCCTGATCTATATTTCACCACTGGACCCAGATGATTCTGAAGGACAAAGTAAAGCTGGTGACTTTGCCCAGTCCTCTCTCGCTTAAATCCAATTCACTTGCAAGTCATGGCACCACCTTCCTGATGCTACGGTCCTCTTTGTGAGCGAAGGACAGACAAAAACATATCTAAGTTTTCATGACACTCCTCTTTCCTGCATTGACTCCTACTTGGACTTCTCTGTCTCCTTGCTGCATCTTTATTCAGGTCACACCCACTCACTCTAGGGGGCCTACAGTGCTCTTTTCTGGGCCATCTTTTATCCTCCCTTCCCTTGGTGACCTCATCAACTCCCATGGATTCAATTATCTCTCTGCTGATTATTCATAAATCTACTCATTCAGACTTCACCTCTCTGATGACCTCCGATCTTGCATCTTCAACTGCCTATTGGACATTTCAGACTGCATGTCAGGTAGATATTTTTAACTCGAAATGTCCAAAGCCAAGCTCTTTCCCTTAAACCCTTCTTTTCTTCCTAACTTCCCTATTACCATTGGGGATACTATTCACTTCCTTGTCACCCAGGCTTGAAACTCCATGTCATCTTTGATTCATCAGTCTCTCCTTCCCTCTAGATCCAGTCTAGTACAAAGACTTGTTGATTTTTACCATTGTTAGATATCTTGCATAAGTTCCCTTTCTCTCCGACACAGACCCTCATCACCTCATACCTAAACTACTGCAACCCTCTGCTGGTTATTCTCACTGACACAAGTCTGTCCTCACTACAATCCATTGTCTACATAGATGTCAAAAGCTTCTTAAAGTCCAGGTCTGACTGTGTTACATCCCACTCGCTTAACCCCCTAATCAGTAAACTCCAGTTTAAACTCCCTCCAAGATCAAATATTTGTTTGATTTCCCCTTTGTTCGGCATTCAAAGCCTTTCATAACCTGCCTCCCCACCTTTTCAGTTTTTTTATATTTATCCCCTCTGCCCCTTGTATTCTGCAATCCAGTGACACTGGGGTCCTTGCTATTCCTCAAACAAGATTCCTCTCTGGACTCTGGGCATTTTCACTTGTTTTCTGCCATGCCTGGAATTCTTTCCCTCCTTGTCTCTGCTTCCTGGCTTCCCCTGCTTTCTTCAAGTGTGTAATGTTAATGGGATTTAAGATCTTCCCTGCATGTTAATAGACCACACATGGAGCCCATTAAGGGAAGCTTGCTTAGGGGAAGCTTGCTTGTAGGGAATCTTTTACACCTTTTGCTAATTTCTAATTAGGCACTGGGGGAAGAGGGTTGTGATGCCTTCTGGCTATAAGTGTATATATACTCAGAGTTGGTATTTTGCTTGGGGGGCTCACTTATGAGAAGGATCTTGAGATTCTGAGTGGCCTTATGTTCAGAGCTCCCTGCCTGCTCAGATGTAAAGGCTCTCTCAATCCAGGTATGTATGTAAAGTGTATAGCTGATTCAGGCAGTCAGAGCCCTGTCTGTTGGTCTTTATGTCTCTGCTTGTCTTTTCTCTGTTTGTATTTTCCCTGAAGTTCAGGGTGCTGACTTTTCCCCTGAACTGGTGAATATAATTAAAAAAGATTGTTGACCTCTTAAATAGCTATCCTCCCTAGTAAAGCAGATCTAAGAACCTGTGCCAGCAGCTATCCTGGGGATGCCAGTGTGGTTGCCACTACAAAGTCCCAGCTAAAAGTCTAATAATAAAAAAGAATCCCCTTCTGATATCCTTTAATTCTAGTGCCTCTCCTTTGTTGATTATTTCCAACTTATCATATATAGGTATACATACATACATATTATATGTGTATATCTATATCTCTATAGAGCTCTCTCTTTGTGTGTCTTTATCTCTCTAATTTGTACACAGTTATGATCATGTTGTCTCTGCACCTAGACTGGGAGCTCATTGAGATTAGGGACTGACTTTTGCCTTTCTTTGTATTTCCTGTGCTTAACATAGTGCCTGGTACAAAGCAGGAACTCAATAAATAGTGATAATGGCATTAATTAGAGTACCAAATCTGATTAAGCCACCAGGTGGTCCTCTATACTTGATCTGTTCCAACTCACCTCCCATGAGTGTATGGAAGCAGGTACTAGGTTTGAGTCTGAATCATTTTATTCAAGTACCAACTACATGGTCTTATTTCATAGTCCCCTGGTCGCTTTCTCTGGGTTTCTGAGTCCCAAATCCTCCCCCCCCCTTTTGCTCCTCCCTCTGAAGATGGCAAGCAATCTGATATAGGCTATACATGTACAATAATATTAAACATATTTTCTCTGAGTTTCTGCATAGGGCAGGAGTTCTTAATCTGGGATCTGTGAATTTTTAAAAATTTAATAACTATATGTCAATAGAATTGGTTTCTTTTGTGATCCTATGTATTTAAAAACCATTCTGATAATGGATCCAGAATGCCAAAGGGATCCAGGACACAAACAAGATTAAGAAGCCTTGACCTATGGTATGACTATGTTCAGCAATAATTTATAATTTATCAAATACTTCTAGGCCCTCTACCCACATTTTTAAAAATCTCATTCCTAATATCATGTGATCTGCAAGGAAAGGAACTCTTACAATAAAAACCAAAACAAAACAATGTCTACTTTAAAGCTTCAGAGCCACAGGAAATTCTAGTCATCCACCTTTCTGAGTCTGGGTTTCTTTAGATGGGCCCAACTATTCTTTGGTAGGGGTCACTCCCTAGGTTTTTGGTCTCAAAGGAAAGGGGTGCCAGGTGGTTGCCAAATGTATGTTTACCTAAAAGACTATTTTAAGGAGAACTAGAACAAAGCAAGCACTTTAATAGTGGTCAGAGGAAGTGATACAAAGACACTCTAAAGGTCTTTCTGAAGAACCTTAGTATGGATTGTGAGACATGGGAGATGCTGGTACAGGACTGCCAGAGTATGGTGTGTCTACATCAAAGAAGGCTCTGTGCTCTGTGAGCAAAGCAGAATCATAGTAGTCTAAAAGGAAACTTGAGAGGCACAAATTCAGAGACATCTCCATCCCAAATGTTCATGTAGATTTTTTGTGTCTGACCTGTGGTAAAGCCTTTGGAGCTCATTGACCGCAACATCATGATGTTATTGGTCCTCTTTGAGTAAGAAGGATGAAGGACAACAGCAATCTCAGTTCACCACCCATAATTCCTGGGCTCTCCAGTGTCCTTCTAGCTACCAGAAAGGAAACCACTGCTGGACACCTTATGGGCTGGAGGCTCTGGAGAGCCTGCGATAAGCTGCTGTCACTGCCATCTCTCACAGGTGTCCACAGTGTTTCTCCAGTAACCTCGTCTGTCTTCCTTTCTGCAAAGTAAAGAGACGTTGGTAAAATTTATTGTTTTGTTTTTTTCAGTCATATCTGATTCTCTATCAACCCATCTGGGGTTTTCTTGGCAAAGACACCAGAGTGCCTTGCCATTTCCTTCTCCAGCTCATTTTTTTTAAAGCAATTGGGGTTAAATAACTTGCTCAAGGTTACATGGCCAGTTATTTCTGGATGTGGTGCTAAGTATCTGAGCCTGGATTTGATCCCCAGGTCATCCCGACACTGGGGCCAGTGCTCTTACTCGCTGAGCCACCTGGACTCCCCTAAGCAACTGGGGTTAAGGAACTTGCTCAAGGTTACATGGCCAGGTGTTTCTGGGTGGGTGCTAAGTGTCTGAGCCCAGATTGAATCCCCAGGTCATCCAGACACTCGGGCCGGTGCTCTTACTTGCTGTGCTACCTGGTCACCCCCTCCAGCTCATTTTTACAGATGACAAACTGAGGCAAGTAGGGTTAAATGACTTGTCCAAATAACAGCCAGGAAATGTCTGAGGTCAGCTTTGAACTCAGGTCTTCCTGACTCCGGGCTTGTAGTTATATTCATTACCCCACCTAGCTGTCCCTCTTGATAAATACTCCCCTCATAATACAGTATTTGAATGACCTTAAAACAACAAATTTGACCAACAAGTCTCTTTACTTTGAAGAAAGGAAGACAGAAAAGGTTGCTGGAGAAACAATGTGGACACCTGTGAGAGATGGCAGTGACAGCAGCTGATCGCAGGCTCTCCAGAGCCTCCAGCCCATAAGGTGTCCAGCAGTGGTTTCCTTTCTGGCAGCTAGAAGGACACTGGAGAGCCCAGGAATTATGGGTGGTGAGCTGGGGATTGCTGTTGTCCTTCATCCTTCTTACTCAAAGAGGACCAATGACATCATGATGTTGCGGTCAAAGTACAGGATGTAATACTGCGGTTGATCAGTCCAATATGAGCTCCAAAGGCTCTACCACAGGTTGGACACAAATAACCCATATGAACATTTGGGATGGAGATGTCTCTGAATTTGAGATGGAGATGTCTCTAAATTTGGGACAGAAATGTCTTTAAATTTGCAAGAACTACCTTGGGTAATCACCTCCACACTGAGGCATTCTCAGGGTGGTGGTCTTTCATACCGGGAGTTCCCTATATTGAACAAATCACAGATCTCTTGAATGTCTTAGTAACATATTACAGTCA
>NW_027187275.1:1349982-1394982 GCF_028583685.1 Petaurus breviceps papuanus
GAACAAATCACAGATCTCTTGAATGTCTTAGTAACATATTACAGTCACCTCAAATCATGCTGTTCAGCCAGTCAGAAGCATTTGCTGAGCTGCAATTGTGGGGAGAGATTGGAACAGTTTTGGTGCTGTAGGGAACCAGGGTGATGGAAGGTTATTTGCAAAAGAAAGAGAAGATATGTTGGATGCTTCCTAGGAGCAGCTAGTTAAGTTGAGAAGTCAGACCACACGCATAAAATAATTGAAGAAGCCCTTTTTAGAACAGAATACCACTAAATAAACACTGATTCAATAAGCATTTGTTAAGTATCTGCTCTGCATCTGGCCAAGTCTAAAACAAAACAGTCTCTGCAGCTAGATGACACAGTAGAGAGGACTCTGGGCAAGTCCTCAGTCTGACTCCATTTCTTCATCTGTAAAAGGGAGATCATAATGACATCTATCTCTCAGGATTATAAAAGCAAGAGGAGACAAAGTGCTTTGCAATCTTGATAGCACTATGTAAACGTTAGCTATTATTTATTGAAGACAATACATATGTGTAAATACAAAATCAGCAACTAGGTGGTATGGTAGGGCCTGGATTCTGGAAGACCTGAGTTCAAATCTGGCCTCAGACACTTACTAGCTGTGTGAATCTAGGAAAGTCATTTAACACTGTTTGCCTCAGTTTCCTCATCTGTAAAATGATCTGGAGAAGGAAATGGCAAACCACACCAGTATCTTTACCAAGAAAACCCCAAATAGGGCTCACAAAGAGTCCATCCATGATGCCACAAGTTCCGTACTAAATAATAAAATAAATACACAAAATAAAGAATAAAAGACTTAACAAAAAAACCTTTAACATTTAACAAAGTAGCACCAAATAAACTATATAAAACAATATGACTCAAATGAACAAACAACAAGTACAAAATGAATACAATCTAATTCTGTGGGCACTGGCACATGGCAAGTATCAGAAAAGATTCTGTGTCTGATAAAGCCTAATTACCTCACTAATTCAGTCTATCTATGGAAAAATGTTTGCTAGGCAAATATTAGGGATAGGTTGGAGACTAGACTTATTATTTGATAAGTCCCTGGTGAGCAAACTCCCTCTACAGATGTAACTCAACATCTTCTTGGCAATATAGAGTCTTAGCTTGTTGCCTTGAGCACTAAAAGGGTGCTCTAGAGACCTAGCTCAGAGTCACAGAGACAACCTGTGTCAGAGGTATCTATCGAGTATGTCAAGTTGCTTCTATAAAAATATTACCAGAGCAATATTTAGCCTATCAAAGGAAGTATTTCTTCCTTTCAAAACCATTATTTTTACCAGTACTTGCTTTTATCCTAATGTGCTAATTACATATGATTCTTATCTATACAAAGGAAATCTGTTAGGACACTTTCCTTGACAATACTGTCCTAATTTACCTTGTTCAGTCTGACATATATTAATTGAGTACCTTTTATGAGCTTAGCATGACACTTTCCTGATGGGGAAGTAAACTCAGGCTGGTGGAATGGGTGGGGGGGGGGGAAACGCATGATTTGTTGGAAAGAAATCAAACTCCTGCTGAATATTGGAGTCTGAAGGCTCCCTGGTAGGATAGGGTCTGATTGGTTTGTGATCTTCTGGAGGCTCTTAAGCTCTTGCTAGTGGATGGCTTATAATGGATTTCCTTTCCTGAAGCTGGGGCTTATTTCTTGTTTGTTGTGAATCAGACTTGTCTAGGTAACAACAATCTCCTTGGCACCCAGCCTGGCTTGTCTATACATTTTATTGATGTATGTTTTATCAATACATGACCTTTGAGGTGATACTGCCTTCTGAAGGGGCAGCTGCTTTCCTTTTCTTTGTTTGCTATTCAGTTGGGAGCTAGGATTTCATTCCATCCCAGTGGTCTTGGATTTTGACCTGTGGCCTAAAGGGGGTTGGTCACAGAACAATAAAATTTTACTAGGTTCCATATGGAATAGAGAGAAACCAGCCACCCCTTTTGTCCCAGTAGGTCTTAATTTTAACATTTCCTAGGCCCTCAGTCATTTTCTTGGCCTTGAGTTTAGGTCTACCCCACTTACCTAAATTAGTGTTGTCTTGGTTTCTAAAAGCTGCAGTTTTCCTGGGTTAGCCATTGTGATAGAGCCCTTTTCCTGTCTTTTCAGTGTCCTAGATCCCTGGAATTCGAATGACCTTTCTCTTCCTGCTATGTGCTAAAGATGGCTACACCTGTTCATTCATGAAACAACTGATGAGATCTCTCTTGACCTATTCAGAATTTTGACTGAATTTGAAATCTTGTTACTCAGAATCAGTGAATGACTAAAAAATATGACATTTAAAACTACCTCTGAAATAGCTAAATGATATGAAGAATGTTCCAATAAATTAGGATTTTAAATCAGCCAGGAAAGAAGATCACACCTCCTGTCTTATGTAGCTACTGGGAAACCGATATTGGGTAGGGGATACCAATACCCATATTGATTAAATTCAATCCAATAAGCATTTATTAAGAAAGTTCTACATGTATAACTTCTGTCAAGTTGCTTTTCTCCTCAACGAGGGGGGTGAGAAGGAAGGGTGAGAATTTGGAACTATGAATTTTAAAAATAAATGTTAAAAATTTTTTATATGTAATTGGGGAAAATAGAACACTAAGTAATTTGAAAGATCCTCACCACAAAAAAGAAAGTTGTATGTGTTATGTTATGTAGGGCAATGGTGATACAAAGAAAAAAGAAATAATTCCTGTTCTCCATTCAACTTCCATTCAACTACAGTGATGCTATATAACATGTATAGAGATAAATAAATACAAACTAATTTAAGGAGAGGGAGAGGGAGAGGAGAGGGAAAGGGAAAGGGAAAGCAAGAGGGAGACGGAGCACACAAGCAAGTTCTAACAGCTGGGGTGAGGCACTTAAGGAAAGGTAGCTCATAGAAAATGAATTAAAACTGTGGAGGAAGAGTAGAACAGGGAGAACATTCCAGGTATGGGGGACACTTTGTGCAAACACATGGAGAATGGATATGGAATATTATGTACAAATAACAGAAAGTAGCTCTATTTGGCTGGAATATAGTGTGTGAATGGGAATGATATGAAATAAGTATAAATCAGATTTGGGGGAGCTTTAGAAGTCATGTTGAATTTCTCAGTTTTTGTCAAGAAGGTGATAAGGAAGCACTGATAATTTTAAAGCTGGGAAATGACATGATCAAATTTGGCAACTGTATAAAGAATGGACTCAAAAAAAGAGAGACACAAAGCCCGGAGATCTGTCGGGAGCTATTGAAATAGTTCAGGTGAGAGGAAGTGTATAGGGAAGGAGCCAGGTGAATGAAGCAAAGATTGTAAGACCCATTGTGGGAGATAGAATAAACTTGACTTGGCATCTTATTAGGTATGTAAGGCAAGGGCATATGGGTGACTGGATAGATGGTGGTAAATAGGTAAAGAGAAGTTTAAAAAAGGAAAAATTTCATGGGGAGAAGATAATGAATTCTGTTTCATATATACTAAATTCCAGATGCTAATGGGACATACCAGTGGAGCTGTCTAGGAGGCCCTTAGCAATTTGGGATTGAAGTTCAGGAGAATGAATGGTATCGGATTTAGTTTTGATATGGAATAGTCTTATAGTATATAGACTAAATAGTTTTGAGACTCACTTGAATAGAAATGAAAACTGCAACTTTTGGGGTTGATGGGATTAATAAGAGAGAGTGGGACATTCACACTTAGGGAATATAAGAACTAACAAAGGAAATAGAGAAGATGTTCAGGGGTGTGCTTGTAAATGTTTTACAATCAGCTCTGAAAAAAAAGTATGCACGACACAATTTAAAGTTTAATCTGTATTATTAACCTTCTTTGCATCAATTTCTTAAGTTTAGAGAATTAATTGATTTCTAAGACATAAATGCTTATGTTGCAAATTTAACAGTTGGCTTTTTGTGCCAGTTCAAGTCATCTCCAGATTACCACTGGAGAAGTTAGTTTATGAGCAGAAGCAAGAGAAATTATTGTTATGGAAACCAATAGAGGAGAGAGTATGTAGAAACACAAGAATTAGTGACAGTGTAAAAGGCTGCTGAGAAGTCAAGAAGGATGGACTAAAGAAAAGAACTGGATTTAGCCATGAAAGGATTTCAAAATGAACACATGAAAGTTCTTAGTTTATAGAACCTGCCTTCTTGAAAAATCTTATTCTAGGGGCGTGTAGCAACAAGCACCCTGGCGTCCCCAGGGTGGCTGCTCACACAGTTCTTGGATCTGCTTTGATAAAGGAAAGCAACTCAAAATGGGTTAACAAGCTTACTTGAATCAGTCAGATATGTATCATTCACCGAGCAGGGGAAAAAGGTCAGCACCCCGAACTTCAAAGTATACAGGCAGATTTATCAAGACAGAAACAGATCAAGTAGACAGCTTTCCAAACTGTCCAACCATTACATCCATGCCAAACAACATCTGGGTTTCAAAGCCGGGGGGTTCTGGACAACGGCTTCCCAGAATCCATATCAAATCACAGAACACTTCTCAAAGTGAGTCCCAAAACAAAGCTACACATCAGGGCTTATATAGCCTTCTCCTGGCTCAGAGAATGTAACAACCTTTTGGACCCACTGGCCAATCAAAAAGTATCAACTGAAAAACAAGCCTCCCACCCCAGGCTCCAGGTGCACTTTAGCCTAGGGGCAGGGAAGATCTTTAAATTTGCATTTCCGTTACAGGGGGCACAGCCAAAATGGAGGAGCAGAAGCACAAACTTGGTGTGGGCTCTGGCTCCAAACAATTCCAATACCTGTAAAAAAAATGACTCTAAACAAATTTTAAAGCTACAGAACCCACAAAGTAACAGAGAAACAGATCTCCCCCTGAAGACAGCTGGCGGGCCAACAGGAAAGATCTATCGCAGTGCTCTGGGAGTGGAGCACAGCCCCACTGGAGCCCTGTGTTTCCAGCCCCAGGGCAGCCCCGACCAGCAGCAGCCACAGCAGACTTCAGGAAAGAGAATCACCAGCAGCTGTGGTGGCTTCCAGACTTCTTAACCCATAAATGCCAAAGTAAAAGGTCAGTGTGGAACTTTGTTGGAAAGGGGAGGACCAAAGAGAGCAGTTTGGCTGCTGCCCCTGGAGTGAGAAGCAGCAGAGGTGTAAAGGTGGGGCTGCCTCAGGAGCTCCTGGCCTGCAGATTGTAGGGGGACCAAGCAACCATTCAGAAGGCAATTGTTCTTGCTTTTGACTTACTTGGATCTGTATCGCAGTCTTGGGCGGTGGTCCTTGGGTGTGTGACCAGTGAGCCATAGCTTGTGGGGGCTATAGAGATGGTGCCCTCCTAATAGTTCTGGCAGCTGCAAAAACCCCAGTGATTTGGGACAAAGCTCTCTCCATTCTGGAAGCAGAGTTCTACCATGGCAAAGAGCTCAAGGGTCAAGTAATTGTCTGGCAATATGAGCAAACAGAGGAAACACAAACAGAACAATAGAATCCTTTTTTGGGGGACAAAAAGGATCAAGGTATGGAGTGGGAGGAAGACAAAGAAGTCAGAACTTCTGCATCAAAAGCCTCCAAGAAAAATATGAATTGCTTACAGGCCATGGAGGAGCTCAAGAAGAATTTTGAAAATCAAGTAAGAGAAGTGGAGGAAAAATTGGGAAGAGAAATAAGAATGATGCAGGAAAATCATAAAAAGTGAGTCAACAGCCTGCTAAAGGAGACCCAAAAATACACTAAAGAAAAAAACACCTTAAAAAAATAGACTAACTTGGGGGGCAGAGCCAAGATAGCGGCATAGAAGCAGGAAAACTCTGTGAACTCCTCCCATAATACTCCTCCCACCTCAAATACGTATAAAATAAAACAAATTTTAGAGCTACCAAACCCACAAAATGACAGAGAGAAACAAATCTCCCACAGAAGGCAGCCTGGCAGGCGAACAGGAAGGGTGTATTGCAGCTTGCTGAGAGCTGGGTCCAGTCCCACGTGAGCCCACAGTTTTAGCCCCAGGGCAGCCCTGACCAGCAGTGGCTGGAGGGGATTTTGGGAGTATGGATCACCAGCAGCTGTGGAGGTTTCCAGAAATGTCAACCCATAAATGCCAAAAGACAAAGTAAAAGGTCAGTGTAGAACTCTGTTGGAACTGGGGGGTACAGAGGTACAGTTTGGCCTCTAACCCCTAGAGCAAGAAGCTGCAGAGGCACAGTGGCCCTGTAGCCACCTCCATGCAACTGCTTCAGAATTCCTGAGCTGCAGATCATAGCGAGGCCAAGTGACCATTCAGAGGGTAATCAGTCTTGCTTTAACCTGCCTGGATCTGGAATGTGATCTTGGGTGGTGGTCCTGAGGTGTGTGACCAGTGAGCCAGAGCGTGTGGAGGCTGCAGAGATGGCACCCTCCTCATAGCTCCAGAAGCTGTGAAAACCCCAGTGATTTGGGACAAAGCTCTCCTCTCTGGAAGCAGAGTTCTACTGTGGCAAAGAACTCAAAAGTCAAGTAACTGAGCGGCAACATGAGCAAGCAAAGGAAGCAAAGCAAGCACAGCAATCCAACTTTAGACTCCTTTTTTGGGGACAAAAAAGATCAAAGCATGGAATGGAAAGAAGACAACAAATTCAGAACTCCTGCTCCAAAAGCTTCCAAGAAAAAAAAGAATTGGTTACAGGCCATGGAGGAGCTCAAGAAGGATTTTGAAAATCAAGTAAGAGAAGTGGAGGAAAAATTGGGAAAAGAAATGAGAATGATACAGGAAAATCATGAAAAGAGAATCAACAACCTGACTGAAGAAAATAACACCTTAAAAAATAGACTAACTCAAATGGCAAAAGAGGCTCAAAAAGCCAATGAGGAGAAGAATGCCTTAAAAAGCAGAATTTGACAGATGGAAAAAGAATTTCAAAAGCTCACTGAAGAGAATAATTCCTTCAATTAGATTGGAGCAAATGGAAGCTAATGACTTTATGAGAAATCAAGATACTATTAAACAGATCCAAACAAATGAAAAAATAGATGGCAATGTGAAATATCTTATTAGAAAAACCACTGACCTTGAAAATAGATCCAAGAGAGATAATTTAAAAATTATTGGACTACCTGAAAGCCATGATCAAAAAAA
Organism: Petaurus breviceps papuanus; assembly: GCF_028583685.1. NCBI lineage: Eukaryota > Metazoa > Chordata > Mammalia > Diprotodontia > Petauridae > Petaurus > Petaurus breviceps. The sequence goes on from NW_027187275.1 coordinate 1,357,089, forward strand.
CAACCTAGAAATCATCCTTCAAGAAATTCTCAAGGAAAAATGCCCTGATGTTTTATAACCAGAGGGCAAAATGGAAATTGAAAGAATTCACTGCTCACCTCTTGAAAAAGATCCCCAAAAGAAAACTCCTAGGAATGTTATAGCCAAATTCCAGAGTCCCCAGGTCAAGGAGAAAATACTGCAAGCAGTCAGGAAGAAACAATTTGAGTATTGTGGAAACACAATCAGTATAACATAAGACCTAGCAGCTTCTACATTAAGGGATCAATGGATTTGGAATATGATATTCTGGGGGTCAAAGGAGTGAGGACTAAAACCAAAAATCACCTATGCAGCAAAACTGAGTTTAATGAAAGCTTCAGGGGAAAATATGGTCATTCAATGAAATGGAGTATTTTCAAGCATTCTTGATGAAAAAACCAGAACTGAACAGAACGTTTGACTTTCAAATACAAGAAGCAAGAGAAGCATGAGAAGATAAACAGGAAAAATAAATCATAAGGAATTTATTAAAGTTGAACTGTTCACATTCCTACATGGAAAAACAATAATTGTAACTCATAAGACTTTTCTCAGTATGAGGATAGTTGAAGGGATATATATGTATATATGTATACATACATATATGTATAGGAGGGTGTATATGTAAATATATGAGTGTGGGCATATGTATGTTCATGTATACATAGACAGAGGGCACAGGATGAATTGAATGGGAAGGAATGATATTTAAAAGGTGAAATTGAGAGGTGAGAGAGGAATATAATGAGAGAAGATGGGGAGAGACAGAATGGGGTAAATTATCTCTTATATAAGAGACAAGGGAAAACTGTTTCAATGGAGGGGAAGAGCAGGAAGGCGAAAGGTAATGGGACAACCTTACTCTCATTGAATTTGGCTTAAGGAGGGAATAACATACATACTCAATTGGGTATCTTACCCTACAGGGAAGTAGGGGGAAGGGGATAAGAGGGGCGGTGATAGAAGGGAGGACAGATTGGGGGAGAGGGTAGTTAGAAGCTAACATTTTTGAAAAGAGATAGGGTCAAAGGAGAAAATTAGAATAAGTGGGGGTGGGATAGGATGGAGGGAAATACATTTAGTCTTTCACAATATAACAATTATGGAAATGATTTGGGTAACTACACATGTACAACCTATATTGAATTGCTAATCTTCCTAGTGGGAGTGGGTAAGGAGAGAAGAAGGGGGGGACATCTGGAACTCAAAGTCTAAAAACAAATTTGTTTTTTTTACATGCAACTGGGAAATAAGATATACAGGTACTGGGGTATAGAAATCCATCTTGCCCTACTAGAAATTTGGGGGGGGGTGGTGAGGGAGGATATAAGAGAGAACAGATTGAGGGAAGGGGCATTCAGTAGGCTTACTATTTTGGGGTGGGGGTAGGGGAAAGATGGGGAGAAAAAACTGTAACTTAAAATTTTGTGGAAATGAATGTTGAAAGCTAAAAATAAATAAATAAATTTTAAAAAATATAAAAGAACTAAAAAAGAAGAAAAATCTTATTCTAATGCATATCCTGAATCTGTATTAGTATCTTCCAATTGTGAAAAAAATAACAAAAAACATACAGTGCATGGGACATACCCTCTAGGAAATCTTTTATGCAATGACATGAATTAGAATTGGGTGAGATGAGAAGGTATGGATGAGTTCTGATGATCGATGATTGACGGAGTAGCTACACTTGCTAAATTATGGATCCATTCATGTGTTTGGGGGTATGTATGAAAGGTCGTATAATGGAAACTGGCTTCATCCATCAAGTGCTTCAGGCTGTGTTATTTGGGGGAGAAGGTGGGATGGGAATAGCATTTACATGGTTTGATAATATTTTCAGTACTTTTAACCATAGGCTATAGATGTTCCCTTAGGTCTGACTGAAATATGCATATTGTGATTTATTTTAAATGGAAAGGAGAGCTTGAAGCTGGACTTTCCTACTAACTCTGCACTTATCACCTGTAAATTTTCTTGGTTTCAACTCTACCAAACACGATGCCCTTGCTCCAGGTACCCTCACCCTAAGTGACACCCCTCCTCACCTTCCAGCTACCTTTTGTGCAATTGTCTTCTTCTAGTAGGTTATAAATTCCTTGATGGCAGGGGCTGTCTTTCTTTTTCTTAGGTGCTTAATAAATATTTATTGAATTGAATTGAGTTGTAGCTCAGACAAATTTGTCTTGTTCTTTTATCTCTTTGAATTATGCTTTTTCACCAGAGGTTATAGAAAGATGCATGGGGAAAAAATATGAGTGGTCTCTGATGCTCCTGGGAGAGAAGGGTAGTTACTATTTCCCTAATCTGGGGTCTCAGTGTGGTCTCATTTGCAATGTGGCAGGTCACACTATAGTATAAAAGGACATTGTTGTAATGTCTTCTTCCAGTTTCTCATCTTCCTTTCAGGAGTAGTCTTATTTTTATCTTTGAATCCACAGTACTTGACATAGTGTCTAGAATGGAGTAGACACTTAGTAAATGCTTGTTGATTAACTGATTCCTCTGCCCTTGTGCACCTCTGGGAGACAGATGGGAGTGGCTGGGATTGGGGAGTGATGGTGATTGGGTACCACATGAAGAGGTGTGGACACCATGTCTAATAATTGTCCAGAAATTGTAGCAAGAGGAGAATGAAGCAACCGGAAGCAAGTGCAGCCAAGGAGAAAATTTGGGCCTAGAACATAGAAGGTAACCTAGGAGAAGCCAGAGCAATTTTGAAAAGAAAAGATGAGCTCTCTTGGATCACACTGAGCTGGTGAGCTGTCCAAGTTGATTTTACTTTTAGTCTATAAGTCTCAGGTGACCTGAAGAAGCCCTTTAGCACCTTAGTTTCCTTTTTATTTCTTTTAAAAAAAGATCATGAATATAGTAGGATGCTTTCAACCATATTTGAGAGGGCAATAGGATAGGCTAGGAGATGGTCTGAAGTGAATATACTTGTATGAGGTTATTTAGTTCCTTTTCAATTAATTCTCTCTACAATAAATAATGTGATCACAACTTGTCAAATTTCTGAATACAGTGGGAAATGAACTGAATGAGAGAGGAACTGGCAGTCAGCATGGGGTATCTCAACTAGGCATAGATAGCAGATTTTCCAATCAATCAATAAAAACATTTATTAAGCACCTACTATGTGCCAGGGGATACAAAATGAGGCAAAAGATAGTCCCTGACCTCAAGGAGCTCACTCTAATGATTTAATGTTTTAATAATTAAACATTATATTTTATCTTCTAGATGGCTAGTGAGGAGTTAGTCCAAATTACTTTAGCACCATAGCTGCTATGGGAGTCTGGTGGTGGTGGAAAATTCTGGGCATTTACAGGTTGAGCAGCTTCTGGAGAGGAGCAGGAAAAGAAAGCCTCATCTCTTGAATGAGTTAGAGTAAACATTAAAGCTGAGTGAGTGAGATAGAGTGCCACCTGCCAGACACTTTAGATATTGTGGTCCTTTGCTGGATACCAATTCAGGGACATGCTGTCTACTTGTAGGTTTTATAACGGCAGCCCCTTAAGTCACACAACCAAAGGTGAGGACTAGTGTCATAATCCTATGAAGTATCCAATCTATATAGAGGTCATTGCATTGTGTTATTTTGATCCTTTATAAAAGACAACCTTAAAAAAATCTTAAACAGCCTTCTTAGCAATGAATATTCCCATACTATCCATGTTATCAGGAAAAGTCACCATCGGGTCTGCACCTTCTGAAGTGGGAACAGACATTAATAATTCTCATCTAGAGCAGCTTTACGGGTGTTAGCCATTCTCATCTTCAACCAGCTCAACATAACAAGGTTCACCAAAAGCTTTTCCTCCAGATTATCTGTCCCTCCAGGGAAAATGGTTTCTATCTAAGATAATCCTTCACCCTGCCTTGCTCCCTTCCTGCATTCTGACCTCTCCATGTGGGTAGTTTCTCGAAGGAGAAACATCCTTTCTGTGTATTTAGCCTTTTTGTACCTTCTTCTAATCCTCCTGGAACCAAACTCTATCCCCTTTAGTGTTTATCACAGAAGGAGGATTGGGCTTGCTGTCTAAGAAAGCTTCTTTCACTCATAACTATTCCCACAGCTCCAGTTGTTCCCCCTCCCTCACCTTCTTGCCCTCTTGTGAAAGTCTATGTTATTGGCAGAGCCAATCCCACAAGCGATAAAAATTGGCTCCCTTAAAATCAAATCAGGTATTTTAATATTTTTAGTAGGCATAAAGTGGTGAGGCAGGGAAACAAGGCAGACTTCTTCAGCAAAGCTGGGAAAGGGATCTGGTCTTTTCTTCAGAGAAGGGTTTGTTCTGCCTTTAGACAGTAATTTAACTGAACAGATATTTATTGATAGAGGACTGGATAAATAAAACATTTTGTAAAGTACTTACTGTGTTTCAGGCATTGTACTAAGGATAAAAATACAAGTCACCAGGGAGCTTGAATTCTAATAGGGGAAGACAAGACCTAAAGAGTGGATCTACATACTGTGTGTGTGTGTGCGTGTGTGCGTGTGTGTGTGTGTGTGTGTGTGTGTTCCCCCGTATGGGGTGCATGGAAAAAAATGGGTAGTGCTATAGAGGCCTGGGATACAAGCATGATACAAACATAATAAAGACCAAAGTTGGCCTATTACAGCCCAGTGTGGTTCCAGGGTGTGGAGATGATGGTTTGGGTTGATTGATTATGACTAAGGAAGATTAAAAAACAAAATGGCATAGTCCCTGACCTTGGTAGATAGAATATAGGTTTTCTGATCATGGGATCTGTTTTCTTTTGAGAAAACCAATACCTTCTTGGTATTGCCAAATAGTGCTTGGCACCATTTTTTTTTTTTCAGTCTGGATCTATGTATGGAGAACTCCTGGTGAAGAAACTTCCTCTGTCCAAGCAAGTTTGTTGATATTCTGGAACTTATAGTCCTGGAGAGCTGCCTGGGGGAAGTTAGGTTAAGTGACTTCCTAGGGTCTCAGAGCCAGTATTCAGCAGATGTTATACTTAAATTTAGGTCTTTCCGGCTCCAAGTTGATATATAATCTATTATGGCCTCTCACGTTGCATATAATAGTTACTTGTTAAGTACCTTATGAATGAAGAAATAAGAAAGAAGGAAAGAAAATACAGTTAGAGGTAGCAGAAATTTAGATAGACCTAGAAAGGGACATATAATGTATTTTTTATTTGTTATTTTATGTAGTTTATCTGGTGCTACTTTGTCAAATGTTAAGGGTTTTATATAAGATTTTACTTTATTCTGTGTATTTATTTTATTATTTAATGAGGACAATGTGGCATGGTGAGTAGAGTGTTGGACTTTGAATCAGGAAGATGGGGCATCAGATCCAGTTGAGACACTTACAAATTGCATGACCTTGGAGAAGTCACTTACCCTTTCTCAGACCCATTTTCCTCATCTGTGGAAGGAGAATAATGTAGTTCCCTCACAGAATTGTTTTGAAGATCAAATGAGATAACACATAGTAGCACTTTGCAAATCTTTAAGTGCTAGATAAATCTAACTTGTTATTGTTGCTTATTTTTAAAGCATTGTATATGTTTTGTTGATAGTTATAAATTTTTTTAATTATAAAAATTAAATGTCATAGAAAGAATGTGATAAGTTTGTAAGAGAAGTCTGAACAAAGTGCTTCGAGGGTTCAGAGGAGGGAGGAGACTTCTTGGAGGGGATGACAGTGGAGCTGCTCAGTAAACAGTGGTCACAATTTCAACTAGAGCAAATGAGGATATTAATGATCTGATTATATAGGGCATAACATGAATGCCCCTCTAATCTTGTTGGGAGCCCTTGATCTTTGCTAGATTAGAGGAAGACCTCTTACCTTCTCTTACAGATGAATAGCAGTTCTATGTGCAAGGTCCTAGAATACAAAGAAAAAGTAAAGTGGATGGAACTTTCAAGGATCTTTCATTTCCCTGGGTGTTATTTACACAAGTAAATATAAATATGTTCAGCAAATTGTAAGAGTTGGAGACAGAAATGATAATTAGGGGGATTAAAAATGGTTTGCTTGGGCAATGGTGATGTTACTCTTTTGTGCCATTTTTGATTTTCCAAGCATAGATTTAAAATACATTTTTAATCAGCAGTTGCCTACCTAGTGAATTGGTTTAATTCATTTTAAGACTTACCAATTTGGGTACAAAGATGGTTAGGTTGTTGTACTGTAAAACAGAAGAGTCCTGAGATAAGATTGAGACTTTGTGTGGTATTCTTGAAATGTCTATTTTCCCTTTTCTCCCCTTGGAGAAGGTGCCTTGGGCCTGGTCAGGTTTCCGTTGTTAATCTAATCATACTAGTTTCATGAGAGGAATGAGTCTGTTAAGGAGAACAATCAACCCACCCACCAGCATTTGTTAAGTGACTACTATGTACTCAACACTAGGCACAGGAAGACAAAAATGAAATAATCCCTGCCCTCAGGGAGCTTGTGTCCCATAGTAAAGACAACATGTATGTATGTAAGAACATACAAAATATATACAAAATGATGGGAGGAATTTTTTTCTAGTAGGAGAGGGAAGATCCTATGGTACCTTGATGGAATTAGGAAAGATCTCATGTAAAAAAAGGTGGTCCATGAGCTGAGTTATGAGGGAAACCAGAGCTTCTAAGTCAACTCTTTCTAGTCTCTATTTAAGGATATTTGCTAAGCTTTTGTTTGGAGAGCAAAGGTTGTTATCCATATTCAGGAAACCCAAGCTAACTCCCTGGGTGAATTGTTCAGATGTGACATAGAAATAATCAAGGATGTCATGTGAAGGTATATTGGAAAAGTAATTAGATTTTCCTCAGTTCATCCTCTAATTAGAGGGCGGGTTAAAGGCCAAGGTAATGAAATTAAAATCTAAACACTATTAAGATTGCAATGCTGTTTGTTGGGCATCACTAGAGCGTTTGGCACCATGAGAGACAACCTGGATTCGAAGGCCCCTGAAGGCTGTGACTCATGAGGCATTAGGCCCAGTTTGACAGGGACAGCTTCTGATTGTTTTGATTTGGAATACAGAGGCCAAATGTAAATTAGGTGGATGTCAGAGTTCAGGTATATGCCTCTGTAGGAAAAAAAGGAGTGATATTGTGTAGAAGCCTTGATTTCTCTAAGCTAGAGAATGATTCAAGGTATAAAAGAGAGAGCTGGGAATATTCAGCTTTTCCCATTGCCTAGAGTTGGATTTTCAGGAGTGGGGGAGGAAGGGACCATCCATATCAGGAAAAGCTCCCAGTCCTGAAGTAAAGAGGAATGGGACAGTTTCTATTAAGGTTAGAATGACTTCTGTATCTATGTCTTAAGGAATGACAACTGTTTAGCTACTTGCAGGATGATGGTGGTGGTGGGAGTAGGATGTGGTGGTTATTTTTAGGTATTTAAAGGGAAATCACCTGAAAGGCAGATTCCATTTATCCTGCTTGGCCCCAGGAGGAGAGCCAGCAGTGCCGGGCAGGAGCTGCAGAGAGGCAGATATACTTAAAAAAATTATTGGTTAAAAATGTATTGATCTACCTTGGGAGGTAGTAGCTTCCTTCTTGTTGGAGAGCTTTGAGCAAAGGCTCAATGAACATTTGATTGCTTCTGTCTTGGAGAAGTTCCCTTTCTTCTAGTGCTCCCACCTCATGAGATGAGGAGAAACCAAGCAAATGGTGGCTAGCCTATGAACGTTGATGCTAGTTTGGCCTTTTCATTAAGATAAGTTTTTACATTACCAGCTTCTTAACTGGTTCTTTGGTTGTTAAAACTGCCCTTCTTTTGACTGAGAGGCAGGTTTACACTTCATATCTAACTCACTGTCATGAATTCATCCTTCCCTGGTTTGGTCATTTAAATCCACCTACTTCATCATACGAAGAGAGTTGACATACGAAGTGCTCTACAGAACTCTGAGAGGGTACAGGAGGGCACTGCGGAGTGGGGGAGAGAGTCTCTTTGAATCCCCCTGTGGCTCCCCACAGTAGAGAACAGAACGGCTGGACTGAATGGAGGCTGAGTGCCTTGTCATGGCCTGTCTGCCAGAATATTTGGGGTAGCTAGATCCAAATGACACAAAGGTATGAAATGTGGTGGTGAATACCATGTATTGGTTTGACTAGGGAGTGTGAGAGAGATTCTGAGTCTGGGAAGCAGATTAAAGCTTTGGTGCCTCTGGGGTTGCAGTCTGTGTCTTTCCCCCATTGTGTCTTTGGAGGTAAATGGAGGAGTTCCTAAAAGTCTGTCTACACGTTGTTCATAGCTAGTACTCGTCTCAGCCTGGGACACCTGCAGGTAAGGAGTTCTTGATGCTACAGCTGAGTTTCCAATCCTGCCTAGAGCTGGCTGTCGAAATTACACTGACTGAGCTAATTCCCTAGAGAGTGGGTGCATGGTAGTAGATAGCCATGTGGCAGTCACACAGGTCCAATACCTTTTTTTTTTTTGCCATGGCAGACTTGGTGCTCATCAGCAACTTGATTTAGCTCAGATTTCTAAATTCCTTATTCTTTCACTCCCCCTCCCCCTACCCAGATCCTTTCAATTCAACAGATTTTTTTTTAAAGCATTTATTGCACATTGGACTCTATGCTAGTCTAGGGGTACAAAAGCTAAAAAGGAAATAGGGCCTATCCAAAAGAAGCTTATGTTCTCCCAGGCTGGTACAGCCTGTACAAGGGTAGGTGCATGCAAAGTATATACAAAGTCAGCAATCTGTCCTTAGGTCTGTGAGTAGGCATGTACCAGTCTGCTCCTATCCTCAAGTCTATTTTGATATTTGCTTTTCTCATTCACTGATAAACTTCTTGGATGAGTTTTTCTATTTGGCACAGGTTCCCCCACCTACGTTTAATGATGATGATAACTCCCATCAATGTAACCCTTTATGCTGACAAAATAACTTGAACATAATTTCATTGGATTCTGATAATTCTTTTTTTTTTTTTTGGAGGGGGGAAGGCAAGGCAATTGGTGTTAAATGACTTGCCCAGGGTCACACAGCTAGTAAGTGTGTCAAGTGTCTGAGACAAGATTTGAACTCAGGTCCTCCTGACTCCAGGGCTGGTGCTCTATTCACTGCACGACCTAGCTGCCCCTTAAAAATTCTTCTATATAAGTATATGTATGTACATGTGTTTATATATGTATATGTACATATATATGCACATACATGTAAATATATAAATAAATCTTATAAGGCACTGTGCTAAGAACTTTACAAATATTAACTTATTTGATCCTCATAAAAATCCTGAGAGATGGATGCTATGTTTCCATTTTACAGATGAAGGAACTGAGGTAGATAGTTAAGTGCCCAGGTGAATTCAGGTCTTCCTGGCTCCAGGCCCAGTGCTCTGACCACTCTGCCACCTAACTGCTTTCTATTTCATGGAAAGGACAGGGATTATTATTTCCACTCTTCTGATGAGAAAATTGAGGCTTCGAGAAGCTGAGGTTGGCCAGGGTCACACAGGTTGTAGGTATAAGAACTCAAGTGCATACCTGTTACCTTCAGGCACCGAACCAGTATTCTGGTATCTTTGATAGCCTCATTTCTTCTTATTTATTTATTTATTTTAAAAATTAAATTAAAAATTTTTTAAATCAAATTCTTTATTAACTTCTGGTTTACATAATTTATTTCTGCAAGATTTGGAGTTACAAATTTTCTCCCTGTTTTTCCCCTACCCACCGCCCCAAAATAGCAGTACCACAGGATATCCCCTCCTCCAATCTGCTCTCTCTCCTATCTTCTCCCATACCCCCTCTGACTTTCCAATAGGGCACAGTGGATCTCTATGTCTCAGTACCTGTATATCTTATTTCCCAGTTACATGTGAACATGTGAAATAATATTAATAATAGTATATATATGTATACATATATATATATATATATATATATATATAATTTTTTAAACATTTGATTTTAAAACTTTGAATTCCAGATTCATTTTCTTCCTCCCTTGTCACCTACCCTTACTGGGAAGATAAGCAGTTCAGTATAGGCTGTACATGTGTAGCTATGCAAAACCTTTCCATAGTGGATAAATTGTAAAAGACTGACTATATTTCCTTCCCTCCTATCCCATCCTCCACTTGTTTTATTCTCTACTTTGATCCTGTCCCTTTTCAAAAGTGGGTGCTTCCAACTTATTTCCCACCCCCCAGCCTACCTTCCCTTTCATTATCCCCCTCTCATCCCCTTCCTCCCTACTCTCCTGTAGGGTGAGATACCATATTTAGTGTGTATGTTATTCCATCCCTAAGCTAAATTCAATGAAAATAAGGTTGACCCATTCCCTTTTGCCTTCCTGTTCCTCCCCTCCATTGTAACCATTTTCCCTTGCCTCTTCTATATGAGATAGCTTACCCCATTTTGTCCCTCCCCATCTTCTGTCATTATATTCCTCTCTCACCTCTTAATTTCACCTTTTAAGTATCATTCCTTCTTATTAAATTGGTCCTGTGCCCTCTATCTATGTATACCTGTACACATATATACACACACTCACATATGTATTCATACGCCCATATACCCTCCTATATAGACATATATGTATGTGTGTATACATATATACATTTCTATTCCCTTCAATTATTCTCATACTGAGAAAAGTTTCATCAGTTACAATTATTGTTTTTCCTTGTAGGGACGTAAATAGTTCAACTTTGATAAGTTCCTTATGATTTCTTTTTCCTATTTACCTTCTCATGCTTCTCTTGCTTCCTGTATCTGAATGTCAAATTTTCTGTTCAACTCTGGTTTTTTCATCAAGAATGCTTGAAAGTCCTCTATTCTACTGAATGACCATATTTTCCCCTGAAACATGATATTCAGTTTTGCTGGGTAGGTGATTCTTGGTTTTAATCTCAGCTCTTTTGACCTCTGGAACATCATATTCCAAGCCCTTTGATCCCTCGGTGTAGAAGCTGCCAGATCCTGGGTTATCCTGATTGTGTTTCCACAATATTCAAATTGTTTCTTCTTGGTTGCTTGTAATATTTTCTCCTTGATCTGGGAACTCTGGAACCTGACTATAATATTCCTAGGAGTTTTCTTTTTGGGATCTTTTTCAGGAGGTGATCAGTGGATTCTTTCAACCTCTATTTTACCCTCTGGTTCTAAAACATCAGGGCATTTTTCCTTGAGAATTTCTTGAAGGATGATTTCTAGGTTCTTTTTTTTGATCATGGTTTTCAGGTTGTCCAATAATTTTTAAATTATCTCTCCTGGATCTGTTTTCAAGGTCAGTGGTTTTCCCAATGAGATATTTCACATTGCCTTCTTTTTTTCTTTTGTTTGGATCTGTTTAATAGTATCTTGATTTCTCATAAAGTCACTAACTTCCATTTGCTCCAGTCTAATTCTGAAGCAATGATTCTCCTCAGTGAGCTTTTGAGATTCTTTTTCCATCTGTCAAATTCTGCTTTTTAAGGCATTCTTCTCCTCATTGGCTTTTTGAGCCTCTTTTGCCATTTGACTTAGTCTATTTTTTAAGGTGTTATTTTATTCAGTCAGGTTGTTGACTCTCATTTCATAATTTTCTTGCATTGTTCTCGTTTCTCTTCCTAGTTTTTCCTCCACTTCTGTTATTTGCTTTTCAAAATCCTTCTTAAGGTCCTCTATGGCCTGTAATCAGCTTGTATTTTTCTTGGAAGCTTTTGGTGCAGGAGTTCTGACTTGGCTGTTTTCTTCCTGTTCCATAGTTTGATCCTTTTTGTCCCCAAAATAGGAGTGTTAAGTTGGGTTTCTCTGTTTGCTTTGCTTCCTTTGCCTGCTCATGTTGCCACTCAATTACTTGATTTTTTGGCTTTTTGCCACAGTAGGACTCTGCTACCAGACAGGGGAGCTTCATCCCAATCACTGGGGTTTTCTCAGCTGCCGAAGGTGGGTGCCCTCTCTGAAGCCTCCACACACTCTAGCAAGCTGGTCGCACACCCCAGAACCTTCACCCTAGACTGCAATCCATATCCAAGGAGGTTAAAGCAAGAGCAATTACCCCTCAGACTGGTTGCTTGGTCCCCCTATAATCTGCAGGCTGGGAGCTGAAGCTGCCACGTGGTGGTGGCTGCTGGGCCTCAGTTGCTTCTCACCCCAGGGGAAAAAGCTGACTGTACTCCTGAACTACTGGATCCCAAAGTCCACACTGCACTGACCTCTCACTTCCTCCTTAGCATCTAGGGCTTAATAATTCTGGAAATAGCCGCAGCTGCTGGTGATCTGAAGTCCCTCCAGCTGGTGGCTGGTGAGGCCAGCCCTGGTGCTAAAACCTATTGCTTGTGTGGGGCTGGGGTTGGCTCCCAGAGCACTGTGCTGGCCACTTCCTGCCAGCCTGGTGGGCTGTTGTCAGTGGGAGGTTAGCTTCTCTGTGTCATTTTGAGGGTTTTGTAGCTCAAAAGTTTCTTTAGAGTCACCTCTGGAATCAAAAATAACTGATTGACCATAGTTCTAACAGCTTTAAAAGTTGTTTGTCTTTATAATATTGTTGTTGTTATATAAATTATCCTCTTACTTTTACTTATTTCATTCTTTTTCACTTTATAAAAATCTTCTAGTCTGGTTTCCACCTCTGCTTCCCTACTGTAATGGTCCTCCCTGAGATATCTCTGTCTTTTTCCTCCTTCTCCCTCTCTCATCTAAAACTGTGATAACACTTGAATGGGGAATTCTGAGTAGGGAACCACTTTCTGCCCATGAAGATTGGCAGCTGGTCCGTCCTTTTTAGCCTCAGCCTGTTACCTGGGGATGTGTTTTGAGAATGTAATTGATTTACCCCAGGTCACAAAGAGAGTACATTTTAGAGGGAGGGTTTGAACCCAGCTCTCCTGGCATCAAGGCTGTTTCTGTACTTTTAATACGATTTCTGTTGTTGTTCAGTCCTTTTTCAGTTGTCTCCAACTCCTCATGATCCCCATTTAGGGTTTTCTTGGCAAAGATCCTGTAGTGGTTTGCCATTTCCTTCTCCACCTCATGTTACAGATGAGGAAACTGAGGCAGATAGCGTTAAGTGACTTGCCCAAGATTGCATAGCTAGTAAGTGTCTGGGGGAAGATTTGAACTTGGGATGATGAGTCTTCCTGAGTCCAGGGCTGGCACTCTCTCCGCTGCATTCCACTGAAATTCTTTTATTACTTGTGACTGGATCCAAAACTCTTTTCTCTCTCTTCTCCTCTTTGATTTTATGCCCTACATAATTTCTCCTTCTCACTCATTCTGATTTAGACTTCTGGGATGTTAATTTGTTGTTGTTTATTTTTATTCTTTATTCCAAGTAGTGATCATGCTTCCTGTACTTGGCTCATTCCCCCCTCCCCCCCCGCCGATATAGGGAAAGGAATTAGCTGACTTTGGTTGGAATCTCAGCTCTGCTGCTCACTACCTGAGTCATCCTGGGTGGCTTGCTGTTATCATTTAGCAATTAATGTGGTGGATAGAGCACTGCGCCTAGAGTCAGGAAGACCTGAGTTCAAATCCAACCTCAGACACTTAGTAGCTGTGTGACCTAGGGCTAGTCATTTAACATTTGTTTGTCTCAGTTTCTCAAACCACCAGATAGGGATAATAATAATAGCACCAACCTCCCAGGGTTATTAGAGATTTTTATAAAGTGCTTAGCACAGTGTCTAGCACAGAGTGATTGCTTAATAAATTATTATTAGCTCTAGGATCTAATAGGAAATTCTCTGTCTTTTAAAGCCCTTCACAACTTGGATGCCCTTTCCTTCTTTTCAATCTTCTTATACTATCGTTCCTTCCACGCATTGTAAGATCCAGCTACATTGTCTTACTTGCTGTTTCTCATATATGACTATCTGTGGACTATGTCTCCATTTGTGGAATGCTTTCCTTCCTTACCTCTGCCTTCTGGCTTCCTTCAAGACTCAACTCAAATACTGCTATTCGCAGGAGAACTTTCCTGGTTCTCACTACTGCTAATACCTTTCCTTTGAGATCACTTTCTTGGAGAGAACATCTTTCTCATGTTTCTGCTATGACCTTCATACAAGTCCCAAATCTTCCTTTCCTCCTTATTTACCAATGTTCCTTGGATGTTGTCCCACTCTCTTGAAGCTTTTTTTTTTTTTTTGCTTTTTTTGGAGGGGGAAGGCAGGGCAATTGGGGTTAAGTGATTTGCCCAAGGTCACATGGCTAGTAAGAGTTAGTGTCTGAGGCTGGATGTGAACTCAGGCCCTCCTGACTCCAGGGCTGGTGCTCTCTTCACTGTGCCACCTAGATACCCCAAAACTTTTGATTAAGACAGACAAACTTCAAGTGTATCCTACTGAAACTTTTCCCGTATGTTTGGACTATCATTGGATGGAAAAGAAGATTCTTGGCTTGGTTGATTCTGAGTCTAGATGGAACTTCTGGGTTGGTTAGACGGATGGCCAGAGAAGAAGGGAAGAATGGGTTTGTGCCACATGCTTTTCCAAATAGGAGATTCAGGATGAGGTTGAAAGTGGAGTTGGTACCAGATCATTGCTGCCCTATTTCTTTCTGTCCTCTGTTGACCTTTGTAATGGGAATTTGAAGATCTTCCCTGCCCCTGAATAGACCTAGGGGACAGTTTGAAGACCTCTCCTGCTTTGAAAGTATGCTCGGCCCCCTAATAGGCAGAATGTAATCACATGCAGCCTGTGATGGAGGGAATGTGCTAAAGGGTGGAGCAGAGCCCATAGGAAGCTTCCCTGCTGAGAAGATAAACTCTGCCCCTAATAGGCTAAATACTGTATTTTTTAAGGCACTATATAAATAGGTGGTGGTATTATTTCAAAGGCCTATTTGAGGAGAGAGGATAGAATTTGCTTGGTTGTATCCAATATTTTGGGTGCTACACACCTACCAAGTTACTGTTTAGTACCATGAGTTATTCTGCATCAAGGCTAGGTGAGAAAGTGCTAATCCATTTCTCAAAAGCTGGGTTTTAGGTGGCAAATTGGTATTGCTGAAGGTCTATAGGCAGTCTACAAAATCCTTATTGACTTTATGATATGGCTGGGTGATGAAAGCAGTAATCATGTTTAGCCTAGCTATGAAACCAAATGCAATCCTACCTCCCACCCTGCTGCACTTGATGGGATTATATTCTGATTGACTGAGAATGTGGTCAGCAGGAGGATCATTTGACAGAAGCAGCCAATTTTTCTGATGATCCTGAAATCAGATTTTGATTCTGATGATGAGATATTTGACTTAGTGTCTTCTCCTGTCTGAAGGCTACTGTCTAAGCTTGGCTTTTGCTCCTTTTTGCAGGTTTCATGAATAATGTTTATCATAACAACAAACCAGTCTCAGGCAACTGCCACATAAAAGGGTTTTCTTGCATTTCCTTCCCTTCTGCCAGGGTTTGAGATGCTGCTGCTCAGGCTCCCACATACTGAGAAGCTGTTCTTGCATTTTATTATTTGAAGAGTATATAGCTTTACTTTGAAGGGAAATTAAATTTGAAGTAGGACACAAACTTGACAAATTCAGGGAAACCTGCAGAAGAGATGTGGTGGTTTCTTTGTCACCAATTTCTACTCTGATCCTTTAGTTGTAATAGAAAAAGATGACAAAAGCACTGGTAATTTTGCTTATTGTTTTCTTCCTGCTGCTTCCTGTTTTTTGCTTTTGTTTCTTGAGTTTCCTCTGTCCTTTTTATTCCTGCATCCCATTTCCATTACCCTACTACCAACCTCTGCCTAAAGTCACTTTCACTTTCCATCTGCAAGACATGCTTTCATTTAGAGCAGGGCACTTATGCAGTGCGAGGGGTAAAGCCCAGGACAAATCATGAAGTAGGTGGTTTGTTTTCTTTGCCTTCACATTCCTTTCCTTTGTTTCCCTCCCTCCTTTATCCCAGAGATTCTTCAAAGAGCTTAGAAGACAATGAAATGCCTTTAAACTGTCTCTCAAAGGCCAAGGGAGACAGTGTGATTCATGCTTAACTCACAACGTTGTACTTCCTTCTTGGTATCTGTGTCTAAATTGGGCTCAGCTGCTTCCCATCAGGACCTTGGCAGAAGTCATGCAACCTGTCTTAGGCTCAGTTTCCTGTAAATCTCCAGTGGGAAGGTTAGGTTAAATAAACTCTAAAGTCTCCCCTAGCTTGAGATTAATGATCATGTGACACTGGCTAGCTTTACCCTAACCACTCACCATTACTAAAGCTAGGTTATTCCATCTCTCGTATGCTATGTCCAGACCACCCTAGAGGCTAGCTGCTCCTGAGAATTCACTCATAAATCCCTTTCTGGGAAGTACAACTCTATCTCAGAGAAGCTAGTCTCTTCATCAGTGAAAGCCAGAGTGATTTGGGTTTAAGTTAGCTCTATTCCAATCCCAATGAACATTGAACAGTGATAGTTCTCAGTACAAACCTCATTTGGTCATTGTTTGGGTTTTGATGATGCTGAGTAAGTATAAATAGCAATTGCTTCTGTTTTGGCCAGAAACTCTGAGAATCTTCCCCTCCCAGAGTTATTTATTTATTTATTTTTGACTAGGTACAAGAGGCCATCTTTTGCCTCATTTCTTACCTAGCCTTAATCATTGAATGGGAGTTGTTTCAGACAAATAGAATTGGGAAAGACCTATTTCATTCAGGGCCATCTCCAGTTTGTCCTGATCTATATCTTACCACTGGACCCAGATGGCTCTGGAGGAGAGGGTGAGGCTGTTGACTTTGCAAAGCCCTCCCCCATTTAAATCCAATTCACTTGCAAGTCAAGATGTCAACTTCCTGACATCATTGGTCTTCTTTGAGAATGAAGGACAAACAACAGCAGCTTCCCTGTATGCAGGTTACCCATAGATAACCCTCGTCTCTCCTCCCTGGCATTCACTAACACCATTCCATGGTAATATGCTTTAGTGGTATTCTTTCCATGTCCCCTTTAGTGTGGCACAAGGTGTATGCTGGAGCCAGATCAGTTGGATTAAGAGAGCCATGGTTAAGTTAGTGTGAGCATTTACATTTCTGGAAATCATCAATTGGTTCTGGGAATATCTGAGTTCAAATTCTGCTTGCTTCAGACACCAGCTGTGTGACCCTGGGCTATGTCATTTAACCCTGTTTGCATCAGTTCCCCATCTGTAAAATAAACTGGAGAAGGCAATGGCAAACCACTCCAGTATCTTTGCCAAGAAAATTCCAAATGGAGTCATGACTAATTGGACCTGACTGAAATGACCAAACAGCAACAACAAAATCACAAATCAGGGTTTGGTTTTTATTTTGTTGATTATCTAAGACTTAAGAAAATGATAGAAAAAATGTTAATAAGGCAGATTAAATGAAAAGTGTGCACATTCTTCCCTCTCCCCAACTGGAGTACCAATTGTTAGACATTTACCAGCACTACCCCTGTGTGGAACTGACCTTCTATTTCCATATCCTTGTCCCTCATGTCCACTGCTTTTATTATAATGTTTTATAGCCCTTATTCTCATTGAGAGATTAAAGAAATTAATTTCTCTTCTCTGTTCATGCCTCAGTTGAGGAAAAAGTCTCTAGCTTCTCTCAGTCTCTTTTTTCCCCTCTACATATTCATACAAGTTCTGACTGTTATCCCTCTCACTATATGTGTGTTTGAATATGCATATGTATGTGCTTATATATATTTTTATATATTTAATTAGGATCATGGATTTAGTCTATGGAGTATCACTTAGCTCTTTTTTTTTAAGCTTCTGATTTTTAAAGTTACCCTTCAGTTTGTCTCTTTTGTCCCTTTAAGATCCCACTCTGTTCCTATTTGAACCCTTAGCTCAATTTCTTTTTCTTTTAAATGAATGTATAAATGTGAAAATTAATTTCTTTACTTAGACTTTACTTGATGATTGTATTTATTTACCTTGTTTGTATTTTTCTTGTTTTAAATTGCTTGTAAGTTGAATATTCTGCTTACCTATGGATAGGGATTTATACTCATGAGGCAAACAGAAAATAAAGAAGCACATGAATTACAGAACAGAATTCAGAATAGATCAGAAGGGAAGAATATTATTAGGAGAAAGAAAATCTTATTGGAAAAAGGTATTGCAAAAGAATGTTATATAAACATAGAAGTTGGGAATAGAGAGAATTTGGACCACAGGATTAGCTGAGCAGGGAAACAAAAGGAAAAAGAGTAGGGTAAACAGATAAAGAACTAAGAGGAAAGAAAGATGAATCAACAATTTAAGTAAGTTCTAGGCACTTGGGATAGACCAGGTCATTAGGAGTTATAAGGGGCAGAGTCTGTGGAAATAGACTAACATCAAAATAATAGAAACAAATCTAAATACAGAGACAAAGTATTGACTTAAAAAAGAAATGGGATACAAATAAATACAAAAAACTCCCAAATGTTTGAGAGGACAAACTATATTAAAAACATCTAAAAACAAGGTCACATACATAATAAAACTGAGAGATTAGATTGAAATTTACTTTGTATTATGTAATTCTAAAAAAAGAGTAGTTGCCTTATTGCTGTAAAATACATCAAAAATGAAAGTTCATAATATCAAGAGAGATAGGGGAACTGTGCTATACTTAAAGGCACCAAGGACAATGAAATAGTATTTATACTAAAGGCATATATACCAAGTCACAAAGAATCTAAATTTGTAAAAAAAAAAAATGAATGAATTACAAAAAGCTGCAGATAATAATAAAATATTTACCAGTGACTTTAATGTTTCTCTTTTAGAGATGGATAAATCCAACAAAGATTTATTTTGAAGAGGAAAACAGAACTGAATGAACTATCGGAAGAGGTTGTTTTTGGGAGACATAATGTCTTCTAAATGGGAGTATTAAAAATATAAATATGTATATACACATACATATTAAAAATATACATATCCATCATGTAGTACTTTTACAAAAAGATACCAGGTGCTAGGGAGAAAAGAAATTATAAGTGAATATTAAAGAGAATGTTTGCAAACATATTCTTTGTGAAAACATTTATGAACAGTTTGTAAATATATCCTTTACATAACAAAAAATAATTACTAAAGTGAACACAAAGAAAAGAAACATACACAAAAGAGACCGAATAACATCATGAATAATGAATAGGACAAACAATAAATTATTATTTAATTTTACCCTGCAACCCTGTGAGGTAGGTGCTATTATTATTTCGAATTTACAGACAAGAAAACTGAGACTGAGAGAGGTCAAATTATTCATTCAGGGCATACAGCTAGTAAGTGTCTGAGGCAATCAGGATTTCAACTCAAGTCTTCCTGGATCAAATTCCTGTATCACTGTATCACCTCGCTGCCCACTGTAAAGCCAAGAATGAGCAGCTTTCCAGAGGACTGCTGCTGTGAACAGCTCTAAGGTTCTGATCACATAATATAGAGGACTCTCTATTTATTCAGCAGTAAACTGAAGTAAAATATTCGCAGAAACCAAAGTATAGCATTCACAATGTTTAACAACTTATCACTAAAGTGACCACATAATTTTCACCAAAGTGGTCACATAGTTTTAAACAAAAGATTTCTTTCAGCAAGTCCTTAACTCAATCATCCTGAAGGAGCAAGCCTCCTTAAGGAACATGAAGTACAAAGGTCAAAGTTATCCACCCCTAGGTCACATTGTCTTAATCTCTCAGTCAAAAAAGTCTTTCTTCTTGATTGGAGATTAGTTTCCCATCATCCTTAACTCAATCATCCTTAAGAGGTACAAGATACAGAGTACAAAGTTCTCCCACCCCTAGGTCACAGTAAATGATCTTCTCATTCAGCATTAAGTACCCAAGGAGAGGTCTCCTCATCTTGACTCAAGGCTGGCTCCCAAATTCTATGGGTCCTCTTCTGTGGTCCTACCTTTTGCCTGAATTTACCCAACTGTCACCTGGATTCAAAGGTAGGCAGCTCTCAACTCCTCATACAGCTCCTTCTCTAGTTCCTTGTCCAGTTCCCGTTCCATATTGAAACTCACAGTGTCCAGTCCATCTCAGATCCTTCACAGTTTCTGTTTCTGGGAAGACAAAGCTTAACAGAGCCAAAACAACACTCTTACACATTGCTGGCATCATCATCAATTCACTTTCTGTCTGTGAAATCAACACAGATCTACAAACAAAGTCTAAGAACTCAACACAAATCATCAGTAAAGTCCCAGGAACTCTGAAACCTTCCTCCAGGACTTCTGTAAACATACAACAAGAAAATCCTCTTTCAGGGCTTCCAGTAAGGTCCCAGGGCTTCTGTACAAAGTATTAAAAACACAAATCAACATAGACAGAACAGACAAACAGAGTGCCAGAGTACCACTAGTTTTCTCCTCATCTCTGCCACCACAAGTGTTACCTTCTCAGCTCTGCTCTCTCCCAGCTTGTGCTCAGCTTTTTATCTGGTCATTAGCTTCTCCCTGTTCCACCCACCTCTTACGTTCTTCCTGTTCCTGTCTTTGGCAAGTCTCTCCCACTGTGGGTTTCACAAGTTCTGTTTCTTTACAAAGACTTGATATAATCATGGGCAAGGCTCAGCTGAAACAAGGTGCTAAGTGCTTGTTTGCTTGCTATTAAATCCACAAAGATATTATAGCAATGATAAACACAATAAAAGCTGATTCTTTGAAGACTAATGAAATCCATGTCTTTAGATAATTTGATTTTTTTCCCTCTATTTTAATTAAATTATCTGAATAAAATAGGCAAAATAAAATTACAAGAGGAAAGGAATAAAAATAATTGGCAGACCCTACTATACATAATTATATGCAAACAGAACTAAAAACTTAAAGGAAATGGATCACTCACAAAAATATAAAATGCCCAAATTAACAGAACATGAAATACAAATCTTAAACCTATTAATCTCAGAAATTAAAATTGAACAAGCCATAAAAGAATTACAGAAGGAGAAAACCTAACTTCTGGCTTAGATTAATTTACAGGTGAATTTGATCAAACATTTAAGATGAATTAATACTAATGCTATATATATTATTCTCAAAAATGAAGGATAAAAACATTCTACCAAATTCCTTTGATGAGATAAATATAATCCTAATATTTAAGGAACAAACAAAAGAAAGATAACTAGAGAATTTTTTTGACAAAGTACAAGAATTATGCTGACAACCCTACAAAGCATTGTCATAGAAGGGACATTTTAATATAACAAAAATTACATATTTGAAACAAAAACTAGCTTTTTTTTCCAAAGGAAAAATACTGGAGTCTTTCTCAATAAATAAAAGAGCAAAGCAAGGATGTCCCCATTATTATTTGACATAGTACTAAAAATGTTGTTGATGTCTGCTGGGTTACCACATTTCTCTAAAAAGAAAATAAGAATCCAGGAGCAAATAGAAAGTCCAATTCAAAATAACTACAAAATACATGAAATACCTGATAGTTTAATGAGACTTATAGATAGAATTTACTAGGATCATAGATCTCCAGCTGGAAAAGATCAAGGTTATTAAATCCAACCCTTTCATTTTATAGATGAGGGAACTGAGGCATGGAGCAGTTAAATGACTTTCCCAGGGCAGCTAGGTGGCACAGTGAATAGAGTGCAAGACCTGGAGTCAGGAGGACCTGAGTTCAAATCTAGCCTTAGACATTTAACATAAAACTAGCTGTATGACCTTGGGCAAGTCACTTAACACCAATTGTCCTACCTTCCCCCCTCCAAAAAGAAAAAAAAATGACTTTCCCAGAGTCACAAAACAAATGTTTTAGATAAAAATTAAGGCTACGTCTTGCTGATTTCAAGGCCACTGTCCTATCCACTATGCCGCAAAAGTCTCTTTTAAGGAAATAATGAATGAATTAAATAATTGGAAGGAAAGGAAAAAAGAACTTTAAAGTGCTTAATATGTTCTAGATCAGTGCATCAGGGTTGTGTAATTGAATGTGGGGGTCACAAAAAAGCAGCAGTAAAAGGTTTCTTAATATACAATGACCAAAAATTAATTCAAAATTGAATGCATAATGAATCCAAGTCGTTTCACTGCAGCCTTGGTTCTGAACACAGCATTGATGATTATAAAATAAAAATGTCAATCAACTTTGAAAAATGTTGAAGATTCTCTACATCCTATAGTATCAAATATTCCACTAAGGCTTTATTCTTTATGTAAAAATAAACAAGCACTTCAATCTCATTAGTATGCACATTTGCTTTTGTCTTTAATAAATAGTAAAATTATAGACATACCAAAGAATTGTTTTAAAATAAATTTCTCTATGATTTATCAGCAAATGTTTGATTTATATACCTATATATCCAGAGTCATGTGAAAATTTCTCAGGAGAGGAAAAACCTTAAGAAGCCCAGTTCTAGGTAATGTTTTATGCTAGGGATAAAAGACAAAAAGAAAAAAACGAAAGCTTGTCCTTGTCCTTAAGAAGGGTACATTTTAATGGAGGAAGGTAACACACAAAAGTGATTTGAAAAAGGAGGTTGGTGGGGAGAATGCCTGGCCCTAGGGTTATGGTTTGGAAGTCTGAAAACCCGGAGCTGGAGGGGAATAAAGGCTGGCTGGCCTGGGGCCCTCCACAGAATTGAGATGCCAGGTTGAACTCCACAATGGGAGATGGGAGCCAGACTAACAGAGGGGCACTGGAAGGTTGCAAGGCCTTAAGAGTAGTAGTTGGATGTACTAGGGGTAGAGGAGGTGCTAGGTACTGAGGGAAGTTCCAGGATAAAACAACAACTGAGGCAGTTTTGAAGTCCAGAGATCAGGAGCACAGTTAGGAGGGAATCTTGCAGAAAAAAAAATCATTGCTCAGGACTGATATGTACCAAGAGAATATAAATGATTATACTTAAAATTAATCTACAGATTCAATATTCTACCAATTAGCAAGATGTACTTTACAGAGCTATATAAAATAATAAAATATATTTAAAGCAAAAATGGTTTAGATTATCAAGGGAAATAATGAAAAAAATAAACACAGAATTCAGTGAAACACGGGAATATTTATCCAGACTGACTGCCTAGCCCAGACATCTCCTTGTCATCTTCCCCGATTTAGCTCCTTCCAGGCAATTGAACCTCTGACTCCACTGTTTCTTGCCCAAAATGAATGGTAATCAAATCAATGCTATCAATGTAAGGACATGCCATATGACTCTCCTTTGGTTCTTCTCACTGTCCTTGTGACCTCACAAATCAAAACCATCTTCTCTGGCCACCTCTGTCTTACACATGTTATCATCCCCAGGATGGACAGGGAAGGTATTGACTTTTTTAGTGTTTTCAAAGAGAACCAATGACATCACTGGGTGTCGTCTTTACTTTTGCATGCATTGGACTTAAGTGAGGTGAAGGTTCACAAAGTTGTCAGCCTCACTCTCTCTTCCAGAGTCATCAAAGGTCAGTGGCAAAATAAAAGTCTGGATGATTGGGATTCAGTGGATGACTTTGGCTTCTTCCACATCTGACCAAGCTCTAAATGCTTTATTCACTTCGTATCTGTATCCCCAATGCTTGGCACACAGAAAGTGCTAAATAAATATTTTTCATTCATTCAGTCATTCATTCAATCATCATTCAACTGATGCAGAAATAAGAAAACAGAACCTGGAGAATAATAAACTTAGACACTACAATAATATAAACAGAAAGAAGAGTCAAATGAAACGAAATGCTTCATATTCCTAATGACTAAGCTTGGCCCTGAAGAGGAGATGAGAAAACACTGGTCTCCTTGCAGTTCTGTGAATACAGCAGTCCCTCTCCAGTCTCTGTCCTTTTGTACTGGTTGTGTCCTATGCATGAGATGCTGGCCTGGGACCCGCCTTACTTACCCCTGATCCTCGCTTTCCCTGACCTTCTTCAAGACTCAATTCAAAACCTGTCTTCTTCAGGAAGCCTTTCTCATTCTCCACAGATACTAATGTCCCCCCTTTCATACTACCTCCTATGTGCTCTGCATACACTTTACCTATATCATATTTACATGTTATTTCCCCCATTAGAATGTGAATTCCGTGAGGGCAGGGATGTTTTTGCTTTTTTATATTTCTAGTGTCTAGTACTGTGCTTAGCATTTAAAGCATTTATTTATTGCTTACCAACCAATCCTCCAAAGATACATTTTCTTCCTTCTTTGCAGAAATGGGTGTTTATGGGTGTGGAATACTGCATCTATAGCTGCTAGTTTTGTTCAGCTCTTTTAATTTCCTTTTTCTTAATTTTTGTTAAAAGGGAAAGCTCAGTGGGTTACGTAGGGCAGGAAAGGCTATATATACTAGGAAAGGTTAAAAAAAAAAAGAGGAAAAAAAAGATAGTTGATGATTCACATGAGCTGTGAAGCCATTGGAAAGAGATGCCCGCTGTTATGGAAGCCTGACTTTGTCTAGCCAGCATGTGTTTCTCTTTGGTCCCATGGTTCCCACTAATGGCTTCAACCCTAACCCTGTTAGTGAGGGCAGCTGTATCATAGCCACAGCTCTTTATTTATTTACTGCTGTGACATCCACGTAGAATGTAGCAGCTGTCAAAGCTGAAACTGTTCAGCAATGGCGCAATGGGATAAATGTCCAATGCAGTTTGCTCACACATTATTAAGTTTTAATTTTTTTGGGGGGTGGAAGGAGGAGAGGAATACTTTTTCTCCAGTTATTTTTTTTCATCTTGTGGCTAAAACATGAAAATGACATCCCTGCATTTTAAAAACTAAATTGGTTAGAAATACTAGTTGCTAATTTGAGCAATGAAGTGTGTGCAAAGTAGATTTGTTTTTTTGGCACTATTGTACTATACCATGAATTGACATTAGAGTCTTGCTGGGGTTGGGGTCTACATGAAGATAAAGCATGTTAAAGGCACTCTGGTGCATAGGGAAGGGTCAATGGCTCTCAATTCTGAAAATGAATCCTAATCTTGTCACTTACTTGGGTGACTTTGGGTAAGTCACTTTCTCTGAACCTCAGTGTCCTTAACTGAAAAATGAAGGTTTTTTCTTTTTCTTTTCCAATAGGCAGATGTAGGAGGGAGAGAAAATAGATTTTGTTAATTGAAAAAAAACTTAAATTAAAAAACAATACTTTTATTGTTTTATAAGTGTATTTTATAATTTATAATCATTTTATAATTTTATAAGTACATTTATAATTGTATTTTACAGGATTATAATAGATGATCTTTTTTATATCCTTCTAGCCCTAAATCTTCAGATCCTTCCTCCACTTCCCCTCCCAAATGAGATGCTGAATCCTTTCTGGTCTTTTGCTTTAGATGGAGTACAAGATGGATATGGCTGATTTTGAACTCAGTGGTATATGGTTAGAGATAGAGCTCGCTAGATCTTGGAATTAGTATTCTAGGATAGTTTCATGGTTGAAATAGTAATTTTTTCTAACTTGATATGTGGATATAACATTGATGTTCTGTAAACTTGTGGATTAACATGGGAATTAGACATTGTGAGTGACTCATGTGGTATTGTTTTTGGTACATTACAGGCATGTACTACTTACTAACTCCCATCTGCATATCCTCAAAGAGTTAATTTTATGTCTTCTCAGGGAGTGTTATAGACACTGTGGGGAGAAGTCAGTTCACTAAAAGTAATAGTGTTTCCTTGGGGATTTTCACAGGAAATTTGGTTGACTTTGCTTAGGAAAAAGGTGGCTGTTACTCCAGAAGAAACGGGCACTTCCATTTGTCTTGTATGTATCGTGTGGTTTGTGTATTGTCTGTCTTCTTCCTCCCTCCTTCCCCAAATTAGATTGTGAACTTGTTGACAGCAAGGACAGTCCCTGCGTTTCTTTGTATCCCCAGTGTATCAGGCACAGTGCCTGACATTCAGTAGGTGCTTGATAAATGCTTGTTAATTTTAATGTACTGATCAAATCAGCTCTGGTCCTGTGCTGCCATCCTCCCAGATAGGGAAGTACAGGGTCTGTCATCCTCTTGTGGATGGTGCCTTTTCTTAGGCGGCATTGGTGGCATGCATATGATATCTCCCCTTTGTATACATAGATGCAGACACACACAAACACATTTCCTATGTTACTTATTGTCTGCTCATAGTTTTTGAGCTTCTATTTTAC
The DNA here is from genome assembly GCF_028583685.1 of Petaurus breviceps papuanus. NCBI lineage: Eukaryota > Metazoa > Chordata > Mammalia > Diprotodontia > Petauridae > Petaurus > Petaurus breviceps. The sequence goes on from NW_027187275.1 coordinate 1,383,092, forward strand.
TATACTTAATAATACTCAATTTTATCATATTCAGTTTCCTAAAAGTTATAGGTCTACCTACAGAATAAAGAATAAAATGCTCTGGCTGGTATTTGAAGGTCTCTACAATTTGGATCATATTATTTTTCATCTTATTTTTTTATCACTCCCCTGCCCACACTGTCCATTCTAGGCAAATCTTCCTCCTAGCTGGGCTGTATACATATCATTTCACACCCTACTTCTGTCTGGAATCCATATTTTTCTTGCCTTCATCTTATAGAATCCCTATCATCCTTCAAAGGTCAGCTCAGGGGTCACTTCCTACATAAGACATTTTCCTGATTTAGTCCTCCTCCTTTGTTATTAACTCTTTTATCCAGGAGAGAGATTTTGTATTGCTTTGCATATACTTTGTAAGTACTTCTCTGTATACTTATTTCCTTCCTCTCTCCCAAAAGAATTTAAACTCCTTGAGGGCAAGAACGATTTTCATTTTCTTCTTCGTACTCCCAGTATATAACAGTGCCTGGTGAATAGTAGATGTTTAATACATGCTTGTTCAATTGAATTTTTAATTTTAATCATTAAATGAAGTAAAAACTTTATTTTAAGCTTTACTTTTCCTCTGTCCCACTAGAAGATTCTTGTTCTATTTTGGAAGGTCTGCCTGCTCTCCAGTCTTGATTTGGGTAGATGCAGCAGGCAACCCTAACTCATTTGATTCACATGAAGAAGTCCATTAATATTACTACCCTCAAGAAATGGATGCTGTCAGAAGAAATATTGCCCCTTGATCTTGATTTTAAGTTGCATAATGTGGAAACATTCATTTAAAAGAGCTAACTGGAATTATCTTCCATTTTTTGTCATTTTTGAAAAGAAATTAAATTATTTGTACATAATTGATTTAAGTGATGTCTATCCAAACAGCTGACTACATTTTGCTATTTCTGAGAGGAAAAGGAAGCTCAGAGCCACTTAATAGTTTTTATTGATTCCTTGGGAGAAATGCTGGTGTGACTTTGCAAATACTGTCCTATATATTGAATTTGTAATATCCAGATGGTCTTTTTCAATATTTCCCCCTAAAAAACAATTTACTTCTTTTCAATAGCAGTCTATGATGGCATCTTACATAGGAGCCCTAGTGAACTGTGGACATGTCATCCCACATATTAGAAAGGAGGCTCTGATTTTTGACCTCTTGTAAAAACACCTTCCTTTTCTTCAGAAATGGTACAGTATAAGCTACAGGCTCAGTGGCAACAGGACTCACTTGTTATTTTTCTCTTTTAGACACTTTCAGTGAAGAATTTTCCTGAGAACTAGTATGTTAGGAGTCTCACCTTCATAAAAACACAAAGTGAAAGTGTTATTTGTTATTCCTTCCCACCTGACCCCTGTATGTCTTTGGATTACTAAGAGATGCCAAAGAATAACTTGAATATTTGATATGGGACATTTACCAAAATACTCAAAATATTTCTTTATGGTATGTATGGGTATTTATTATGGTATATTGATTGGAAAGATCGTTCAAGCTGGAGTCAGAGTACTCCAGGTTCAAATCTTCTAATCTCATCACAAGGCAGCCAATTCAAGCCTTTATTGATACCACCTCCCACAACCTCCTCTCTGCTGTGTACCATTTGAGTGAGAAGTACTAAAGTCCTCCCAATGCCTTTTTTTTTTTTTTTTTGATAGAGGGCAGAAAATGGACTCCCAGGATATTCTACTTTGCATCTGTCACTCTTTGAAGAACTATCTTTCTTGATCTCCAGTAATTAGCACAGTGATTGGCAAATTGCATTTAATAAGTACTTTTTGTTAATTTATTCATTCAACAGTGATTCCTATTGTTGGCAGATGAGAAAGGCAGATGGGGGAGTCGGCAACTACTTGGGTGCATGTTGTCCAAGAAGGGGATTTGGGGTTTGGACCCATGACCCAATATTAGAAGGACAGGCATTATACAGGGATGAAGCATACCTAACCAAAACTTGTAAGAATGTGTTTGTGTGGAATCTTAACTATTTAATCAAAAAGGGTGTAATCTAAACAGGAAGGGAAAAGGAGAAGCCTGCCAATCCATATTCACCATGTTATATGCCATAGGGTGTAGCTACCATATAGGAAAAATAATGGCAATAAACCTTCCCAGAAATTCACAGAAGACAAAACCAAGAAAGGAGGCGTCACTAAAACCCATCACTTCAGATGTCTATATGTTATTGCACAAAGTAGGATTATGAGTGAAGCTTCTAAGACAAGGAGATAAATTTTACCTCATAGTTATTGCTGATATTTGGTGGGATGATTCACATGACTGTAATATGACTTGGGAATGGTGTACCTTATCCAAAAGAAGCAGAATAGTTAAAGTTGAATGGGCCAGGAGTCATCATAACATTACATATACATATATATGATAAACATATAAGTTAATAAATACTTATGTGCTATGTGCCAGGTACTGTGTGAGGGTTACAAATCGAGAAAAAGCTTACATTCTAATTGGGGGAAGGCAATATACAAAAGGAAACTGAAGAGTATGTGTGGGGGAAAGGGCCCTCCAATTGGGGGCATACACTTTGATCAGAGAGGCAGAGGAGACTGAGGGGATTGCTGAGGGGGAAGTAGTAAGGTTCATGGGTCCTAGAAGAATGATGAGTTTCATGATGATGAGGTTCCTGGGGCATGATCATAATGGATTCCAGTTTAAGGAGTGCTTCTCAGTGGGGAATGAAATGATATACTAAGAAGACATACTCCCATGAGGAAATCCAGGAACCAGAATGGAGAGTGTTTCTGTGAAGATTAGTCAGGACAGAAGGTGAAGTAGTGCTGTTATTGGATAGATTACAGAGCACCTGGACACAGAGAGGGGATAGACGAGTTTGGAAAACAGATCACAAGCCTGGCCCAGAGGAATACTATAGTATTGGCAAGGGCCTTCAATCATCCGCTGGTGCTCTGTTTCTGCAAAAATCAGAGCAGCTAATCACTTTTTATCTTCCTTTAATGATAATTTCATCCTTCAAAAAGCAGAAGAACCAATGAGGGAAATTTTATTCTGTATCTGATTCTCATCAACAAGCAGGAAATGGATGCTGGAGTGGAAAGGATGAGAGCTTAGGGATTCATACTCTATCCCAGACCACTCCATGTTAGAATTCACAATAGAGAAGGTAAAATATAGTATAGTGTGCACCCTGAATTTTGGAAGCAGATTTCCAAGGGTTCAGAGAATGATGGTAGATGGTGTACTAAGTGTCACTGTTTTAGATCATCTATAAACATGAATTTAATTGTTAATACTTTAAAACTGAGAACATCGTCCAATGATCCATGAGTGGACAAGTTATTGGAGGAGGTAAAACCCATCAATCTCTCCAATAGAATCAAGCATTTTATCTATTAACGACGACAGAAGTAAAGTAGTTAAATGGAGAAGAAGAGACTTAAAAATGTACGTTTTATCACATGTGCAAAGGCAGAAAGCAATTTTGTTTCATGGGATGGATCTGGAGTCAAGATCTGGGTTCCAATTCTGCCTCTCTTAGGTAAGTCACTTAAATGTTCTCAGCCTCAGTTTCCTTATCTCTGCAGTGGTCACTTAATGCCTACATAACCTCTGAAGTGGTCATTTTAATGCCTATATAACCTACTTCAAAGGGTTGTTGTGAGAAATGAGATAAGGTTCACAAATTGTTTCACAAACTTTAAAGCTCTATCTATAAAAGGTCAGGTATTATTATTCCCAAGGTCACATGTACTATTAGTGGAAGAATTTGGATTTGAAATGGAACCTTTTGATCCGAGGCTCTTTCTTTCAATCCTGCTACCTATTAATTTGGGTTGTGTAATGGGAATGCAAATTTGGAAGATCTTCCCTGCCCCTAGGCTAAAGTGCACCAGAAGCCTGGGGAGGGAGGCTTGTTTTTCAGTAGATACTTTTTGATTGGCCAGTGGGTCAATAAGGTTGTTACATTCTCTGAGCCAGGAGAAGGCTGTATAAGCCCTGATGTTTAGCTTTGTTTTGGGGGCTCACTTTGAGAAGTGTTCTGTGATTTGATCTGTGGAAACCCAGATGTTGACTGGGTATGGATGTAATGGTTGGACAGTTTGGAAATCTGTCTACTTGATCTGTTTCTGTCTTGATAATTCTGCCTGTATGCTTTGAAGTTCGGGGTGCTGACCTTTTTCCCCTGAACAAGGTAAACGATATATGTCTGACTGATTAAAGTAAGCTTGTTAACCCATTTTGAGTTGCTTTCCTTTAACAAAGCAGATCCAAGAACCTGTGTGAGCAGCAAACCCTGAGGACGTACTTGGGGTGCTTGCTGCTACAGGTTGGTATCAATCTATTGAATCAATCAACAATTATTAAGCACTCACTGTGCTGAGTGTTGAGCATACAAAGTAAAAGTAAGACAGCCCTTGCTCTCCAGAAACTCACAGTCTACTGGGGATAAATTTGAAATAATCAACAGATGAAAGGCTCTAAAATGAAAAGAGATTAGGAAGCATTCCTGTTGACTGTTGGATTTTATCTGGGACTTGAAGGAAGGTGAGGGAGGCAGTAGGCAAAGACAAGGGAGACCAATCTTTTCATCATTGTTCTAGTGACCTTACAGTCACTTTGTAGGGTTGATATGATATGACGAAAATCGATTTATCAGGAAAAAGAGTGACCCAGCATGTGAAGTATCTTTTGCCATCTTTCACAGAAGTCAGAAAGTCTATCAGTTTTTTCCTTTGCAATTTTTAGGTGTCCTTGCCAAGAATGGTCATAATTAGTTGACTTAGAAATCTTACACGCCAAAGAGTCAGATAAATAGGAGAGCTCTTTTGCCTTATCAAACATACCCTAGAACCAGAGATTTAGAGTTGGAAGGACCTCAGAAGCCATCAAGTCCAGTCTTCTCATCTGATAGATGACTTGGGTATAGAGAGGTGGAATCATTTTCCCAAGGTTTCACAGGCAATAAGGATAAGATCTACTTTTGTTTGGTCCAGTCATGGTAATGACTAAAGGTTATCTATGAAGTGGATAGAACCCTAGACCAGGAGTCACAAAGACGTGAGTTCAAACAGCACTCATCTCCCAGCACTATTGTGAGGAGAAAATAAGATAATGTGTGTAATATGATTTGCAAACCTCAAAGCCCTCTGTAGAATGCTAGCTATTATTATGAAAAAAATTGAGAAAACTGGATTCTTGAATCCATGGCAATGGATTCAAAAAAGCTCCGGTAAGCCTTAAGTAGCTTGAGTTAAATGGAACTTTGTCTCGGTGTACTTATTCCAGGCATACTTTCTCCCCCCCTCAGCTGCCACTGCATGTACCTCACCTTTCAGTCCTCATCCGGGCTGTGCTGAAGTGTGCCTGGGTTATTCCCATTCTCCCAGGCCTTTGTCCCCAGGCAGTACTCTTCTCATACTTGTACCACTGAAATCATGAAAATCAGACTTCTCCTTCTTCCCCATGTGGCTGCTGTATATATCATTGGATGTCCTCTTATTACCATTTTTCACTGCTCCTCCCTTCCACTTAATTGTTTCTACCCCAGATGAATAGATTCCTAGTTATGGAAGTAAGCATGGAAAATAGGTTCAGAAATAAGAGAAAATCTTGAATACAAGACAGTGACTTGTTTGAGCAATTGACTGAAGACAAGCCTAGCTAAGCTTGGAGAGGCTCACCCCTAGTTTGGCCAGAAGATTTTTTTGGACGTAGCAGTTCTCCATGACTATCTATTAAATTGATTTGCATTTGTGGAGGGGATATAGGGGATAGCCAATGAATCAGACCTTTGAAGTCTTCAGAAGAAAGTTTTGTAGAGGTCCTAAAACTTTCTTTTTCTCCTCATCCCTTTAAGGAAAGTCTTTATGAATATACTTTAATTAAAATAATATAGTCTGAATTGTCTTTTCTGTTTGTCCAAGAAAAAGTAATTTCTAGGAAGTGGTTTAGCCCTACAGACCCTAAAATAGCAAAATTTCACTGTCATCACTAGGCCTCACGGCGGAAAACTCTCCCCAAATTTAGACTGGGAGATTGAGTCACCTGTGATCATAGCTCTTCATGAATATTACTTTTCCTTTCCTTTCTTTATTGAGGATTTTTTTTAACACAAATGATTTCTTCCCCACACAATTGAACCTTTACAAGATTCACGGTCAAGCATGTACAACGTACTACACCCATAGATCCCTATTTGTCTCCTGAGAGGAGAGACCTGTGTTTCATGTTCTGTTCTCGAGACTTAACTGGTCATTGCAATTAATCCAAAGTTAGCTATCTGTTAGTGCTTTTTTCATTTCTATTGTTGTTGTCATTGTTTCTACTACTCTGTTCACTGTATGTCTTCTCAAGTTCCTCAGAATTCTCATATTCATTATAAAATTTCATTTTGTTCATATGCCACAATTCATTCAGCCATTTTTTAAATTAATGGGCATCTACTCTATTTCCATTTTTTTCTTGCTACCCTAAAAAGTACTTCTATGAATATTTTGATACATAAAGAAACTTTTTTTCCCATAGATCCTTGAGGGGAGGGACTGTTGTTATTTTTATTTTTCCTTTATATCCCCAGTGTATAGCACGGTTCAGGGCACGCAGTAAAGACTTAATCAATACTTATTGATTAATTAAATTATTGATTTGACTTCCTCAGTATATATTCCCATTAGTGGGACTTCTGGGTCAAAGGGTATAGACAATTTAGTTAATTGAAGGAATAACAATTCATGGAGTCATAGGATCAGAGATGCAAAGGGGAAAGGGATCCAAGGCCATCTAGTCTAGTCTCTTTATTTTATAGTTGAAGAAATTGAGGCCCAGATCAAATAAAGTGGCTGGCTAACTCCACATACATGGCAAGGATAGGCTGCAAGCCTCGATTTTCTATCTTCTAATCTGCTGTGGTTTCCAATGAAACTACCCATTTTTTTTTGGAGGACTTGGATGATTCCCAACCTTTTGGCCACTTTCATTCCTTCTCCTTGTTGTATTCAGTGTGATATATGCTCATTTCAAAACAAGACAAAACACGGTCAACTTCTTGGATATCCCAACTTACACTCTTACAAAAATAAACATTTTTGAAACTTCCCTCCCTTTCCACAAGGCTTTCTGGTTAAGATAGTGATCACACATAAAATATAGCTATGGTGCATGTTTCCTCAGTGGTAGAGCTAGTGACAGAAACTCTTGTTCTACATTGAGGGAAAAAGAAAAAGGTTGGGAACACAAGCTCATCAGCTTTAGTGTTTCAGAATGCATGAAGGACAGCCATGTTTTGGTCTAATAAAAGTGACTGAAGTATATCTGCCTCCTTGTTCTTTTCTTTTCTAATTAGTCAACACGAACATGTTGGGCCTTGGCAGCTTTTCAGAAAGCCTGCATCTCAAAACTTTGGGGCCGCTTTCTGTTAGAGACCTCCCAAATATTCCCTCATATTCCACGTCTTTCCACCAGCCTTGACAATTATGCATAATATAATTCTGAAAGATTCCTTGAGTGAGGATCAAGTTATTTTAACCAGTTCCCTGAAATTCTGCTATCTTTCTCCTGCCCCTGTCTGGTCATATTGTTGTTCCATATTACCTTCCCCCCAACTCCATGAACCCACAGAAACTTAACAACTCTCTATTTCTTATTTGCATAAGAATCAAGCAAGAGAGATAAATGGTTTGAAACCTACCTGAAATTATAAATAATCTGCTTCCCCTTCCCAATTATTTTCAAGCAGACCAAGAAAGAGAATGAACAGAATCATGGAATTATGGAGCTAATATCTCCCTTTCTTTTCCAAATGAGGAAATGGATCTAGAGAAGCCCCTAACAGTTGGAAACATCTACAAATCTGACATTCTCCTCTCCTATGGTAGAAAGTTTAATGTTTAGTGTTATGAAAGAAGGGTGGGAGTTGTGATGAAAAATTTTAAAATATATAAATATTATATAAATTGCATATACTTTAATATATAATTATATATAATATAAATATTATATGAAATTACATATAATTTTATATGGAATATGTGAATTAGATATAATTTATATACAATCATATATAAACTATAAATATTTATAAAATATATAATGGTAATTCATATTTATATTCATATACTATATATGGTACTTTATAGCAGCTAGATGGCATAGTGGGGTGTATGGAGTATGGCATATTCAGGGAGGGCTAGCACCCCTCATGTGGGGGCTTCCCAAGCTCTTTTCAAGGCTGTTCATCCCCCTTTGATGTCTAATTGGTCAACCAGCTCTTACCTGTAGCATGCACAGTGCCACACCCTGGTCAGATGACTAAACCAGGTTGAGGATAACCAAACCTGTTGGTGAGTTAGCTTGGGGGATGACTATGCCAAGCATATGGTATTTCTTTGACAGAATGGGGGTGATAAGGACAATTTGCTTCAACAACCATGAAGGTGCCTGAAGCAGGTACTGTGGAGCATTTAGAAATTGGTCAGACCTCAAAGACACCAAGATCATCTACTCTATCCCGGACCATTGCTAGTCATCCTGACTAGTCTGGAAGAGATAGTGAGGCTGATGACTTTGCATATCTTTGCCTCATTTAAATCCAATTCACACAGTAGTCAAGACATCACACTGTGATGTCTTTGGTCCTCTTTGAAAATAAAGGACAAACAACATGTGGCACCGTGGATGGAACGCCAGGCCTGGAATCAAGAAGATCTGAGTTCAAATTTAGCCTCAGATATGTCTAGCTGTGTTACCCTGGACAAGTCACTTAACTGTGTTTGCCTCAGTTTCCTCATCTGTAAAATGATTGGGAGAAGAAAATGACAAACCACTCCAGTATCTTTGCCAAGAGTTGGGCATGACTGAAAATGGCTGAACAACAATAATATAGTGCTTTAAGATTCACAAAGCACTTTTTTAGCCATTATTTTATTTGATGCTCAAAATAATCTTGTGAAATAGATAATATTATTATCTCCTTTTTATAGATGAAGAAACTTAGTCAGCAAATTCAAGTGATTTGCCCAGGGCTACACAGTGGTTAAATATAGGAGTCAGGATTCTAACCCAGGTTTTCTTGTCTCCAAGTCCAATGTGGTATAGGGGAAAGGGTGTGGATTCTGGAGCTAGAAGACTTAGGTTCAAATATAGCTTTTCCTTACCAGGCTGCTAGGGGAGTACCATGATGCTCAGAACACTGACTCTAGAGTCAAGGAAGACCTGAGTTCAAATCCAACTGTGGACACTTGTTAGCTCTGTAATCCTGGGCAATCTACTTAACCTCAGTCTGCCTCAATTTCCTTAATTATAAAACACGGGGATAATAATAACACCCACCTCCCAGGGGGATCAAATGAGATAATAATTGTAAAGTGTTTAGCACAGTGCACAGCACACAGTAGAGACTTGGTAAATGTTCTTTCCCTTCTTCCCTCCCACCCTCCACTTTTGAGACCTTGGTCAATTCACTTAACATCCAGGGACTTCAATTTCCTTATTTGTAAAAAAAAAAAAAAAAAGTGAAGACATTGAACTAGCTGACCCTGAGGTTCCTTTCAGTTCTACAGCAATAATCATACACTCTTAATCCATTACTCTACATTGCCTCTCAAAAAAAAATCTTGTACTAGGAATCTCCTTCAATTTGATATTTCTTCATGCTCTTATTCCTCCCTTCTACAATGAATGTTTGCTACTACAAATATTTTTATCATCCTTTGGCATGCAAGTTTTATCCATTTGCTAAGGGATGGTGAGAAAAATTCCTTGGAAGTTGTGCTGTCTTTTCTCCAAGATATGTCACATGTACTGCAAAGCTGCTGCCATATGGTAGCCCATAAAGGTTCTGCCAAAATCCCTGTGGTTCTCATCAGCACTCCTATCTCCACTGTTTTTTTCATCTCCTGCTGATGGTGGCAGACATGGGAGCGACAGGCAAGCTGCGAAGAGAAGTCAGCAAAATGAAATAAATTCACCCTGGCAGGGTCTTGTCAATTAAGATGGATTCCCCCTCCTTCCCTCTCCTCCCCCCTCCCCCCCCCACCCCTTCATAAGGATGTGTAGGTGAGAATGTTTGGGACTACCATGGAGAACTCACGCCCAGATCCATTCTACTTTTTCCCAAATGCTTGGACCAAAGGGCAAAAGACAAATGGCATGTTCTAGGGAGTGAGTCAGATAGGGATGGTATTGTGAGGTGAAGATCTTGGGGACTTTTCCATGGTTGAGAAGGAGAAGAAGATGGCAGCCTGGGTCTGTTGTGGATGTCTAAGGCATCACATGGAAAGGGGGGAAGAGAGACTATGGCAGCTTTGGAAGCCATGTTCTGACAGGTAGGGAATGGACTGGGGAAATTTTGACACCAAAGAGGAATCCGGATACTCATCTTCTTTTAATCTGTGTTTAGCATTTCCAGGGTTGGTGGGTGAGCTCTACCACATGGAGAAAAAGAAAGAATCTGACTGTTCTAGAAATCCCTCTCCCCACCCCCAACTTTTTTATTCACGTGAAAGATCACTTCCTTTTACAGATGATTAGGAGTGTTTATTGAAGGTAAATGACAACATTTAATCAGAGGGCCCATATATTCTGCCCTTGTGGAGTACATAGAGCCAAGCTTGTTGATTTTTGACTGCATATTTTGAATTAGATTTCCTGGGACTGACATACACTTATTAATTATACCGGATCTTTGAAAACTACATGGGAAAGTGGTCTGCCAGGGCAGGCGTGGGCTTCTATTAGAAATTGTCCGTCTGTGTTGCTCTCCATAGCGACCCACCTGAAGCTGTCTTTGCTTGTCTTGCTAACATGGTTCAAAGAATGAGATGCTGAAATAGTTGTGGCCCATGCAACTCATTCCAATATCCCACTAAAGAGATTGGATTTTTAGTCTGGCCTTTCCACGTTTGGACAGTCCAAGTGGAGCTTATATTGGGGATCTACCTCCCCCCCGCCCTTTCCTTATTGTTCCGCTGTGAAGACTCCTTCTCAAGAGGAGACTCACAGTGCACTTTGCAAAGCAGTGAGTGACCTGACATAAAAATGTTCCCAAGGCATGTCATGGATGCTGTTTGTCTCTTGACCATGTCCATTTCTGGAGAGTTTTCTGGCTTTATAGAGATGTGTACCATTCTACCTTTTGAAGGGAGGCAGAGCTTAGTCCTAGCTGCTGTGGTCATTGACCTGAACCACCTCTGGCTTGTGATCATTGACATCGAGGGATGGTGCCTTTGGCCTGGGAGGTGGCAGCCTGAATTTTCTGAGGCAGTCAGATCAGATTTTTCTTTCCTTCCCCTATTCTTACTCCTGAATTGGATTTGCTTATTTGAAGAAGCCTTATTTATCTATATTCTTGGAGAATATAGGAACAAGACAACTCCTTGCCTTTTCCAGGGCTGTGCAATTCCTTAAAGGACAGAGTTTTTCCTTATCAGATCAGTTATTGTATTTCCAAATATGGCCTGAACAGCATCCTTTATAATTATAGCTTCTGGCTTTCAGCTTAAAGTGATATTTGCCAGTAAAAGCCTGCCAAAAAAAATATAAGCAAATAAAAGCGAGCTTACCGTTAAATATTGATTTAAGCTTTGAAACTGGCTCAAAATTTTGTTATACCCGTCCTGATCTCCTTGGCCCCTGGGCATCTGTTTCAATTTGGTCCAATTGAAATGGGGAGGGACAGTGCCAGGCTAACAGCAAGGTGATCCAATATAGGAGGATGAGTTGTATTTGATGAAAAAGAACCAGGCAAAGCTATCTAGAGATCCTGGGGATAGGTGAGTGAAGTTCAGTTGAAATAAGGACTGATGAGTATCTTCCCCCATTTTCTGTTCTGACCTAAACTGAAGCTTTTGCTTGAGATACTTAAGGAAGTGAAATTAACTTTTGAAAG